>NW_006160211.1:366956-386683 GCF_000334495.1 Tupaia belangeri chinensis
TCTGGTTCATATTAAATCTTAAGACTTGTAAAAAAAAAAAAAAAAAAAAACTCAATTTCTATTGGCTAAAAGAAAGCAGCACAAAACCTTTCTTCTATAAGGAAGGCAAAAGAAAACCTGAACCAAAAATAATAACCCCACCCTTCACTCAATGTTTTTGTTGACAGTCCACTCTTTATAAGCAGTGCATACCCAGAGTTCTCATCTGCTGCCAGAAGAGCACAAAGTATTTTCAGTTTTCATCTTGTACTTTTGCCTTAAGCAATAATACCTGCGGGAACCAGCAGTTAGTGTAATGGCTATGTCGCTGGACTCCCACATAGTCGACCGCAGTTCACGTCCCGGACCCAGTGGCTTAAAACTCACACCGGGCGCGTATGCGTACGTGCCCAAGATCCTGAGAGGAGAATGGAGGAGAAGGGATTGCGGCGTGACCATCCCCCCTGGGGGGTGATTTCTCGCTTTCTGTCTCTATGTCTTTGTCTGTCTGGCGAGCACACATGCCCTATAGTGAAAAACCTCTCAAAAAGAAAGAAAGAAAGGAAAGAAAGGAAAGAAAGGAAAGAAAGGAAGAAAGGAAGAAAGAAAAGAAAGAAAGAAAGAAAGAAAGAAAGAAAGAAAGAAAGAAAGAAAGAAAGAAAGAAAGAAAGAAAGAAAGAAAGAAAGAAAGAAAGAAAGAAAGAAAGAATACCTGCTAAGGGCCAGTCAGTGACATAGCGGTGGGAGCATCTGGATCCACAGGGCCGACCACATGGTTTGCAGCCTGGATCAAGTAGCTTGAGAAACATTCTAGATGCGTATGAGTGCATGACTGGGATCCCAAGAGCAGAATGGAGAAGGGACTGTAATGTGGCTGCGCCCCTCACCTCCACTTCCACCCTCTGCAGGGGTGCTTTCTCACTTCCTCCTTTCCCCTCCCTCCCTCTCTCTCTCTCTCTGTCTCTCTCCAGCGAGCATACATGACATGCCCTATAGCAAAATTTTAAAAAGAAAAAGAAATAATGCCTACTGATTAGAGAGAAGAATTAGCTATGAATAGCAAATAAATATTTTATAAACTTTAGCACCTCTGGGGGACCAGGATTTTACTGATGAGCTGGCTTTTTAAACAGAATGGATGAGTGTACAGGCTCTGGGGGACCAGGATTTTACTGATGAGCTGTACACTCATCAGAATGGATGAGTGTACAGACACATTAGAGATGTGATCCTATGACCACTGACTGACTATCTCCCTCTGAGACACCAGGTGGCAGAACAAACTGCTATGGTATAACATGAGGCCTCAAGTCATGAAAATTAGTTACAAGTGTCACAGTTAATTAAGTCCTATATTATCCCACTCTTGAAGACCAGTAGCATCTTCTTCCTCTTGCTTTTCTGAGTAACTTTTCTCTTTCTCTTTCTGTGTCCATCAGTGGAGGAAAAAACTGAGGGAATGAAGAAAAATCTTATGTTTTGACTTCTGTCTCCTTCTCCTATCTCTCAGCATCTCTTTTTCAAGCCTCTCTCCCCCTCTCCCTGTCTCACTTTGGTATTTCAATTTGGGTTTTCTTCTGAAGAAAGTACTGATTTTACACTCCTGAAAATGAGAGAATACAGCTGGGTAAGAACTTCTCTGGGAGTGAATCACTATTGTTCCCAGTGGTTTTATTTGTCTTCTTTACAAGTCTCCCTGCTGCCCACAAAAGTGCCAAGCTCCTGATAAATGGAACAGCGAGGTGTCACATTTTTCCCTTCTAAATGCAGAGTAAACTTTCACAGCCTTGCTCCACTGCACTGAAAAATGAAACTATAACTACATGCTAGAAGGTCCTTAAAGAATTCTTTCCTAGGCATAGCCCCTGAGTGGCTTCTACACGACTAAACAAGTGCTTCAGAGGAAGAATATTTATCCTTATAAAATGATTTCCCACAAGAAAACTTTGGCTCTACAACTACCTTTCCCAGGAATCATAGTTACACCACAGACATTAGAATCCACACTTATCAAGAGGAAAAGATAAGGAGCCCTTCCCAGTGAGAACAGAGCTCCATGGACCTTCCTATTCCCTGAGGCAAACACGGCATAAGCAACCCACGTATATTGTAATGATGGGACCTGTGTTTGATGACCTGCAGTCCTGCCAAGAGTAGAGTCCTGACCCATTCTTTCTCTTCTTTCCCAGAATTGTATTCGTTCTGAAAATGGTAAGTTCAAGAGCTTCCCTCCACAAATGTACTAATTTATATTTGTAGCTCCTGTTGCTCTAAGCCAGACACTGACACTATAACCCAGTGCCACGTCCAACCTACCATCTGACTTTGTTCAAGTTCAACTGTAACACAGCCATGTCCACTTGCTTACATTGTCTGTGGCTTCTTTCACACCACAGTGACAGAATTGAGTGGTTGTCAGAGACTATATGACTCTTTACAGAAACAATAGATACACTTCTATACTTCCTCTAAGCAACAGAAATCCAATGATGATACCAACAATTGCTATCAATCACTGAGTCTTTACCATGAGAAAGTCTTTGGTGCTTTATACAAATTATTAATTGTAATAGCAACTTTATGTATTAGGCCCTGTATTTTTTTAAGGTTGTTGCCATAGAGTGCGTGAGCTTGTCAGAGAGAGACAGTGAGAAAGAGAGAGAGAAATCACTCCCCCCGCCCCCAGAGGGATGATCATACCATAATTTCATCTCCTCCATTCTTCTGTCAGTATTGTGGTCTGTCTGTCTATCTCTATCTCTGTCTCTCTGTCTGTCTGTCTCTCTCTCTCTTTCTCCCTCCCTCCCTGATGTCATTTTCAAGCTGCAAGGTCTGAGACTCGAACAGTATTTGGCAATGTGGAAGTCCAACGCCTTAACCATCACACCAGCTGATGGCCCCTAGGCACTCTTTTATAATCACTAAATATTTACAGGCTGAGTATTTGTGTTCCCCTCAAAAGTATATGTTGAAATCCTAACCCCCTGATACCAGGTTATTAAAAGATGGGGCCTTTGGGAGATAATCAGTCATGAGTGTCAAGCCTTGTCATAGTCTATTACTGTATTACTAACAGAAATACCTGAGACTGTGCAAATGATAAGATATAGAGGTTTAATAACTTATAATTCTAGTTGCTAGAAAGTCTAGAGCATCACAGAATGGCATAAGGCAGAGTTTTTCTGTAGAGCATGGTCTATATCCATGTGGTTTCTGCTTCCCTCTGCTTCCAGTTTCATTCTCTCTGGTTATATAGTTACCATAATGCAAGTCATAGACACACAGCCCTAATGGCATTATCACATCCAAAGGCTTCATTCTGGGATGCCAGGAAGGAATTCGGTTTTCACTTAACATCTTTACAATATAATCAAGTGCCAACAATGAACTTCTGGGAGATAGCCAATCACTATCCACTAAGATCAAATTCCAAAACACAAAACTTGGGTAGACAACCCATCATCCAAATCATACCACCAAAAGGCAGATGAACCTTGAGTTCTGATGTGCGAGGCAAGAGAAGAAGGCTATCTTGCTGTTTCCAAAGTGAACCATTTGACTTCTCCAGGTCTTCTGTTGATTACATTGCACCCCATCTTCCTATCCCCCATGTCTAAGGAAGATCTTCCACACCTATTACATTCCAACTCTCATAATTTTTACTGGAAATGCCCCATGGACACACCTACAGTAATATTTTTCTACACATACCTTAGTTCACTCAAGTTGATATCCAAAACTATCAAAAGTCTTATGGATTAGGGACTAGCAGTTAGTGTAATGGTTATGTCGCTTCTGGTGAGCACATGCGCCCTACAGCAATAACCTCAAGGGGGAAAAAAAAAAAGTCTTATGGATTAGATTAGTGTCCTTATGAAAGAGATCCTGGGACCAGCAGATGGCACAGTGGTTACAACTCCCATATGGCCAACTGTAGTTCGAGTCCCTGACCCTGTGGCTTCAAAATCATGTGCGGCGCATGTGCGTGCATGCTCAAAATCCCAGGTAGAGAATGGAGGAAAAGGGATTGCAGCATGGCCATGGCCACTAGAGGGTGATTTCTCTCTATCTACCTGGCAATTGCAAGTGCCCTATAGCAAAAAACTCTTAAAAAAAAAAAAAAAAAGGCAAGCGAGAGAGAGACCCCAGAGAACTCTCTTGAACTTTCTGACATGTGAAGACAAATTTTAAAAATAAATAAGTAAAACTGCTCTAAAAACAGGGAAATGAAGCAGGCCTTCATCAGATACCAAGTCTACTGGCATCTTAATACTGAAATGTTCAGCCTCAAGAAATGTGACAAATAAATATCTGCTGTTTATAAGCCATCCAATACATACCATTCTGTTACAGCAACCTAAAAGACCAAGAATTATCATTTTAAGGGAGAGACTAGGTATCTTGTAAGAGAAGCCAAAAATCAAACCCAGACAGTCCAGCTTGAGAGATCATGCTGGTTATTACTTCTCCAAACTGGCTCTGGATTGGAGGATATTAATTCTCTGGCAGAAAAGAAATTAAACCACAGAAAGACATAGTATAAAACGAAACAATGTTTTGTGTGTGTGTGTGTGTGTGTGTGTGTGTGTGTGTGTGTGTGTGTGTGTGTTTTAAAGCTGAAGAAAGTAGGACGAAAGAATAAGAAAGATTTGGGGTTATCAATACAAGAACTGAGATGGCAGAATTTGAAATTTTACTCAAGACAAATTTTAGAACCACTTTCGCAGATCCCTTATCTAACATCCAGAGACAGAAACTGGGTAAGTACTGAATGATTGTATGGTTGGATAGATGGAGAGATGGATGGATAAACACTAGCACTGAATAACTAAACAATGAGAAGAATTGAGACCAAGATAAAACCAAAGACTTCAAAAAGGAGAATTTAGAGATCTGCTTTATAGATGACTATTAGCATTATAGTTCCATCAACATCAAGTTTCTGTGTATTTCTATTCTAGATTTCAAATTCCAAGGAGACAAAGTCTTATTGGGCCACTATATACCTGTAGAGGAGTTGTTCTAAACCCTGTCTACATGCTAAAATTTCCTGTAGAGGCCTAACCATGATACTAAATTCCATACTCCACAGGCTAGGACCACATGTGAACCCCTGGTTCAAATCCTGGTCCAGTTGAAAGGCTGGGCTGGTAGCTTGCACCTGTAATCCCAGCAACTGGGAGAGACTAAGGCAAGAGAATTACAAGCTTAACACTAACCTGGGCAACAGAGCAAGACTGTCCAAAACAGTGCTGATTGTGGAGGTATAAACCTGTAGTCCAAGCTGGGAGGCTAAGACAGGAAGATCTCAACATGATGATACCCTGTCTTTAAAACACAAAACAAACAAAATTCCCTGGAAATGTTTTAAAGAATACAAACTCCAAGCCTCATCTAAGATCTAAGGTCAATTGAAACTGAATCTCTGGAGGTGAGTACATGGGTGAACTTTGCACTCTATTCAGTAATTGAGGCTGGCAGAAATCTAAAGCCAACTGGAAACAGAGCAAAGAGTTACAAAGCTGAAGTCCTTACTGAGCCTTTTCAGGTACAGGAACTAAAAAGATCTTCATTATTCTCTAAGCTAGCTTGTATTGAGTCGTCTTTTTATTTCCAAAATGTAGTGCTCATCTAATCATTAGACTCCTGACTTCCAACAATGAGGCACTTCCACCAATCTGAATTATTCCCCCCCCAAAAAAAAAGATCCAATTAGAAAATCGACATGTTCTTGGGACCAGCTGTGGGTGTAACGGCTATGTAACTGGACTCCCATATAGTCGATTGCGGGTCAAGTCCCGGACCCAGTGGCTTGAACTCATGTACCTGTGCATGCCCAAGATCCTGAGAGAAGAATGGAGGAGAAGGGATTGTGGTGTGGCCATCCCCCCTAGGGGTGATTTCTCATTTTCTGTCTCTCTGTCTCTCTCTGTCTTCTGGCAAGCGCACACACCCTATAGCAAAAGCTTCTCCAAAAAACAAAAAAGAAAATTAACATGTTCCAACTGGTCACTCTATACTCAGACTTACCCTGAGTGCTACAAAGAGCACTAGTCAATGTTAGACTCCTTGTGCCCTCAAGAACATACAAAATAATTTTTAGAACTCTGGTCTATGGAATATAGAAGAGACAGACTCTGAGAGATTTGAACTGAGTTCACATGTTAATAGCATATTTCCTTTTCTGTCTCGTTCCTTTAAAAAATAAGTGGGTTTTCAAACAAAGATACAGAAACTGTTTGGTAGTAAATTTTTAAGAGTGGTTACCTGAGCACTGGCTTAGATTTTGGTGTCCTGATACAGGAAGAAAATTAGTCAGGACCAGCAGTTAGCATAACAGCTATGTCGCTGGACTCCCATGTAGTCGACCATGGTTTAAGTCCCGGACCCGGTGACTTAAACTCATGCTGGGCGCGTGTGTGTGCATGCCCAGATCCTGAGAGGAGAATGGAGGAGAAGGGATTGCATTGTGGCCATTCCCCCTGGGGATGATTTCTCGCTTTCTGTCTCTGTCTCTGTCTTTCTCATTCCCCCTGGGGATGATTTCTCGCTTTCTGGCGAGTCCATGCACCTTATAGCAAAAAATCTCTAAAAAAAATAAAAAATCTATAGCAAAAAATCTCTAAAAAAAAAAATAATAAAATAAAATAAAAGGAAAGAAAGAAAACTAGTAATGCTTCTAGAACTACTTGCAGGGCCGACTAAAGGGCAATCAAAAGAATTCTTATAAGAGGCTCCATAACTCCAAAGTCGTGATTTCTGAAGCAAACCAAACTTTCCATGCAAAATCTAATCTCCTCAAGGACAGCAGAGCAACCCCAGGGAGTGGGAGAGGGAGGCAGGAGGAACACAGCACTGATTTCAAAGGAGAGCTGCTTACCAGACTCATCTCAATCTCCAGTGGCCACTTGCTTCTGAGTGAGCCACCTGATCTTTATAAAGAGAAATAAATCTGCTTTCCTCAGTGTTTTGCCTGTTAGCACCATGGAGAGTGCTTCCAAGATGCAGAAAGAGAGAAATTTAAATAATTAAGAGAATAAGCAACTGAAGCCTCTTCTCCTTCAGCACGAGGGACTTGAGTGATTAGAAGATTTTCAGCCTCCCTGACTCTGAAGCAGCCACATGGTGCACACTAAAACCGCAGCCATTTAACACCGGACTCCTGCTGTTCAGGCTTTGCACAGATTCCCTGCTATGACCTGTCATGTAGTTTATGGTACAGTTGAACAGGGAGCTATGAATTGGAATCAGGGTTTATCACTATGAGGATATTTGAAGAGGCCTCTCCACCATGCTAAGTGAACCTGAGAAAAGTGGTACATTCCGATAAAACTTATAAACAGGTTGCAATGGTCATGCCGATGATGATTTGAAATTAAAATGTAATGCTGACTCATTTTGCTTTGGAATTTGGCAGTGATTTTCTTTTTACCTTTTATGTCTCAAACTATTTCAGCCATGGATATTACTTTGTCGTCAGGTATTGCAGAATATTTGCTTTGGTTGCAGAACGATTCTTTCCATCTCCAAGAGCATAACTGCTCAAATCAACATAAAAAAACCCACAAAGTTTCAAAATAAGAATGGCATCTTTCTGAAATATTTTCCTAAAACAAGGATATTAGTACATGATACTTTTATCCAACAGATGGTCACCTGGCCACCTCCCTACCTTTCCAAACAGAAAGACCGTATAAAGGATCAGCAGTGTCCTATTCAGCTAAGGGGAGAGTCATTGTTGTGTACCTAACTGTATGGGCCATGCCTTAACACATCTCCTCTGTAACCAGGAAAAGGAATTCTGCAGTTCGAAAACCAGAGATAAAATTAATATGTTGGTTGATACCCACAACAGCCTCTCAGGTGTCATCATTGAGAATTATTATTTTCAGCAGTTCATGGCTCATTTCTTTAAAATTAAAATTAGTGTTGTGGCACCCAAGAATAATTTTCCAGCTGTCTCTACAGAGAATAATATAAGCTTGGTAAGTTTAATGAATGGTAGTTTACTGCCATTCAGTGTCAATGCAGTGGATGAGTTTGGATTTAACAGGAACTGGAATCACAGCCTTAACACTGTGTCTTCATTAATGGGAAATCTTAATATAGTCATGTGAGCTGATAAATTATGCCCAGCATCTCAATTACCTTATCAAAGGAAATTATTCCTAATGACCAAGGAGGGGATAAGGAAATGCAGAAAGAAATCAGGCCCAAATTAGTTGGGATGAAATGGAACTTTCTGTAGATTGGCAGATTAAATCTGAGTCAGTAAGAAATGTGTGATCAGAGTTAGTGGGAAGACATGAAGGTGGTGTGGAAATCACAGTAAATTGAAACTAGGACATCAAGTTCATGCAAGGTGGCCAGTCAAGGTGACAGACCCTGCAACTTCTCCAAACAAGCAAACAAGAACATCTCACACAGTCATTTATGTTAGGTTCACAAACACATAGAAGCAAGCATGTGCATAATCTGGAGGCCCTGGGGCCTCTCGGGGAGGCCCATGTGTTGTGCCCTGGGTATCTTTGCTCCTAAATTTCTCCCAGCCTTCCCCTGTTATATTCTGTAATGCAGAGGTTCTGACCATTATAGGTTGGCTCCCCAACTCCCTCTCAACTGGTTTCCAGATGGATTTGGGCAACAGGAGCATTAAAAAGATATTGGAAGGCAGAAAGAAGAGAGAATTTAGATCATTTCTGCCACTCTGTCTATCCTAGAAAGCATTTACAGCAGAGGCTATGCCTCCTCCTTCACCCAGTTCCTACTGGACAAACAGCTGTGGGTTAGGCCATCCTGAGGGCTTGACTAACACCAGCTTCTCTCTTTGGGAACAATAGAAACTGCTATGATCCCAGTCACTGAAGTACCTACTGTCCTCTCCTTGACAGTTCAAGTCTTCCCTAACTGATAGGGATCAACTCGTTTTGTTAAATTTGCTTTGTTTTAAATACTTAGAGTGCTTTTAATTTTCCTGATTGGATTTCGAATGACTCAGTAGGCCTGTGTGACAGGCCTACTCACTCTTACTACCGAATTCAGGGAAGGAGGTGATCCATTACAGAAAGTGCCTGCAGAGCCAGGTGACCAGATATACATGAATTCACTGTATCACGCTCCATCAAGTAGCCTAGGAATTGAGGGAAATGAGGAGCAATACCCTTTCCAGGCAGGCCCTTCGGAAATAAGAAAGCTGTAAAATCAAGGCTCTTAAACTTTCCTTCCCTTCTGTAGGAGACTTGAGAAAATAGTTGAGAGATAGCTATCAGGTTGACATAAACACAAGTGGGCAGCAGAACCTCTCCACCCCTTTCAAAGATGCAACACTTGGATTTTCACACAATCTAAAGGAAATGAACACAGCACAGCAGAGCCCAGTGAGAAAAGAACACAGAGATTTTAGTAACAGTGTGGACCCTTCAGTCAAGCAGCAAACATCTAATTGAAAGAAAAAATTTTAATATGCACATATTTAATTTTATCTGTCAGTTAAAAAAAATAAAAAGATAAAAAAGAAAATACTGATTAAAATTAGCTGGCTCTGTGTCTTCAAAATCCAACAAGTGGGCAAGCCAGGGCTGACGTGTACCTTGGGAACAAGGGCCATGTCCTGCCATCTTTGCAAGGACCCAGAACATGTCCATGAAGAAAGGCTCTCTGGATGAGCCCTGTAAATCACCAAATCACCAGGAATTTAAATAGTCCCATCTTCCTCATGGAAGAACTAAGGCAACAGAATGGGATCAAGACCATATCACCATCGGTGGAAGAACAGAGTCAAGTAAGATTTAAATATAAGTAGTCCCTGACATTAAGAATGAGCCCACTGGCTCACTGCTGCCTCTCGGGGATCATTACCATATTGCTTTCCATAATCTCCTTAAAGAGAAATTAAAAGTCACCGCTGCTCTTCATCTCTCTGCCTATTTGCTCAATGGAATGAAATCATTCTTCCTTATGCTTCAAATGAACTGCCTACTTCAAAAATCCCTCAGACACTCATGGCATTTTCTTGAAGAAAGTCCTCCTCCTGCCACCTTTAATTAAACCACGGTGACAAGAGAGGCACCCCCACCGCGCACTTCAGTGTGTGCAGTGAGCATCAGTGCTTTGCTCCCCTTATCTTTATTTTCCATTAGGCCCCCAGACACATGGACCGGCTGCAAGTCCTGGCCCATGGGAAAATCGCTCATGCTGACACAGAGAGCTTTTTCCCTGGATGTTCGAAGAACATCTGCATCAGCATTCTATGCCTCTGGGGGGACAAGGCCGGAGAGCTATGTTTGGTCTCTGGCAAGAGGGGTGAGGGTGAGGGAGCCCTCCTTTCTGCAAGCAATGCACATCTCCACGCACAGACTCCCTTGGGAACTTCAGGGCTCAGAGCCAGGTCATTTCTGCCCATATTGGCAGCCACAAACATCTGAGCAGCTGAACGCCTGATCCTGCCTCCAGGTCCAGTGCAAAGTGACTCCAGCTGCAATTGCATTGGAGTTGCCTTAGCCTTGAATGATTTTCCATCTCAGAAATTTCTGAGAATATTTGAAGGTGGAGCAGTATCTCCTAAAATTTAGCCATTTAAAGGGAGAGTAATAAACTGTAAGACTGAAAGTACATGGGCAGTCAAAGTAATAGTGTATGTGATTTTAAGGATCCTAGAAGCAGTCTCTATCTTTCCCTGTCCTCCTCTTAGAGGCAATATAGCCTATGAGACAAGAACCACTTAGGACCAGAAGACCTAAACTGGATTCTAAGTTCCACCACATACTGGATAACTGGAACAAGTTACTTCTCTGTGCTTTTTTTTTCTTATCTGCAAAATGGAAGTAGTGGTTATAAAAATACCCATCCCCAGGCTATTCTGAGGCTGGAACCGGTGAGTCTATAAAGAGCTTACAGTCTTGGTACAAGTAGAACTTGCATGTTTGTATTGTTTCCTAAATACCCAAATACTGACTTCCTGCTGGCTACAATTCAAGGATGAGCATTTTTGTTATTACTGTTTGTTTGGTTGTTTTTAAGGCACCAACTACTCCTCTTCTACTGCTAGTACTCCAGGGAGGAGGCATATGTTGAACATATATTCTCCCCACAAGAAGAAGTTTGTAGGGAGTTTCTCAAAGTTTGGAGAATTGGTAAGCCTTGCCCATAACAGACGTTAGCGCTCTATCCAGTCTCTTAGATCCTATTACTATAGCACTTCTCAATCCTCATTGTGGTTTTTAAAAAATTACCTGGGGTTAGGACCAGCAGATGGAGCTATGGTTATATTGCTGGCCACAGTTTGAGTCCCAGACCTGGCAGTTTAAAACTCACACCAGGCACTTGTGAATGTGTGCCCAAAATCCCAAGAGGAGAATGGAGAAAGAAGGGATTGTGGTGCGGCCATCCCCCTGGGGGGATGATTTCTCATATTCTGTCTCTCTGTGTTTCTCTGGCAAGCACAGGCACCCCATAGCAAAAAATCTCTCTTAAAAAAAATTGCCTGGGGAATCTTGTTATATGGTATCTTATGATATTTAACTCCAGAATAGGGTTTGAATTCTGCATTTCTAGCTCCCAGGTGGTGGCAATGCTACTAACCCCTGGGCCATGAACTTTAAGAATCAAGGTTTATGTGCCTGCCCACCCCTAGTGCATGCTCACTACCCACAGCCAGCACTGGGTCTCTGTATCACCAGGCTCCCTCAGGCTCCAGGAACAGCTCAACCATCAGATACTGAAAGCAGGGGGGGTTATGACCCTGTGGGCAGCTCTTAATCAAGCCTGGATGGCTCAGGGTATAAATACCTCAGTGACCTGACCCCTGAGCAGAACAACTCTGACATGTGATCAACGCTATCTTAAGAGCTCTTCTGTGGGACTTTGCTTGCTTTGGTACTCTTGCTTGGCTTCCACCCCATTCCCTATCCAACTTCATTATTCTCTTACCAGATTTCTTCCCAAGAACACTTCTTAATAAATCCTAATGAAGGTGTTTGTCATTCATTACTAATTCATTCATTCATTCAACAAATACTTACTATTCTTTCTGATAGTGTGTCTTAGAGAAAGTGTCTGACAATGCCTTAGACATTATGGATACAGAAATAAGTCTAGGCTCAAACCTGATGGTCCTTCAACTGCAAAGACAAAAGTCCACAAAGCTGGCATTTGTTGAAAGCAGAAGCCCTTGGTAAGGTGGCAGCAATAGCAGCACCTCCTCACCTGGGAGGAACAAATACATCTATAATCATGGTTATCCCCAGTGGCCTTTTTCAAACACTAGCCTGCCCAGAGAAGTGGCAATATCAGAATGAGTTAAGACATCACTGGCTTACTCTCCCCTCTCTGGGCAGCTCTGCCAGCAGGACGCCATGGCTGTGAAGAGCTTCCAGCTGCTGCAGCCTGTGGATCTGGAGCCAGATTGGCTGAGCCTGCCCACATGGAGAGCCTCATCCTGTCAAGAGCTGCAGGTGCAAGCTGGCATTCCACAGCACCTGCTGATGCTGGAAGCAGCAATGTAAGGAGAAAGCACCTGTAGAGGAAGTCACTGTTCTTCAGAGGATGACACACGCTGGACCTCCTAGTGCACCCCTGGCACCTCCAAGGCAATGATGGATGTTTCTGAGGCCATTGCTCTCTGAAAGGCACTCGGAGGATCTGCCAAGTAGGAGCAACCAACAACCAGGTGACTCCTCTCCTCAGATCTAAATGAGGAGCAACAGGGGCCAGGTAGGTTGAAATCTGCATCATGATGAAAAAAAATCAGAAACATGCCCCAGGAATAGTTCATAGATAAGGAGACCTGATCACCATGTGTGACCATCTCAAGGGATAAACAGTTAAGAGAAAAAAGCATCCTTCAGAGAAGCAATCAAGTGAAGGGAAGAAAAAAAAAAAAAACTCTCTTTAATCTTTCACATTTAGAATTAGTAGGATCATGGATTTACAAACATGAGTTAAAAAGCAAGGCCTGAAATTAAAATGTTAATAATCTAAAATGAGTTTAGACCAATAAAGTCAAGAGAGAGTCAAGTTGATTCTATTACCTCTGTAAGTTGCTTGCTATTAGAAAGGTCAAGAGGCCAGGCTGCCCACCAGTCCATGCACTGCTCTGACAACTTCCGCAGGAGGAAAACACATACAAAGGTCAGGGTGGAGGCATGGGGAGAGGATGGTATTCATGGGTCTCTGACCATTCTGCCTTATGTTTTAAAAACCTCTTCTGGAGACCAGCAATCGGGGTAATGGCTATGTCACTGGACTGCCACATAGTCGACTACAGTTCAAGTCCTGGACCCGGTGGTTTAAACTCACACCAGGCACGTATGCTTGCGTGCCCAAGATCCTAAGAGGATAATGGAGGAGAAGGGATTTCAGCATGGCCATTCCCCTGGAAGGTGATTTCCCGCTTTCTATCTCTCTATCTCTCTCTGTCTTTCTGGGGAGTGCACGTGCCCTATAGCAAAATCCTCTCAAAATAAAAAACCTCTTCTGTATTGGTGCCAGCCAATCTATGCTGCCCTACAACTGGATCCCACATAGTAAGCCACGTGGTTCAAGTCCCCAACCTGATTGCTTGATAAAATACTATGCATGCATGCATGCCCCAAATCCCAAAAGGAAGGACAGATGGAAAAGGGACTGCGACATGAACATTTCCCATAGGACTCAACTGGACTGATCTGAGAAGTATTTCATGTTGGGTAAATTCTTTTCACAAGCAAAATAATATATGGTGATTGAATGTTTAAAAAAGTAATGAGAATAATAATAATCTGGAAAAAAATGATGAAAAGCTATTTGATGATAATGATGTGGGTAGTAATGTCTTTGTCTTGATAAATATGCAAGGTATTCCTTCTGGAAAAAGAAATGTAATACACTGTAAAGATATATGTGGTTCAATGTAATATAAACAAGATTATGATAATTTCAAAATGTTTTAAAAAGAAGCATTTTGGGGGGCCGGAAGGTGGCGTGGTGGTTAAAGGTGCTGGACTCTCACATGGCAGACCTGGAGGCTTGGGTTCTCACTTTCTCTTTCATTCTATCCCTCTATGATCAAATAAAAATAAATAAATAAATGGATAAAGATAAATAAAATAATTAAAGAAAAATAATTTTTTTAAAAAAAGAAGCATTTTTTAATAAAAACCAAACACATTTCCTATAGGAGGCACTCTCTCCCTCTCCCTCTCTTTAGTGAGCACACATGTCCTCTAACAAGTAAAAAAAAAATTTTAATGTCTGTGTTAGTGGTGGTGCAGAGTAGCAAATGAACTGCAGCGTTGGTAGCTGCGTGGCTAAATACAGATTCCAATTCTCATAGTCTTAAAACAAACCGAGTGCATGCACAAGTGCCCAAGTTTTTGAAAGGCTGCCAGGCTGGGAAGAGAGGACCATGGCACGACAAGCAGTGTTGAGGGTGCTCCAATGTCTTTCTCCTCTCTCGTTCATGTGCATGCACACGCATACACACATGACTTATCTTAAGAAAACTTTTTAATTTTTATTTAAGTTTTGTTTTTGTTTTTTTTTTTTTTTTTTTGCCATAGGGTGCCCTCACCACAGAGACAGAGAGACAGTGAGAGAGAAAGTGAGAAATCATCCCCCCATGGGAAAATGACCAGACTGCAATCCCTTTTCCTCCATTCATCTCTCAGGATATTGAGCACCCATGCACACATGCCTGGTGTTATTTTCAAGTCACCAGGTGTGGAACTCAAACCATGGCCTGCCATGTAAGAGTCCAGTGCTTTAACTACATGCCCCCTGCTGGGCCCGTAAGCAAACTTTTTAAAGAAAACTTGTACTGCTGAATGCTCTTAAAAAGTGTAAGAGAGTGCAATAACCAATTTATTAATCACAAAATGACAATAAACCTCTAGTTTTTAATTGGAAAAGAAAAAGCAGGCTAGCAGGTGGCATGGAGGTTAAGGCACTGGATTTCACATGGCCAGCTGCACATTTGAGTCCTGGACCCAACACTTGAAAATCTCACCTGGGCTGTGTTCATTTGTGCCCAAAATCTCAAAAGGAGGATGGAAGAGAAGGAACTGCAGTGTGGCCAACCCTCTGTGGGTTATATCTCACCCCCTACCCTGTATCTCTCGCCAAAAAAAAAAAAAAAAAGAAAGAGATAAAAGAAAAATAAACCTGGGTCAGGATTCTAACACTGAATCATTCTACCTATGTGACTTCAAGCAGGTTTTGTTTTGGGAGGAAGCTGTATCAAGTTTATTTATTTCTCCTGGGGAGGAGGGTATTGAGGTATTCCCACCAGAGTCTTCATGCTGCAATCCACCCCCAGCCCCAGGCAGCCAAGATCCCAGACACACACACACACTCCCATTCCAGAGCATATTAAGATGGCAGGAGTTTTGTTGAATATTAAATCACTGTTAATCATGCATGGTAATCACTGTGAATCATGTGTGTGTGTGTGTGTGTGTGTGTGTGTGTGTGTGTGTGTGTATGTGTGTGTGTATGTGTGTGTGTGTAAGGAGACCTTGGGATGCAAACCCCATGTGGCTTCAGCACTGTGGAGTATTGCTACTGCTGCACCTCCACAGCTGCCCTTGAGCAGGCTGTAACCTCTCCTCATGTTCCAGGTTCCCTGGTGTAAACTGGGCCTCATGGGGATGCTGTGAGGATTAAAGTGTGGCCCAATGCAGAATGCCTAGCCCAGTGCTCACAGATGGGTCCTCCATGCGCCTGAAAACCTAAGCTCCTCCACCCCCATAGCTCCACTTCCTCTCCCAAGCAGACATGCACTGAGCTCTCCCTTATCTGCCTTCCTTTCAAATCCACTGTCCTTGTTCTCCTCCATAGCTTCACCTAAACTTGCATGCACTCACCTTTCTTTCCTTAAAGAGTCCCCAGAAGTCTCTCTCTCCCACAGAAAGCCAAGGCAGCATTTGGCCTCACAATCTCTAAATCTCTGAATTTGTGGGTATCCCCACTCACAGAAGCTTCTCACACCCAGATATATGTGTGATAACTGATCTGGATAAATACAACAATAAACTATTCTTCATTGATGGAGTATTTAAACTTGAATTTTTTAAAGGAAGATTCCACTTCATTTCAACTGTATAGCCGCCATTGATACCCATGGAAGTTCATTTCTAGACCTTTAAATGTAGTTTTTGCATGTGGCTCAAAATGAGGTATAACAGGAGTTGTGTCTCCTAATGGCATGCTTCCTAATTCATAGTGAGAGCCCAGGCATGTTACTTTGTCTTAAAGTAACAAGACACAACAGGCACGTGTGCATGCAGGCCCAAAGTCCCGAGAGAAGGGAGAGGAAGGGATTGTGGTGTGGCCATCTCTCCTGAGGGCTGATTTCTCATTTTCTGTCTCTGTCTCTCTGGCCAGTGCATGTGTCCTACAGCAAAACTCTCTCTTAAAAAAAAAAAAAAAGTGTATTTTTCAGGAAGAGGTGTGTTAATGCAAATAGCTTTGGATATTATATATTTTAATCACAATCATATGATAAATATTTGATTTTCATTCATTAGATAATCGAGAATAAGTTACAATTCTAAGAAAGACATTTAGCACTTCTAAATGCTGCATATTTGAATAATAGTATTGAGGGACAAAAAATAGGAGTAAAATGCACCCAAGAGGAAAATTTAGAGACTTCAAAACAGCTTTTTGGAAAAATAAATAAATAATAGGATAATAAAAGCATCACAGCTTAAAAGATGGAGGAGGGGGTAAAGATTTTAAAAATTAATGAACTGAGATTCTTTTTCTCCAGAAACATCATTTCTGTATCATTTACTCAGACTTGAGTTTTCTTAAATGGTCTTTGAAACAAATTAATAAAATATTTCTCCCTGCCGTATCTCAGCGTTTCTTACAAGTAAATTGTACTCTGAGATTTGTCCTTCAATAAGCATAGGAGAAATGCCCCTGGTCACCACAGGCCTTATTTGAAGTCAACAGTGAAGGACAAATGGAGGAAAAGCTCTTTCTCAAAGGTTTTAGAAGGCACAGGGGGGGAAAAAAAAAAAAAAAAAAAAAAACACCTACTCTCTGCTATGAAACTGGACTGACTATCTACTACTAGGGTCAGGATCACTCCTCGGCCTTCACTTGTGCCTCCAAAGGACTGTTAAAAATAAACATGTGGGCTGGGACAGGCTGTGCCTCAACCAATAGTCCTTGTCAATATGTTATCAGGGATCCGCATTCCGGAAGAAGGGTGTAGAAAAGACAGATGATAGCTTGCAGGGCAGTGAAGATGGAGAGGTTATATTTGGGGGGGAAAGTTTGTTTTGGAGTATGGGGAACTTTGTTAAAGAGATCATTAGGAATTCATTAGGAATGTTCTAACAATTTTAAATTGTTCTTCCCAAACAAAAATAAGAAGAGATGGAAACACTTTAGAAGCATTTCCATCTACCTCTGCCAGAGACCAACAAATGTTTTAACATATCACATGGAGATACACTGCCAAAGGGGTAACATTTTTTAAGTCAGAGATTAAAAAGTCTCAAAGACCATATAGAAATGAACCCCTTAGTTTTCAAGGACATGGCAATGTACCTTTCACACAGCACAGAGTTAAGAGCAAACTGAAACTCACTGGAGATAAACTTAAAACTGAAATCAAAGTAATGTGCCAGCCAAAAACAAAACCCCTCACCTACTTGCCCACAATCTCATCTCCAGATCTCCAGGTGCTGTGTTTACAAATCTATACTACTGATACTTGACATACTGGGGCGGGGATCCTTCAAGTTTCAAAGAAGTAAGAATTTAGCAGTTTGGAAATAATTTGTTTTGTTTTGTTTTTCTCAAAACTGTTATAGATTGTGACCTTTTTTGTTTCTGGAAGAAAATACAGAGGGAATGAAGCTATGAAATTGAGAGACTAGATCATGGCAGAGCTTGTTAGAATTCTAGGCCTAGTTAAATGTTGGCTGGTAATGTGCATAAAATATCCAAACAAGGTAAAAGGGAGGGCCAGAGATTTCCCAAGGGGAGAGGGTTATGAGAAAACTCACTGCCTATTTGTTGGAGAGTTCCCCTCAGATACAGAGCCCCTGATTGAAATTTCATTCCCCAGCAATTTCAGATTCTTCTATATTAAGCAGGCACCAAACCATTCTAAACCAAGTGCTAAAATACGTGAAATGTTCTAACAATTTTAAATTGCTCTTCCCCACTCATGAAATGACTCCCAATCAACCTCCCATTCCAGAGCATATTAAGATGGCAGGAATTTTGTTGAATATTAAATCACTGTGAATCATGAATGGTAATTTAAAACTATTGCAGACTAATGTTTGGTTGAGAACAGTATTCTAATTGGAAAAATGATAGAAAAGTTAGTCTAGTTTAATGCTCCAAGACATATTGAAAGAAACTGTAGCTAAAAAGCATTACCTAATTACACAGGCATTCTTGCTTCTCTCTTCACCTCTTTGCTGAGAGAGCAGGACCCAACTTCAGCCCTTCTCATGGGGCATTAGCAGATCTGGAAGGAATGAGCCTTGCTGAAAAAGACTATCCGGGAGCAGGGATTAACCACCCCTCTGGCCAAGGAATCATATTCAAAGTAAGGCCTGAAAGAAGAAAGTGGAAAGACTAAGCTTGGGAAGCATTTCTAACCCCAGGAGAAAAGAGAGAGGTTAACAAATAACACAAAAACAGCCAGCAGCAGGGAGACCATGTCAATGAGTAAAGTTTGAGATGGGCCAAAAGTGCTTTCACATGGTCCAACCGTGGGCTGGGAGAGTGAGCTGAGTATTCACAGGAACTATGCAGCTTGGCTACTCATCCCAGAGACTTATACCCAGGCATGCAGCCCAGGACTGACCCAGAGCTATGCTCTCAAATGTGTCTATAATAAGCCCTAGGTGCCAAAGAATGTACAAAACCCCAAAATAAACATGGGACATGGGTGTCAATCGTTCTAGGTGTGTAACTTAAAGACTATTTCCATTTTTAAAAACTTCAGAGTTGTTTTGCAGCAGAATCCAAAATTTCCATTAATTTCTAAGATTATAAGAGGCTTTAAGAATGGTGGCACTATCAGAAGGCAACTCTATATTCAACCCTGTCTTGAAGCGCCTTAGGGGCACTAATCTTTACTTAACCACTATGGGGGTTTCAACGTGAGGCTGGCCAATGTGTGAACACAAATGAGCCACTGAGGTCACCTCTGAGATACCATGAAGTAAGACTCAAGGAAACAACCTCTCATCTCCACTGAGCTAGTTTCTGTCTCATGGCAGATGCACATACCTCTTCTATTTGAATATTAACTTAAAACCAAGGATTGTAAAGCAGGTTCTGGAGCCACAGAGCTTCAGGCTCATGATTCCCTTGGAAAGACCCAGTGAGAGTGGAGTTTGTGAAGATGATCCTTCCACCCACCAATAGTTTCCTGCTCTAATGGCCTGTAGCTGAATAGTGGATTTGCCACAGGGAAGATGCTATTCTTTTTTAATACCACACATAGCTCCCTGTTTATTTGAGACTTTCAAAGTATAATTACATAGAGGTCTACAATTTTCACTGTGTGAAACTAAACTCATACCAGGCACATGTGCATGCATGCCCAAGATTCTGAGAGGAGAATGGAGGAAAAGGAATTGCGGCATGGCCATCCCCCTTCAGGGTGATTTCTCGCTTTCTGTTCCTCTGTCTCTATCTTTGTCTCTCTGATGAGCACACATGCCCCATAGCAAAAATCTCTTAAAAAAAAAAAAAAAAAAAAAAAACAGTTTTCTTTTTTTTTTTTCAAATTA
>NW_006160211.1:386893-401818 GCF_000334495.1 Tupaia belangeri chinensis
AGCAAAAATCTCTTAAAAAAAAAAAAAAAAAAAAAAACAAAGTCAGTTTCTATTCTTGTTCTCTACATCAGTGAGAGTAATTAGACTCCTTAGAAATCACACACTAAGAATCAAAAAGTGACCACTTCCATCTCCTTATCCCAAACACTATACAGAAGCTTAATTCTCTGTACCAAGTTTGGAGAAATATGAGATTCCTAACTCTGCTCCCAAGTTTTCTGACCCACTGAGGGGGGCCTATAAAGAGGAATTTTACTTCAAACATTGCCTGGAGAAAATTATTGGTACTTTGTAATATCTCATAAGGAGTATATGAGCTGAATATGAGCTAAGAAGTCTAGAGACTATTCCCTGCCTCAGATGTTCAAAACTTCTAGGAGGAAACATCAAAGTAGATCTGTTTCCCAGGTCCCCTTCCCTGGTGAACCTATCTTGCCTCACAGACCAGCCCCTTGAACACTACAGGGAAGTACTGTGTGAGCTGTCCTCCACTGGCGGTGCTGAAATATGAACGTTGTCTACCAAGACAGCAAGACAGTAAGGAAGAGATGTCGAGAGACTTTGAGGAGTGATTATTGTTAGAGTCCACGGAGGCTTCTAAAAGAAGTTATGATCAGAGAGTACCACCACCACGTGCCCTGAGCTGCTCTGAGAATAAATGCCAGTGAGTCAGTAGGCAAGACCCTCACTGGCAGGACTCTCCCTGGAAGCATTGGTTTCATGCTAAGCAGGAGGAGCAGGCAGAATTTATTCCTGAGGGATTTTTGCAGTTCTCCTTGCCACACCAGTGCAATGAGATCCTTGTAATACCCAAAGTGAAAAGGGAGATTGCTGGTCTTCTGATAGGTTTTTTGAAAACCTGATAAATTCACTGAAGGAAGGACAATTTCACATTAAATGATTTTACTAAGATTAGAGACACCAAAACTTTGACAAGCTCTAGACCCAGTATGTAATAGTGAAAAAGAACATGCAGATAGCAAGATGTGATCAACAAGCCATTGCTTCTCTCACTGCTCCAAAACGCACATATACACTATGCATAAAAATGGCCTCCTCATATAGTTAGTTTTGAAGATTAAATTATTTCAAAAATATGTTTTAAAAGCCTGTGGCATATTAGTTGGAAGATAGTAGGTGCTTATTAAGTAGGGGAGAGCATATGAGGAAATGAGGTGAGGGAAATGAATGACTTGTTTATATATACCGTTACAATAACACACATTACAATATTTAACAATTATATATTATATAATTATCTATGTGCATGTTTCCTCCATAAAGAAAAAAATCCACATTAATTCAAATAAATCCCTGTGTCCTACTAACATTATTACTATGTTGTGTGTTTAGAGACCTTCTGTTGAATTAAGTATATTCATATTTTGCTACTATTGCTCTTAAAGCATGTTGAGTGGACAAGGCAACACAGTTATGGTAGTCTCCAGTATTTCTGCCTAATACCTAAAAACATCAGTGGATTAAAGCAGTAGCTACTCCTCATTGTCTTCTACCTCCTTAAACATATCTTTGACATTAGCAGACAGTCTAATGTGTGATCCACCATAATCTGATTTTGCATTGCTACTGTCTACTCACCATGCTTCTAGGCTAATTAGATGTGCTTATGTGCTTTCTGTACTACCCACAAGTCAAACGGAAGCAAAGGGGAGGGAAGAATAAAGCAAGACAAATGAGAAAGGGACATACTGTTTTTTCTCCTATCACACCTGTGAGCACAGCTGCTAGAGACTTCAGTTAGAATTTTTTTTATTCCTGCACAAAACTGTAGTTTCTCTGAACGCACAATATCATAACTTTTCTACAGATTTTCATATGCAGCATGTTAAGATACTTAAGTGTTTATTAATGAATTAGTACAAACTAGACTATGAAGTATGGCAGCGTAAAATATATATACTACTAACTTTTTCAAGTAATTAAAATCCTGCTAAGCTCTGGAAATGGCTCAGTATTTTATGAATGTCCATTTTACATTTCAGACTATTGCCTCTAAAGTGACCATCTCTGGACACTTCTTCCTTTTAATTCTGTTTCTAGGTTGACAGAGAAGACCATAGACATGCCATTAAGTGAAATATCCTGAAAGAATTCTCTCACTATCTGTATATTTATGATCAAATCCATTTGCATCTCTTAAGCCCCACACTTAAAATTGTTAACACACAGGAAAAGTACAGCAACACAGACATGCAGCAGCAGAGCCAGGTCATTGGTATGCAGGACTAGACCTGAGATCAAAAGATACAGTATTTGATCTTGGACCTGGACATAGTTTCATAGTAAAGGTAAGTATTTTGGGTCTTTGATGCAGATAATCAAAGGAGGGGGAAAAAATCTATGGTGTTTGATCAGATCTCAGAAAGAAATTAACCATGGCTGTTCCATTAAATATCTTGGGGGAAATTTTCATTTTACAGAAACACATAACCTACATTTGATGCTAATTTCAGATGCTGTTATAAGTATCTGTATTAAGTTATGACTAAGCCATTGTAGAAAAGAAAGGTGAAAGAGAAATGAGTCCCCACCTTGGTAAAAAACTAAACAAATATTGAGAAAGAGCTCCACCTACTGGAATCTGTTCCTCTCCATCCAGCTAAAAATAGGAAAACACCTCAGACCCGAGAACTACAAAGTGGGTCTCAAACTTCTCTGAACTAAAACTTCAGTAGGGTAATAGGTCAAACAACAGGTAACATTCTTAGAAGCTGGTTGACCCTCCAATTTCAGGTCACAGTGAGAGGCAAGGAATGTTTTAGGAAAGACCAAGGAAATTCCTAATGAATATACTTTTTTCAACCACTGATTTATAGAGTCAAAGTATAGAAAAATAAAGGACTTTTTTTTATTGTATTTCTATGTGGCCAAGGAGAGTTAATTATAGTAATGCATAGCATTTTGTAAATCTCTAGTTTATAAAGCCCATTCATATATATATCAGCATTTAGTATTATATAACTACTATCATTTCTATGGTTAATATCCAGGCAGACTACACCAGTATTCAGATTGGTGCGTGCCTTTTTGGTACCAGCTGTTAGGTATTTCAAATATTACCCTTGAGTTTATATCCCAATTCAATACTATTGAATTGAAAAGAAAATATTGAGTAATTTTTCATCAGTAAGTAACTATCTTATTAAATCCATCCTCCTTCCATCACCCTTACACAGACACATACATATATACCACGTTTGGGCAGACAGGAGGAATCCTGACCACCACTTACAACCACACTTCTCCTCAGTCACAGGGAAATAGCCTTCACAGAAATTATAGACATACAGACACATTTTCTATAACTCAGAAAAATCTCAATTTCTACATACAGTTGACTACTCAATACCACTGTATGCCAGCTTATTTCTGGAAATACAAAAACTGGATCCCTACCCCTGTCATGCAAAGCCCATACAGACTAACTGATCAATAACCTAAATGCAAAAGTTATAAACTTTAAAGCTAGTAGAAGAAAATGTAAAATACCTATGTGACATAAGGAATGGGGAAGATCTTAAATTGCCAAAGCACATATACAAAAAAGCAAAATGTTCATCAGAATTAAGCTTCTCTGCTCAACAAAGGATACTGTGGACAAATTTAATCAAGCACTGACAGTGGGGAAAATATAACACCTTACCCATTTCAAATTAATATCTAGAATGTCTAAGTCCTAAATCCAAATTTGAAAATAGCAATCTCAAAAAAAAAGGCAAATGATTACAAAATGCAATTTACAGTGAAAGAAATTCTGAAAGACAAGTACATAAACAGACCCTCAAATTTATGAGTAATCAGAAAAATAAAATAAAAACAATGAAAACAACAAAATGCAACTTTCAATTCGATTTTCAAAATTTTAGAAGGTTGGATAATGCTAAGTGTTGGCTAGAGTATGAGACTGTCAAACTCAAAATAAAGAAAAAAAGACCATTGCCACAATAATGACTAAAAATATTAAAATGGCAGCATTATTTTTGAACTACATTTTTAGTACCTATTCTGAACCAGTTTCTGTCCTAGACCTTAACATCCATTATATTCTCTAATCCTTATAACAGATATTATTATCCCTATTTTATAACTAGTATAGGGAAATCAAAGCTTAATGAAAATATCAGAAGAGAACAAAGGGTACCTACAGTCATACAGCTTTAACAGTTAAATGGGGGGAACCAGCAGTTAGCTTAATGGCTATGTCGCTGAACTCCCACGTAGTCGACTGCGATTTGCCTCCCGGACCCGGTGGCTTAAAACTCACGCCGGGCGCGTGTGCGAGCGTGCCCAAGATCCCAAGAGGAGAATGGAGGAGAAGGGATTGCAGCGTGACCATCCCCCCTGGGGGGGGTGATTTCTCGCTTTCTGTCTCTATATCTCTCTCTGTCTGTCTGGCGAGCACACGCGCCCCACAGTGACCCCCCAAAAGTAAAAATCCACAAAAAAAAAAAAAAAAAAAAAAAAAAAAAACAGTTAAATGGGCATTTAATATAATGTCTTCCTTGTATGTAGGGAGGTGGGTATGGCATGTCCATATGCACACATTTCTGCTATTCGCCTGCTTCAGCCTTCCAAACAGGTGGAACTACAAACATGCACTATCATTCCAGCTTTTTTTCCCCTCATATGAAGAACAACTTTATTCTAAAAATAGGTCTCAGTAACAATGATATACCAAAAGGTGGTCGTTATAATAAAAAGGAGGAAAAAGGTATCAGAAGTTTGCTTTAATTTTTTTCCTGAAAATACAAAATTATCACCAATATACTGCTAATTCTCATTTACCTGTATTTCAGTTATTCCTTTTATGGATTATCCAAGAAGATTTTAAAATCATAGACTGGTCTCTGCCTAATATTTAGATATACATCTGGATTGTTTTCATCTTCAAGTAAACTACATTCTCAAGAAATCCAAACAAATTTGGGTATTTGCTTAAGTAAATACAATTAGGAAGATAAATTTATGTTTAGGAAACATTCCAAAGTAAAAATGGTTCTGACTGAATTTTGAAATCCTGTAATACCAAGAAAGCAAGAAACTAAACTACTTAAATTTATGAGGCTCTCATTACTATATTTTGCAAAAGAAGGAAAGCAGTGATTGCAAGACCAGTTAGGGCCAAATTAGTAACACACAACTCACCCATCAGCCCACATTTCTTTTCAAACAAATCTAAATGTACATCTTAGTTATAAAATTTCCTCCATGTGTTACTTACATCCCATCGAATCCTTATTTTGGAGAATCTTTATCATCCATCTTCATCAGCTCAATTGGCCATAATGAACAGCAAGTAGAAATGATCTTTTAAGTAAAAATCCTTGGTATCTGATATTCTCTGCAAACCAGAAGCTGATCACAAAAGTTATATTTTATTCCTATTAATTGTAGACTATCTAAGTTCACCTTTGGACTTTCAGAAATTAGATTAGTGTGATTTACTTTGGCCCTCTAAGATGGAAATATTATCTTACTATTAAGCGTGACTATTTATTTTTGTTAAAACCTGACCCTGAGTTTTGAGTACATGAATATCAACTGTCATCTGAAAACACTCCAAAATATACTGGCTAATATTGGTGCCTCTACAATACTTTGCCATTACTCTGCAGTAACATAATGCATCTGAAAGTACCTCTTATAACTTTGTAAGAATTTATTCCAAGATAAATTTGTGTGTTAGCATAAAAATGCTATTTCCTCACATCTCTGAGTAAATTGACAGTGTGTGAAAATGCGGCATATTCATTCTGCAGCTATCGGAGTCTAGGTGAAGCATCACCATCCCTGACTTGATAAACACAGTACTAATCTATTATTTTTCTTCTATCATGTTCTAAATATTGTTTTGGAAATCATACAATGAATTTTTTTTAAGCTAGGTATGTTTGCACTCCATTAAAAATATCTAGGTACTGAAAGCTCTACATTTCTTTAAAAATATTCATTAGATATAAAATTAAAATTAACAAGTGACTATGAAATAAGAGTAATATCCAGTGGTGACAATATTCTCACAGTAGAAAATAATCAGACTCCTAGGAGTTTTTTCTTTTCACTACTAACAACTAAGCCTTTGAAACATGTTAATCACTGCAGTATACCTAAATTACACAGAGGGAAAAAAAGTAAATCATATCAACTGACATTGAAAACTCCAAAGAAATTATTAATAAAAACGCATGCTTTCCAATGCTCCCATGGATGTGTAACAGATCTGAGACCAAGTACTGCAAACAGCTTTTTAAGGCTGGCCAGAATTGAACTAGGGTATCCCATGTGGTCCCAGTCTGCCAAGCAGCAATGTCTATCTGCACACACTACCAAGGCTCGGTCTTTAAACCACTATTCTCTGGCTCAGAGACCAGAGTTCTTTCCACAACATCAAAGTCCTCTCCCATTTTTCCATACACCCCACCACCACCCCCTGGAAATAATCTAGTAGATCCAGGAAAGAAAATTTGCTTTTGGAAATTGCTTACTGCATAAGTTAACTGTAACATCAAATTTCTTGTTCAGAAAAACTCATTAATCTTTTTATTTATTTTTTTTATTTGCAAGAGGGCTTGTTCATTCACCAGAGAGAGAGAGAAGAAAAGTACCCTCTAATGAGGCGAGATCACATCACAAGCCTCTCCTTCCACTGCTCCATCTCATCAAGATTTAGGGCATACATGCATTCACATGTGTCTGGCATGATTTTCAAGCTGCCGGACAGAATTTGAATTTTGGCTGGGCATGTGGAATCCAGTTCCCGACGCACTTCACCACTGTGCCACAGCACTGGCCCATCGTTAATGATCTTTCTGGTTACACAAAGATAAGTTCTATTCTGAGGTACAAATGAAAGAATTTTTTAGCTTTTCACTAGCGAGCTCAGAAGGGTAAGAGGATATGAAGTACCAATTTCAAGGACAAGAAAGGAGAAAATTGGCATCAGATGAGAGGGGCGATCCAGGACCATGGCAGAGCTCAAGCAAGCACTTGGCAGAAGGAGTGGCTGTGGTTGGGGGGATAGTAACATATAGGGGGACTTCAAAGAGTTTGTGAAAAAAGGTAAAGTACAAGATGTTTTTGGTGCCAAAAAAATGTTTTAATCCATGCACTCTTTTCATTATAACATTTTCCATGAACTCTTTGAATACCCCTTGCATTTCAAATGGAGACAGTTAAAACCAATCTGATATAGCTTTTCATTCTGTTCTGAACTGGCTCTTCAGTGCCCCATCCTCCAGGAGAGTCTACCAAACGTCACGGCCACACCTTGGTGGTATTGCTGACTCACAACACGCTCCCTCCGGATTCCCTACCAGGTGGCAGTAGTATTGGGCCGGGCATGTGAGACAACATAGACACACAAACTCAGTTTATCATCTACACTGACCACAAGTAAAAGTGACAGATTGTTTTGTCCTTTTTATACATACAAATAATATTCTTTCCCTCTTGATGTCATGTGACTGTTTCTCAGACCCTTCCCAAATTCTTTCCAGTTGGGCTTCTAGATGGAATTAGCTAACCTACGGATTGCTTCTCTTTTGCTGACTATTTATTTGTGGCTTTTCTTACAATGATTTCGTCATTGTGGTAGACAGAGATCATGCAGCCAAGGCAACTCGGAGTGGGGTGTGCTCACTTCAGTCACACTAGATGTCCTAGTCCATTTGGCTGATTTAGTCTAGAGTAAGGGAGAAACCAGGGAAGCACTCCTGGACGAGGTGATGCCTGAACCTAATTCTGAAGATGAAGTAGGAATTATCAGGTGGAAAAAGTAGAGCAGAGCATCCAGATAGAAGAAAGGAACAGAGAGAAAGAGAAAGAAAAATGATAAGGATATATCCAAGGTAAGGGGAGTATGGAGTAACACCAAGTCAGGCTTGCTGGAACACAGGACTGTAGAGAGCCTCAAGCAATGTGCACTCTAACCTGGAGGGATGGGAT
The DNA here is from genome assembly GCF_000334495.1 of Tupaia belangeri chinensis. Taxonomy (NCBI): domain Eukaryota; kingdom Metazoa; phylum Chordata; class Mammalia; order Scandentia; family Tupaiidae; genus Tupaia; species Tupaia belangeri. The sequence goes on from NW_006160211.1 coordinate 394,859, forward strand.
ACCACTACAAAGAAACTAGAGAATGACATGTTTTGATTTGTGCTTTGCTTAACTTGGCAAAGAGCTACCTGTTGGAAAGGCTGAAGAAGGATTTTTCCAATTTTTTAATCAGCTTATCCACAAATATTTACCAAAAATTTTTAATAAGATATATCTAATTATTCTTTTCTTAAATTAAATATAACCCCAGAAAAATCTATGATACAGTGTGACATCACATAAATTTCTAGAATATGACAATAGAAAGATAGCTCTTATTCCAAGAGATATAAATCTAATTTTTAAAAGGACATTGGAGTAAAACGTACATCAGGATGATAAGGTTATCCACAGAATGCAAGTCAGAACATGGAACTGAAGACAGGGCCTCAGACTTACTAGTAGATGGTACCTAAGAGACTCAACAAGGAGTGGCAAGTGGGTCTCCAGGAGCTGTGGCTTCCAGTGCTATGGAAACAATTCGAGGAGCTGAGTGGAGGTGTTAGTATTTCAGAAAAGCTTTTTCCCCCATCGTCTACATTTGTAGGAATGAAGGTAGGAGCAAGAGGTCCAGCTGCATAAACTAGAACCCACAGAATTCTTGCCTGTATTTGAAAGTATCCACTCAATGTGGTTTTCATCCATGATCTTCTCATGGCACCAACTCTGTCCTCCCTCTCCTGTCCTCTCATAAAGCCCTGGTATACAACCTTCTCTCAACTGCACATGCTCAGGTGGGTGTTTGTCTACATTCATATGCATGGAAGTCTGCCAGATACACACACACACACACACACACACACACACACACACACACACACACACACCAGCAACAATGTACCTGAGCATTTGTCAAATATGTCACCATTTCACATTTACAAGTTCCTATAATACACTTGACTCCTGACCACCCTTGTTACTCATCTGGTTACAAATCTCATGCTGGTAAATTTTTTTTAACCGTTAAGCAATTTGCAACCTCTCAGCATGTCAAGTCAAACGTAAGTTGAGACAGCGCAACATAATTGTAAAAACAATTCCATAACACCTTCCTCTTTTCTCTCAATGGATCCAACATTTCTTTCACGAAAATTTTTGGAGTGAGCTGGCATTTGGGGCCTGGGAGCAACTTTGGGGCTTTTGCCACACCATCACCCACTTCTCTGGTGGTTGAGGCTTGCCCCGCCTGCTACCCACCAGGATATTTCAGCCTGGTTAAGCAGGCCTCCTTGGGTGAGCCCACTCTTGGGGCCTGGGGGAAACTTGGGGAATTTGGCCACACCGTCACCCACCTGCCAGGATACTTAAGCCTGGTCTGGGCAGGCCTCCTTGGGTGAGTCACGCTCAGGGCCTGGGAACTACTTTGGGACTTTTGGTACACCAACCCACACAGCACAACACACAACTTGACCCTCTTCTCTAAGTTATATCTCCTTAGCTTGCTACAATCTCATAAAGAACTGAACAGTTGGCAGAAGAGCCAAGCACCTGAAGTTACCCATAACAGCTCTGACCTTGGAGAAAGAGCCCTCCACTAGGAACATACCTGAGAACAAAGGGTGGAATTTCCTCTACTAGTACTACAGGATCTACTCCAATAGAGAAAAAAGTGAATACTGCATCAGATGACTAGAAACCAGCACCGATCTCAAACATGAGAAAATACCGTAGTAACTCTACTGCAAATGAGCGTAGTAGTCCCTCACCAACAGTGGGTAGTAAAGAGAAAGACACAGAAATATCAGAAAAAGAATTCCAAATATTCATGGTGACAAAACTCAATGAGATGCAAGAGAAAACAATAAGTTCCAGGAAATGAGAAAATCATTTCAGGACATGAAAGAGGAATTTAATAAAGAAATAGATACCTTAAAAAAGAATCAAACAGAACTTCTTGAAATGAAGAATGCAATACAAGAAATTAAAGTCTATCTAGAAAGCATTAACATCAGATAGGACCATGCAGAAGAAGGAATTTCTGACCTGGAAGACAAAGTATCCAACATAGACCAAATCACCAAAAACAAAGAAAGGGGAAAAAAAAGACAGGAAATTCAGGAAATTCTAGACATCATGAAACATCCAAATATTTGCATACTAGGTACTCCAGAAGGTGAAGAATCTGCTGAAGACATGGAAAATCTCCTTCATGAAATACAATCTGAAAATTTTCAGTATGGAGAAAAATGGAGAAATTCAGACCCAAGAAATAAAAAGAACCCTAAACAGAGTCAACACAAAAAGATCCTCCCTCCCCCGGGACATCATAGCCAAATTGGTAAAAATTAAAGACAAAGACGATATTCTAAAAATGGCAAGGGAGAAATGTCTAGTTACCTATGAAGGTTATCCCATTAGGCTAACATCAGACCTCTCAAGTGAAACAAAGCAGGTACAAAAAGAATGGGAAGATTTATTCAAAACATTGAAAGAAAAACAACTGCAACCAAGAATACTATATCCATCAAGATTATCCTTCAAATGGGAAGAACAAATCAAAGTATTCTCAGATTAAAAAAAAGTGAAAGATTCACCAACAATAAACCAGCTCTACAGGAAGTACTGCAGGGAGATTTATATCAAGATAATTAATAAGAGACAAACAGAAACAAGAGAACAAAAAGCAACTGAAAAAATGGCTAAGAAAATGACAGGGAGAAATCTGCAAATATCAATAACATTGAATTTTAATGGATAAATTCTCCCATTGAAAGACACAACTGCGGGACCAGCAGTTGGTGTAACAGCTGTGTCACTGGACTCCCATGTAGTCAACTGTGATTTGAGTCCTGGACCAGGTGGCTTAAACTCACACCAGGTGCGTGTGCGTGTGTGCCCAAGATCCCGAGAGGAGAATGGAAGAGAAGGGATTGCGGTGTGGCCATTCCCCCTGGGGGGTGATTTCTCATTTTCTGTCTGTCTGTCTCTCTTTCTGGCAAGTGCACATGCCCTATAGCAAAAATCTCTCCAAGAAAAACATAACTGGCAGAATGGCTACAAAAACAGAACCCATCTTTATGCTGCTTACAAGAAACACACCTCACTGATAAGGATACACATAGACTGAAACTGAAAGGTTGGAAAAAGATATTCCATGCAAATGAAAACCAAAGAAAGGATGGAGTAGTGATACTAGTGTCAGAAAAAACAGACTTTAAGATGAAAGATGTAAGAAGAGACAAAGGACATTATACAGTGCTAAAAGGACTTATTCACCAAGAAGATATAACACTTGTAAATATCTCTGCACTGAACACTGGAGTACCTAAACGCATCAAAGAGAGACTGTCAGATCTCAAGGGAGACAGAGACCATAACATAGTAACTGTAGGGGATCTAATACCCCACTGACTCCTCTAGACAGATCATCTAGATAAAAAATAAACAAAGAAACATATGATCTAAATGGTACCAACATAAAATGGATTTGACAGACATCTACAGAGTATTTCACCCAGAAATGTATACTAGAAAATATACATTTTTCTCACCCCCACATGGGACATTTTTAAAGACTAACCACATGATAGAACACAAAACAAGCCTTTACAAATTCAAAGATATAGAAACTATACCTAGCATCTCTTCTGACCATGATGGAATCAAATTTGCCAACATAAAATGGATTTGACAGACATCTACAGAGTATTTCACCCAGAAATGTATACTAGAAAATATACATTTTTCTCACCCCCACATGGGACATTTTTAAAGACTAACCACATGATAGAACACAAAACAAGCCTTTACAAATTCAAAGATATAGAAACTATACCTAGCATCTCTTCTGACCATGATGGAATCAAATTTGAACTACAGAAAGAGCCCTAGAAAATTCACAAACACATGGAAATTAAACAACCTAATCCTGAATGACTTTACAACTAAGGAAGAAATTAAGACTTAAATCAAAAGGTTCATAGAGGGAACCAGCAGTTAGTGTAATGGCTATGTCGTTGGATTCCCACATAGTCGACCGCAGTTCACGTCCCGGACCCGGTGGCTTAAAACTCAGGCCGGGCGCGAGTGTGTGTGTGCCCAAGATCCCGAGAGGAGAATGGAGGAGAAGGGATTGCAGTGTGACCATCCCCCCTGGGGGGTGATTTCTCGCTTTCTATCTCTCCTGTATGTGAAAACCCCTCAAAAAAAAAAAAAAGGTTCATAGAAACCAATGATAATAAACAAACAAATGTTTATAACCTATGGGACACAGCAAAAACAGTCATTAAGGGGGAAGTACATAGTAATTAGTGCCCATAAGAAAAAAGCATGACCAAAAAAAGAAAACTTCAGGCCCATATCCCAGATGACTACCAATGCAAAAGTTCTGAAAAGATACTAGCAAATCGTACTCAACAATATATTAAAAAGATTGTATACCATGACCAAGCAGGTTTTACTACAGGGATGCAAGGATAGTTCAACATATGCAAAACAATAAATGTAATACATCGCATTAACAAAAGGAAAGATAAAAACCATATTATTTTATCAACAGATGTGGAAAAGGCATTTGATAAAATACACATCCTTTTATGCTTAAGATTCAGCAAAATCAGCATAGAAGGGACATTCCTCAACACAATAAAAGCCATCTATGAAAAACTCATAGCTATCATCATACTGAATGGGGAAAAGCTGAAATTTTTTTCCACTCAAAACTGGAACAAGACAAGGCTGTACACTTTCTTCATTCCTTTTTTACATAATACTGGAAGTTTTAGCCAATGCAATTAGACAAGAGGGTTAAATAAAAGGCATCCAAAAAGAAAAAAAAAGTGAAATTATTTCTATTTGCAGATGATATGATACTGTACATAGAAAATCTAAAATAATCCACAAAAAGACTCCTGGAAGTGATCAATGAAAAGTAGCAGGATACAAAATCAACATACAAAGCTCTATAGCATTTTTATACACCAACAATGGACAAACTGCTACAGAATTGAAGAAAGAAATCCCATTTATAATAGCCAAAGAATCAATAAGATATCTAGGAATAAACCATACCAAAGATGTCAAAGAACTCTACAAGGTAAACTATGAAACACTAGAAATAGAAATTAAAAATGATAAACAAAAGGTGGAAAAACATCCCATGTTTCAGGATTGGAAAAATTAATATAATTCAAATGTTAATCCTACCCAAATTAATCTACAAATTTAATGTAATCTCAAACTACCAGAAGTATTCCTCACAGAAATAGAAAAACAATCACAAAATTTGTCTGGAAGCATAAAAAGCCCCCTATCACCAAAGCAATACTGTGCAAGAGGAATGAAGTAGGAGGTGTCTCCCTTCCCAATCTCAAAACATATTACAAAGCTGTGATAATTAAAACAGCATGGTATTGGGACCAGCAGATGACATAATGATTACATCACTGGACTCCCACATAGTTGACCACAGTTTGAGTCCCGGACCCAGCACCTTAACACTCACACTGAGTGTGTGTGCATGTGTGCCCAAAATCCTGAGAAGAGAATGGAGGAGAAGGGATTTAGTGTAGCCATCTCCCCGGGGGTGATTTCTCACTTTGCGTCTCTCTGTCTCTCTCCTCTCCTGTGAATGCATGTACCCTAGAGCAAAAATCTCTCTCAAAAAACACGGCATTATATTGTCACAAAACAGACAGACCAAAGGAATGGAATTGAGAACCTCCAAATAAACCCAAAAACATACAGCCAACTGATCCTTGACAAAGGGCACAAGACAATCTGGTGACAAAAAGAAACTCTCTTCAGAAAATGATGTGGGGAAAACTGGATATCCACTACAGAAGAATGAAAATGGATCCTTATCCCTCGCCATTAACAAAAATTAACTCAAAATAGATTAAGGATCTAAATATAAAACCTCAAACTATAAAAGTACTGGTGGAAAACACAGAAGAATGTCTTGGAGGCATCAGAAAGGGAAAGACTTCTTAAAGATCTCCAAAGTACAGGCAATAGTCCCAAAAGTAGACAAATGGGACCCTATTAGACTGACAACTTCTGCACAGCAAAAGAAACAATAAGTAGAGTGAGAAGACAACCCTCAGAGTAGGAGAATATATTTGCAAACTACACCTCACATAAGGGACTGATAACCAGGATATACAGGGAATTTAAGCAGCTTACCCACAAAAAATAATCTAATTAAAAGATGGGAAAATTAACTGAACAGACAATTCTCCAAAGACAACATATGAATGGCCCAAAAGCATATGAAAACATGCTTGACATCTCTTATCATAAGGGAAATCCAAATCAAAACCATAGTGATATACTACTTAACCCTAGTCAGAATGGCTAAAATTTAAAAACTAATGGTAAGTGCTGGCAAGGCTCTGGTGAAAGGGAACTCTCCTACACTGTTGGTGGGAATGCACCTTAGTACAACCACTTTGTAGAATGATATGGAGATTCCTCAGAAACCTACAAATAGAACCACCATACAACCCAATAATTCCACTCTTAGCTATTTATTTATCCAAAGGACAGAAAAACCCTCAGTCGGAAAAACACTTGCACATTCACATTTACGGCATCGTTATTTATAATCACTAGGACATGGAATTAACCCAAATGTCCAAAAATAGATAATTAGATTGAAAAAATGTGGCATATGTACGCTATAGAATACTACTCAACCATAAAAAATAAAAGACCTTGACATTTGATACAAAGTGGACAAATATGGAACACTTAATGCTCACCGTAACAAGTCAGACTATGAAAGACTGACTTTGTACATCCCCACTCAATATATACCAATTGTCCCCACTCCATAGCAGAAACTAAAAGTTTGGAAGGCACAGAGGCAGGGAGAGCAAAGGTAGATACTAGAGAAAGGATAGGGGTAATACAGCGGTGGGTAATAAAAGGAGGGAGGGGAACAGGAGAATAAAAGTATGTTTAACTCACCAAAAAGGTGAAAAGCTATGTGCTGATAATAATGTGTACAGTAATGTTTTTATCTTGACTGATATGTATGAT
>NW_006160211.1:402343-407327 GCF_000334495.1 Tupaia belangeri chinensis
TGGAAAAAGCAATGTCGCACCCTATAAAGATAAATGTGATTAAATGTAAAATAAAAGTTTTGCGTCCTCATTTCCCACACCATGGATTAACATCATACAGACAGATGACACCTGACTACGGCAAATACATAAAGTAAGGATACAGAGAGAGCAGGACAAGTGAGTAGTCTCTGACAGCAGGCATCCACACCCCAGCACTACTGGGGTAGAGAAGCAGGGCTCCAATTCTTAGAGGATAGGATCAAAGCAAAATAGAGCCCAAATAACTGATGAATTAAGGTGCCAGACTGGTTATTAAAGCAGGAAATCAAGTGCAAGGAAATGAGACGAGAAGCAGGAAATGAGACACTAGGGTGCCAGGTCAGAGCAAGAATGTCATCAAAACTGACTGTGCTGCATCTACGAATTTCCCTCAATACCTCAGGAAATGATGCTAGAGTCAGTATAATATTATGTACCCTGTAAGGGAAGGTCAAGTGGCCCAGCTGTGAGGATCAGAGACTTTAGAGACAAAAAGCCAAACAAGTACCCACTATGAGAAAGAAGCTGGTTAAATAAAACAAACTCAAAGCTCAGGCAAATTAGGTTCCAGGCTGCTGAACACATTTTCCGTTATCATCACAAACTACTGTTAGTAATCTCGGAAGAATCATAATGAATACTTCGGAGATCAGAAGAGGTCAAATACTGGTGTCAATCTCAGATTGAAGGAGAGGAAAGTGAGATCCTATCTCCACACACTTGTGCTTTTGACCATGGACATTGAACTCTGGCAAAATTCTTTTGTTTTCTTGGATAGAGATTTTTTTTTGCTACAGGGCGCATGCACTCACTAGAGAGACAGAGAGACAGAAAGTGAGAAACCACTGCCCTCCTTCTCTGGGTGGATGGCCACACTGCAATGTCTTCCTCGTCCATTCTCCTCTCAGGATTTTGGGTACGCACGTACATGCGCCTGGCATGAGTTTTTAAGTCACGGGGTCCGGGACTCAAGCCGTGGTCGACTACATGGGAGTCCAGTGATGTAACCATTATACCACCGCTGGTCCCAATTTCTAGCAAAATTCTAAAACACATTGGTGAGTAGCTGGTTATAAACACTCAGTGAAAATACTGTTCTTAGGAACCTACCTGAATCCACTATGAATAAGTCATATAAACCTCATCTAGCACTGTTTTTAATGGCTACTAAACTGATGGTGGAACAAAGGTTATTAGTTGTGGGTTCGGTTTTTACAATGCATTTACATATCAAAATCTCCTATAAGGTTCTTATAGAAAAGGTACAGAAATACGGGCCAATTAAATATTGAAGACCAGCAGGTGGTGTGCTGGTTAAGGCAGCTGGCTCCCACATGACCAACTGCATGGTTCAAATCCTGGACCCAACGGCTTGAAAAACAGATCAGGCACATGTGCATGCATGCCCAAAATTCCAAGGGGAGAATGGAAGAGAGGAACAGTGACCATTTTGCCTGGGGAAGCTTGCTTGCTTGCTTGCTCACTCACTGTCTCTCCCCCTCTCTCTCTCGCTCTCTCCCCTCTCTCTTGCTCTCCCTCTCTCTTAGCCTACCTTCCTTCCTTTCTCCCTCCCTCCTCCAGTGAGTACACACTTTCTAACAAATTTAAAAACCAAATAAATATTATTACACTAATGCCAACTATTGATAGGAGATTTTGTAGAATGGCACAGCAGTAGCACCCTTTGGCCCACCTCTTATCTTGGTCACAGCTTTAGGTGTTTACTTTGGGCAAGCTCCGTTTCACTGTGACAGCATCCTACCTTAGGTTGGTGGCCTGTGAGTCCTTTTTTTATTTCTTGGTTGACTTCCCTGGAGCTGAAGGAGCCTACTGGCCCCACACACAAGAACAGCCTGGAAAGGTACGAGTGTCAATGACCCCAAGCACAGCATATAACCAACTGGAGATGGACACCAGAGGATATGTAACACATATTTTCATACCCCAGACAATTCTGGGAAGCCTTCTGTGCAAGTCTCGGGAGGTCTTTTTAAAGCCATGCCCCCAATACGTATAATACACTCAAGTGACCTTTTTTTTTTTTTTTTTAAGAGAAATTTTTGCTATAGGGTATGTGTGCTCAACCAAAAGACAGAGAGAAAGAGAGAAATCGCCCCCAGAGGGATGGCCACATAGCAATTCCTTCTCCCCCATTCTCCTCTTGGGATTTTTAGCATGCACTCACTTATGCCCAGTGTGTGTTTCAAGCCACTGGGTCTGGAATTTAAACCAGATTCAACCCTGTGGGAGTCCAGCACCCCAACCACTATGCCACCTGCTGGCCCAGGTGGCTTTTCCTCCATCTCTGACTCACTCTACTCACTCTCCTCACTCCCTCATTCCTGCCTCCAGGGGTCACTTTCCAGATAAACTATGTATGATCAAGCCCTTGAGTCAGTTCTGCTTGTGCAGAACCAGACTAAGATAGTCATGAAGCTCTTACCATTGTCCTAAAGACATTTTCATCAACAATTTGAAGACAGAGCATGTTTGATCAATTTATCTACAGGAAGAAAAAAAAAAAAAAAAGATGAACCGAGATTTTAAAAAATAATAATGAGGTTACCAGCAGTTAGCATAATGGCTATGTCACTGAACTCCCATGTAGTCGACCACGGTTTGAGTCCCGGACCCAGTGGCTTAATCTCACGCCAGGTGCATGTGCATGCATGCCCAAGATCCTGAGAGGAGAATGGAGAAGGGATTGTGGTGTGGCTATTCCCCCTGGGAGGTGATTTCTCGCTTTCTGTCTGTCTTTCTGTCTGTCTCTGTCTTTCTGGCGAGCACACACATCCTATAGCAAAAATCTCTCCAAAAAAATAATAATAATAATGATTCAAAAAGAAGCCCAGCTATTGTCACACATGCTGGATGCTGCTGTTGTGAGGCTGGAGCCACATGGGAGGACCACGTTTGTTTCTGGGACCACCCTAAAAAGCTGGTTGTGGTGACACATGCTGTCATCCCAGTCACTTGGGATGCTGAGGCAGGTGGAAAAACACATTGAGACTATATTTGAAAAAAAAATACCCCCCCACCACACACACACAAGATTTTGGTAGGTTAGAAAGATGGGCTGAAACTAAAAGCATGAAATATTATATAAATAAATTGACAAACGAAGTGTAAAACATTAACTATAAGCCACAGATGGAAGAGACCTGGTTTAAAAGCTGTTTGTGTATAAAAGGCCCTTAATGCAGGTGATCTCAATGCTACTAGAGGAATGGAAATACTGAACACCTTCTGGAGCTGGGCATATTCTGATATAAGTTCCTGCCAGGAATCTGTCAGATAAGTATGCAAACATGTACGAATACAAATATGTATGTACATAAATATTCAATACATTATAAAAAAAAGAAAATTTTTAACCACCTAAATAACCATCAATAGAGAGATGATTAAATAAGCCATACTATATCACACATGGAATACTATAAAAGCATAAGATATAATAAAGTCAGTTATTTACTAGCATGCAAAAAATTTTATATTTAAAAAGCAGACTATAGGGAACCAGCAGTTAGCGTAATGGCTATGTCGCTGGACTCCCACGTAGTCAACCGCGGTTCGTGTCCCGGACCCGGTGGCTTAAAACTCACGCCGGGCACGTGTGCATGCGTGCCCAAGATCCCGAGAGGAGAATGGAGGAGAAGGGATTGCAGCGTGACCATCCCCCCTGGGGGGTGATTTCTCGCTTTCTGTCTCTATGTCTCTCTCTGTCTGTCTGGCGAGCGCACGCAACCTACAGTGAAAATCTCTCAAAAAAAAAAAAAAAAAGCAGACTATAAAGTAGTATGCCTAGTATTACTCACTTTTGTAAAACATACAAATATATGTACATGTGTAAATAAATATGTAAATTTTTTTAGAGTATGAAGAATTCCCTAAGTGATTTTTTTCTAATTTCTTATTTGTATTTTCTAACGTTTCTATAATAACAATATTCTATTTCTGTTAAAGGAAAAAAGTTTTTTGTTGTTTTTATAAAGAAAGCGATCCATGGCTTTCAGTTGTAACAATGTGAATCAATAATATGACATAACTAATAGAAATATAAATGTCATAAAAGTATAGTATATGATAATTCTGTTATTAGTTGATAGAAGTGTAGGGCCAGCCTATAACGTAGTGGTTAAGGCGACTGAATCGCACTTGGCCTACTATGTGGATCAAGTCCCCAGACCTGGTGGCTGGAGCTTGAGTGTGTGTATGTCTGCCCAAAATCCCTACAGGAGGGAGAGATGGAGAAGGGATTACAACATGACCACTCCCATTGAGGGGAGGAGAGAAGTGCTTGACTGTATGCACACACACACACACACACACACACACACACACACACTTGCTTTCTCTCTGCCCCCTATGAGTGCACACATCCTCGGGGAAAATTATTTTTAATTAATTAATTTATTTATTCATTTATTTAGATAGATAGATAGATGTAGTGTTCAGAACTTAGAAAGCATATTTCATTGTCTATAACAGTAGTTATGTCACATCTAGACCCTTCCTTCCAGTCTGGACTCCAAGTATTAAGAGTGACATTGATAAACTAAAGCTCATCAACTAAATATTCCCAGGAGGGTAAATGGCTAAGCAACCAGTTGTTGAGGAAGGACTGATGAAACTGGGATGTGTACAAGTATTTTTATGGACAATTGGGAGACAGAAAGGGCATGTTTGGGGGCTAGTATGAGAGTTGGTATCAATCACAAAAATAGAACTAATGTGTGGAAGAAAGTTGTGGATCATTCTCCACAACTTTAGAGGACCAACAGATGAATTATAAATTAATCACTTACAACAGGGGAAGGAAAAGGAAGAAAAGTAGAGAAAGATAAGGATTAAAAGAAAGAAAAGAACCTTGTAACAATTCAAACCATTTAAAAACTGAATAGGCCAAAGTGGTGATTAAATCATCTTTGAGAATGTGCAAAATGAAAAAAAAAAAAAAAAA
>NW_006160211.1:407581-439598 GCF_000334495.1 Tupaia belangeri chinensis
AAAAAAAAAAAAAAAAAGAATGTGTAAAATGCACATTCAGGTCCATCTGTCAGAAACAGTATGAGGTGGCTTCTTGTATGGGGGACTATCCCTAATGTGTTATGAAACACATTACCCTGTCATGAAAATTCTGGAGTATAATGAAAATTCTCTCACCCACTTGCATCCTCCAATATTCAGTCCACAAAACAGATGATAAGAAATAAAAGCTTAGGTTCAATAGCCCATAGAAATAAGGATAACTTAATTCCCTTGAGTGCAACATGACTCATTCAAAGCATTTCAGCACTTTTTTCTGTAGAGTTTGGAGAAGTTGTTATGAAAATGTTAAGTGCATAAGAAGTAAATGTCACTTAAAGTTAGAATTGTCTCTTGTATTCTACAGTAATAACAGCCTCTTGTCCATGTTCAAGGCCTAGTTTACCAAAATGAAAGAGAGGTTGGGCATTTGGGTAATCATATGATCCTTCAACTGAAAAAATCTCATAGTTATAATCCTTTCATAAGAAGTTTCTCTCACATAAAAAATTATCTCACTACTATGAATCCATTTCATCTTGAAAAGGATAACTTACATAAATATTAGAATTAATATTATTTATCTAAAATACATACAAACTACAATAAAGTACATTTAGCTAGCTTAAAAATAACATTATAAATTAGGAAATAACTAAAATAAGACTTTTTTGCCCATAGGAATCATACATCAGAATTTACAGTTGTTTCTTCTTTTTAATTAATTTATTTCTTCAAGAGGTAGAGAATAGCACTCCAAAAGAGTCTCAACACCACTGTCTACCCCATCCCTCAATCAGCTCCTGAACATGCACAAGCACATGCCCAGCAAGCTCAGGGAAGTCTCTAGACCTGAAGTGAGAACTTTCTCATGTGGGATTGCCTCACAGAGCATCCTGTTTTACTGCTGCCCCTCCAAGTTTCTTACAAATGTGTGTTGTTAGACAACAGTGCTGCATCAAAGTTAACAAACATACACACATTTCAGCACCCCCAGAGAAACAAAGTATGAACCTTTTTCAGAACAATTCCCCCATCTACTGAGTTATTCTGAATAGGGTAGGGAGAATGAGCGGGCTAGAGAGATACATTTGCTTGGTGAGATAGACAGCATTCTTTTCCTGGGGTTTGAACCTAAACAGAGGATAAAAGGTACCCTCAAAGTGAGAAGTAGAACTGGTCATTAGACTGATACCCAGCCCCAAGTAAGGTAAACGAGCCCATAGAGCTCTGAATTTTATTGATGAAGCTTCTACTTAATGGTCAGACTCTGACATGGAGGCGCTAAAGATTCTGGTGTCTCTCCAGGTCAAACTGAACTACTCCAAGTCCTGACTAATTGAGTATCTGCAATTCAAGACACTGAAAGTCTGTACTCATTCATCAAGTACTGACAACAATTCCATCAGCTGGAAACTACTATTTTCCCATTTTATGAATGAGAGGAGTGAGGTTGCAGAAAATTTCACAAGGACATGAGGTTAACCTACATCTTTCTGATCTCTATCTATATACCAAATATCTCATTCAAAGAGGGAATTGGTCAGTGACTAAAAATATCTTTCAAAACTGATTATAGCTTGGGATTTGTATATTGGGAGTCTTTGAACTTGTATTGTTTTTTTCCAGATTCCTCAGGCTCAGCTGCTCCCTGGATTCTTCCTACACATGACAAAATTCCAACTATTTACAAGTTTATTCTACTTACAAACAATGAGTGAGAATCTGCTAAGTGCAGGATGTTGTGCTGGATTCCAGGATGTCGAGATAAGCAAAAAAGAAGATAGAAAAGGTAGGACTGTATCCAAATCTAGGAATAAGGAAAAGATGAGAACAACAAAGCTCCAGGCAGGGGAAATAACATAATCTAAGACATACTTACAAAGAATAAAGGTTTTGCCTAAAATGAAAATTGGATATTATTCTACAGACCATGACTAAGGAACTGAACTTTGTCACGAGACGCTTAACGTTCCATGTTCCTGGACCAGCAGATGGCATAATAGTTACGTTGCTGGTCTCCCACTAGACTGCGGTTCTAGTCCCAGACCCAGCAGCTTGAAACTCATGCCGGGCATGTGTATCTGTGTGCCCAGAATCCCAAGATGATGATAGAGGAAAAGGGATTGTGGCATGGCCATCTCACTTTCTGTCACTCTGTCTCTCTGGAAAGCACATGCTCCCTATAGCAAAAAAAAAAAAAAAAAAAAAAAAAAAAAAAAAAAAAAGTATGTTCCTAAGCATATACTATATATGTTCACTTAAAAAAAAAAAAAAAAAAAAAAAAAAAAAAAAAAAACAGGCTCACAGAAGATGGTAACTAAGATATTAGTCAAAGAATGCAAAGTTTCACTAATGCAAGATAAATTTTAGGTGAAAATTTCAAGGTAGCTTGTAAGGCCAAAACAATCTTGAAAAAGAACAAAGAGGACTCAAGCTGCCTCATTTTAAAACTTATTACAAACTACAGTAATAAAAGCCCTATGGTATTATCAGAAAGACAAATATATACACCAATGAAATAGAAGAGAGCCAAGAGATAAACCCTCATACTATGGTCAAATGATTTTTGATAAAGATGTCAAGATCATTCAATAGGGAAAGCACAGTCCCTTTAACAAATGTTGTTGGGAAATTGGATATTCACCAACAAAAGAATGAAGCCGAACCTTTACCAGATATCATATACAAAAACTAACTCAAAATCAACTAAAGGTCTAAAACTATAAAACTCTCACAAGAAAATACAGGGCAAAACCTTCACAACATTGGGCATGGCGCCAAAGGCATAAGCCACAAAAGAAAGAAATAGATAAATTAAATTTTATAAAAAATTTTAAATTCTCCAATCAAAAGACTATATCAACAGAAAAAACAACATATGAAATGAGAGAAAATATTTGCAAATCATATATATGATAAGGACTTAATATACATAGTATTTTTTTAAAACTCTTACTACTAAACAATCAAAAGACACAAGACACAGCTGAAAAAATAAATACAAGACTTGAACAGGGGACCAGCAGATGGCATAGCAGTTACATTGCTGGACTCCTACATGGCCAACCAAGGTTTGAGTCCCAGACTCCATGACTTCATAATCACACTAGGCACATGTTTGTGTATGCCCAAGATCTGAGGAGAACAACAGAGCAAAAGGGATTGTGGGGGGGCCATTCCCCCTGAGGGGTAACTTCTCACTTTCCCTCTCACTGTCTCAGCTCCCCCTCCCCAACACACACACACAAGCCCTAAGGCAAAAATCTCTCTAAAAAAAGACTTAAACAGATATTTCCCCAAATAACATATGTAAATACTCCATAAGCATATGAAACGGTGCTTAACATCATTAATCATTAGAGAAATGATAAAAATTTAAAAATACAATGAAAGACCACCTCACATCCATTAAGATGTCTACTATCACAAAATGAAAAATAATGTATTGGCAAGGATGTGAAGAAATTAAACACTGGTGCACCATTGGTGGGAATGTAAAAATGGGATAGTAAATATAATAGTTCCTCAAAAAATTAAAAATAGAATTACCATATGATTCAGCTATTCCACTTCTGGGTACATACATGAAAGAATTAAAAGTGGTATCTCAAAGAGATATTTGTATACACATGTTCATAACAGCCTTGTTTACAATAACTGTGGGAAGCCAAAGAGGAGACGTGAGGAATGTGCAGGACATGACCACCAAAATAAGACCAGGGTCTTTATCCGGACATGGCCTTGGGTGGCTGGATTGTTATGAGCAGAATGTCTTGGGATTGTTTTGAATTGAATTTTCCAAAATATTGTTATAACAAACTGATAAATTCAGTAAGGACTTAAAACCTTACATCACAGAAGTCCCTGGAGTATATATAAATACTGGCAATAAAGTACATTCTAGGCTGACTGGTATTGACTAGAATCCTCCCATTTCCATCCTGTCTTCTTGTCTTTCTTTAATCCTCGCCCCCCCCAACTCAGGAACTGTTCGCCATCGGCAGGTCCGGCAAATAGCTAAACCATGGAAACAACACAAGTATCCATCTCTGTTTTCTCTTCATTTTTTCTTTTTCTTTTACCTTTCTCACTTTGCTGCTCAGGTTCCACACACTACATCTAGATAGGTCTATGTGCACAGTATCCAAACATCTGAATACTTTTAGGGTCAGTGTAGTCTGAAAAACAGAACTGCAGGGAGACTGTAGATCACCTCCTTCTACACACCTCTGAACACTCCAATTTAACTCCAAGAAATTAGGAAAAAAATGTATAATCCATCAGATGACTAAAAATCATCACAGAGGCACAAGAAATAAGAGAAACTAAGAAAATCCCAAGGGAACAGAATAACTCATCATCCACAGCCAGTAATAGAACTCATGGAAATGTCAGATAAAGAATTTAGAATATTCATAGTGACAAAGCTAGCAAAGATCCAATATGCAAGAGAGACAAACTCCAGAAGATGTAGCACAAGAGACACAATGAGTTCCAGGAAGTGAGGAAGTTCTTGCAGGATTTGAAAGAGAACTACAGACCATGAATAAGAATCACATGGAACTGTTAGAGATGAAGGCTATAATAAAGGAAATCAAAACCTCCCTTGAAAGTACTAAAAGAAGATTAGATCATACAGAAGACAGAATCTCAGATATAGAAGACAGAACCTCTGACCTAGAAAAATTTACTGAAAAGTCTGAGAAATAACCCCCCCAAAATTAGAATAATATACGAGACTTATTAGATACCATTAAATGCCCAAACATCTAGATAATGAGTATCCCAGAAGGTGAAGAGACTAATATGGGCATTGATAATCTATTCCATGAAATCCTGGAAGAAAACTTTCCAAACCTAGAGAGGCACTCAAAGATCCAGACCAAAGAAATACAAAGGACCCAAATAGAATCAACCCAAGAAGATCTTCTCCAAGGCACATCATAGCCAGATTGACCAAAACCACAGACAGAGACAAGATACTAAAATTGGCAAGAAAGAACTGTCAAGTTACTTTCAAAGGATATCCCATCGGGCTAACATTAGACCTCTCATCAGAAACATTGCAAGCAAGGAAAGATTGGGAAAATATATTCAAAGTGTTAAGTGAAAAACAATTTCAACCAGGAATACTTCATATGGAAAGAAAAGACAAAAACATTCTCAGATAATCAAAACCTGAAAGAATTTACCAACACCAGACCAGCTCTCCAAGAAGTTCTGAAAGGAGTGCTATACCAGGAAAACTAAAGTCAGACATACAGAGACAAGAGTACAAAAAACAACCAAGAAAATGGCCAACTTAATGGTAGGGAAAAGTCCAGAGTTGAATGATAACTGGTCCAGGATTTAAATGGAAAACTTGGGCCACAGTAACACTGCCAATTTCAACAAGAGAGAGTTTAATTACATGAGATTCAACTGGTGAAATATAACTTTATTACTTTTGACTAAAACATTACTGATTTTCTTCTATTTTCTTTTCCAAATATAAGGATTTTTGTCTTCTCTTGAGCTGTTAATAGGGTCATCTACCTACTGTTTGAACAGAATCCTAACCTTTTTCCTGGCTTTAAGTCTTGAGCAAATTTCTCTTAACATTTTTTGATGTTAATTTATTAAAGCTAAAAACTGCTTTTTTTGAAATTAAAAAATACATTTTAAAATACATATTTAATGACTGCAGTAAGCTATATAGCCTCAGTTAGGTGCTACTTTATAGCATGTTCATTCAACTCACTTAGTTTTATGCCTAAAGTCAGACATGTGTTTACTGATATATGTGTGTATATGTATGTATGTATGTGTGTGTATATACACACATATATACAATATCAGCTGCACTTGCTATTAAAAGTATTTAGATTAATTTAGGATCTTTTATAAGTCAATAAAATGTGGGGAAAAAAAAGGACAGAGACAGTGTGAGAGACAAAGACATTCTCAGAGGAGGGTGAGAGGAGGGTGGGAAGTGTCAGAGGGTGAGAAGTAGGAAATCAAGGTGGAAGAATTAATTAAAACGAAAAGCAAAATATATAAGAAATGAGGAATGAAAAATGATTTGTTGACAATAACACATATGGTGTTGATTGAGAGAGTTTCTTGGAGAGCTGGTCTGGTGTTGGCTCCTTAATTGAGCCAATATATAGTGTATTCTGGATGGGAAATCTCACTTTGTATGCTGTGATGATATTCAGTGAATGAATGTAAAACAAATTTAAATTTTTTAAAATTATTTCATTGTATATACACATATAAAGCATCACATTGAACACTATAAATGTATATGGATTTTGTCAATTATAGCAAAACAAACAAAAATAAACAGGCATGATGACAAGTAATAAACTTAATTAAAGTTTATTTAAGTGACTTCTGTTTATCCATAAGAGATCTTTGAAAGACTTTTTTTCCAGGTTTTTCATTGTTTTCTTTTTTACTTCTAACAAATATTATTTTAAGATAAATACATACATAAATATTACTATATATAAAAAAGGCTTTAGTGATTTTAAAAAGAGCCTCAAAAAGCTTTTCAAAACTGATAAACCAACACATGTTGAACAGCCTTTCAAATCCACACAGATGGTTATAATACCACAATCTCATCAAGTTCACCAAATGATAGGGTTTAAAAATAGTTTGAGATGCCCAGCTAGCTCAGTCAATAGAGCATAAGACTCTTAAAAATAGTTCGATATATTAACTCAGCTAACTTTTGTCAGAAATGCAAATGACCTCAGAGAGATAACCAGAAATGTATTAATACTATGAAAGCCATACTATCAGAACATAACTCCATTTGGTACTTAGAAGGCATATCCTTGTAAGGATGATCCCACCAATGCTCCATTTTTACGCCAGATCTGTATATCCCAGGAAACACAGAGATCAGCACTGCAAGATCATTGCCAAGAGGATGGATAAAAAGGAGAGTCTCAGCACAGGTAGTTTCAAGGCTAGAACCTAGAAGGATGTCAGGGTAAAAGTTCTACATTCTCAACTATATCCTATAGGATGGTGCTTCTGGCTCTCTCTAGGAAAGTTCCATATAAATAGTAATGTTATGCACAAATGTATTGATTAAACTGTTCACCAAGCCAGAAATATAAATAAAGCCAGCTATTTATACATGCAGCATTCACTGCTTTGGGAGTTCTCTAAAGCTTCTAGTAAGAACATTTTAAAAAGTCTTTTCAATAGAATTGATGATAACTAGTGGATCTGTCAATGGACCAACAAAATTCAGTTATTTATTCAGAAGACTTAATAAGTACCTACTGTGATCTAGACACTAGGCACTAAGGGTATAATGACGAACAAGAAAAATAATTCCTCCTCTTGAGGTCATTGTCTAGCAGGGAAAATGACATTGAGCATCTACCCTGGGACCTTTAAAAAATCATGAGTGTAGTTAGTTGGGGAGATACAGAGACTAAAGAGAGGGAGAAAAGAAAAAACACATACAGTAATACTGTCCTATCCTAAAGACTTTTCAACCTAGCTGGAGACAAAAGACATAAAATCAACAAAAGTAAAACATAAATCTGGGAACAAAAATATTGACTTTAAGGGGTGTCAAAGGGATCAGGCAGACACACAAAGCTTGAACTTTAATATCATCTCAGTAATGTGTCTGCAGTTTTCTCCATCAGTGAGAATTTGTCTCAAAAAGGTCCTAATTAATGAGTCTTCCTCTGAAATCTAAGCTGAGATGCTAAAAGGGCTCTCCATGCTGGCACAAAGCAATTTGTACACATTTGAGAAATGATTCTGTAAAGAGAATCTTCAAGAACATCATTATATTTGGAGTGCACCTGCTGGGAGCCAATTGTTGGACATTATTAGATGATACCTCAGTAGCCGATGAGATTCGAATGTGTAATTATTGTATTTATATTCTTCTGCTCTAAGTTCTACATTGCAAAATATTGTCACTTGTGTATGATTTTTTGACCTTTTTTGTTCTTTAGGTCTGGGTCCATTTTCTTTTCTAGTTTAATGACTTGAAGTTGTTGATTGTGAAGTAGAGGGTCAAGATGTCCCTTGGAAGATAAACAGAAGATGCACCCCTACCTCAAGCCACGGTTCTTAAAAACTGAGAATTGACAACATGAGCTATTCTGATATAGGTATGATATATAAAGCACAGAAGTGACACAGAGAGAGGTGACCTCTTGGCCTCACGGTTTGAGCTAAAGCTATTTTTTTTTCATAAAGTACAGTTATTAAGTGTATCAAGTGTGAAAAAAACACTGATTCTTTGTCTTAAAATGAATGTATTTATCTTAAAATAATTTATTTAACTTTATTTATTTATTAATTTATTTTATTTTAATTTGAGCAGAGTGGGACAGAGAGAGAGAGAAACCAAGATGCCAGGGCCAGGACTCAAACCACAGTCAGCCATGTGGGAGTCCAGCACCCTAACCACCATGCTACCTGCCAGCCCCTCTAAAATGAATGTATTTATACCAAGAGTCCTTCTAGTTTCTTTAGTAAGAGAGTCAACTATAATCATTATTGGAGCTTGCTACATACCCCAACTATCAGGATCATGAAAAGATCTTGAGGTTTTATGACAAAAAGGAGAGCATATTTAGAGGAACCCTCTCATCTTCAGTCTGTAGCAGTTACTACTGAGGGTCCATGTTCCAAGCTTGCCTAGTTTAAAGTCTGGGGAATTCTGCTTCTGAGGTTTGCTTAGAGCACTAGCATGCCTGAGAATCCTGGGTCTACATCAGCTTCCCTATTGTTCTGTGTGACCCTCCCCCCTCAGATCTGGATACCTCCACTGGGTATAGCTGAGAGCCATGATCTCTGGCACTCTGGGATACATCTTCCTTTTCTCTCTCCTCAAGGAGAGAGGAGGAACTTAGTCTTCAAGGAAAAGAAATTCCACAAAGATAAATTGCACATTCATTCTCCAAGCATCAATAAACCCTCCTCGATGGCAAGTGGAAGGAAGCC
This sequence comes from Tupaia belangeri chinensis, assembly GCF_000334495.1. Taxonomy (NCBI): domain Eukaryota; kingdom Metazoa; phylum Chordata; class Mammalia; order Scandentia; family Tupaiidae; genus Tupaia; species Tupaia belangeri. The sequence continues at coordinate 416,573 of NW_006160211.1, forward strand.
ACCTGGAAGAAAAAGGGAAGCAGACAACACAGGAAGAGCACACACAATCAATAACTCGATAAATTATTCTGCCACAGTAAAACACTATTCTACTTCAGGACTGCTAGAAATGGAATCACTTTAATTTTATAGTTTTATCAACTAGACAAGGGAGAAATGTTTACAAGTTGGAATATTCACTTTGCAAGCTAAATAATGTGATTGAATATATAAAAGAAAATGAAATTTTAAAAATATTTTTAAAAAAAAGAATGACAGGATTTGGGAAATATTCTTCACATGTTTTCTTTAGCCAGTGCAAAGTGATACACGGAAGTAGGAAGTATGAAAACAGAACCCAGTTTCCTCATGGGCCTAGAGACAGAATAAGCAAACACATGTATCTCTGCCCTCATTCATGCAGAAAAGCGTTGCCAAGCAGTGGGTTTATGCTGTATTAAGAGTCGCATCCACACTGGTGGTGGGATGACACCAGTTCCTGACCACTCTGCCTAGAGTAGTACCCAATTTCATTACAACTGGTATAGTGCTCAGTGAGATTAAAATCTTTGGGGTAGGGGGATAGACACTTCTAAACGCAAATTAGGAAATGTGCTGCTCAGGTACAGCATAGAAACAAATTAATGACTACTTTAATGTGAAAATTATCAACATGTGACCTAAATTACATTTTGAGCACCTACTCTTCACTTCTGAAACTTTTGAGTGGAAAAATGCAATAATAGCAAAAAAATTACAAGTTAAAACGGCTTGAATGAAGCAAGATGAATGGGTGACTAATATTACCACTCACCCAGCAGCAACCTCCAGGAAAACTTTGGTCTTGACTGGTATGGAAGGCAAGTGGAACCAAAGTCCTATCTTGAAAATGTGAGTATAAGGGACATGCTAGAAAGACATTTGCACAATCTGTCTGGACAAAGTCACCTCGGTAGTTGGTCCTCTTGGTTAGGACTTGATAAATATTTGTTGAATAAATGGATGATTATAGGAATGAACAAGTTATGAATGATTTTAAAACCCTTCGGAATGAGAAGAGCTTCAGAGATTCCTATTCATCAAAAAATGGAGTGAGCAAAGCAGAGAGTACTGTGAGACAAGGATGAAGACGAAAGCAAGGACCAGGTAACTCAGAATCCTGCCATGGTAAAGAGTTAGACTATATTCCTGGTAAAAATGGGAAGCTTCTGATGGACTGTTAGCAGCACAGTGACTTGATGTTTCCTTTAACTCCAGTACATTTAGCACAAAAGAGCATTAGAATGGCATATAAAGGAGAGGTAGGGTATTACAACAATGATCCAGGAAAAAGATGGTGGTGGCTTGGACTAGTGTGGATTTGATAAGGAAAAGGTGAAGTAGATGGGTCCAAGACAGTTTAGAGAGAGGAGTCAAGGATGAATACCAAAGTTTTTGCTTGAAGTAGACAGGAAAACCACCTGACAGGATAGGAAAGACTTTATGAAGCCTAAGAAGGACTGCATAAAGCCAGGTTTGTAGAGGAAAAGCCAGAGTTCAATTTTGATGCCAACTTTAAGATATGTGTGATATATCCAAAAGGAGATGTCAAGAAAGTAGTTATCATAGATATCAATCCTGGGCACAGAAGAAATGACTAACTATAGATAGGGAGAAAAAAATCTTGGAGTCATTAGCATAAATATGGCACCTAAAATCTTAGAATCAGATCATCGAAGGAAAGAATAAAAATATGAAGAAGGTCCAGAATCCAGACCTGAGGAACTCCAATATGAAGGGACTGGCAAAGAGTCAGAAAGATGAAAAGCAGGTAAAGATGGTGATGTCACAGAAACCAAAAGAGGAGAGTACTACCAGAGGGAAGGAACAAGTAACTAGGACGTGGTCAGTTAAGAAGAAAACAGAAAATGTTTCACTGGGTTTGGCAAGAGTAAGTCACTGACTTAGACACAATTCTAACAGAAACGAGAATACAAAGGGCAGAGAGAAAAGTATATTTATACTTTCATCATTCCTATATGTTCTCTCACCTATTTTATCCTTAAAAATAAGCAATAAAACCATTTTTATATTTGCCACAAAAATTAAACTACTTACAAATGGAACAGTTTTGACTATTGAAAAGTACATACACACACACACACACGCACACACACAAACACACACACACACACAGATATATACATACTAAGATGGAAAGATGAACAAGATTTATAGGTAAGTGGAAAAAACTGAAGGTTGAAAAAGATGAAAGTTAACATCTCAGAAGTCTTCAAAACATTCATTGAAAGTGAATATTATGGAAAAGCTATGCATGGATATCAAGTTTTTGCACCAAAAACATACTTTAATTCCATCTTTTCATAAACTTTTTGAAGAACTCCCTCATGTTGAAAACAATAAATGTTGAGGGAATGATAGTACTAAGTTATGAAGAAATACATAGCAAATTGTTAACAGTGATTACTTCCAAAGGTGGTATTAAAAAGCATTTTAATTTCTTGCATTATGTCTTTAGTATAATACAAATTTTAAACAGGAATAATTTTTTTAATTGCCAGAGGGCATATACACTCACCAGAGAAACTGGAGGACAGGGAAAGCACACCCTACAGAGATACGGTCATGTCACAATCCCTTCTCCTCTGTTTCTTGACCTTATCAGGATTTTAGGCTCACATGTACATATGTGCCCAGAGCCAAGATTCAAACCATGGTTGTCCATGTGTTATCTGACTGCCTTAATCACTAGGCTATGGGACTAGTGCAGGCATGAATTGTTTTTATAATTAGAAAAAATGATCTTTAATGAATACAAAGACCAAACCAAACACGGTATCAAAAAAAGGTTTTTTTAACCCAATCATGACAGGAGCTCAAATTTAATTGGCCTATAAAGTATGGCTTAAAAAGGCTTAAGCATCCTAACAGTTCTGCAGAGGGAAAGATCTGTCTTGTTTGCAAGAGGGAAGCAGGCTTTTGGTTAGGACTCATTATAAAATACTATGTAAGGTTAATCTTTCAAAAGCCAATCAATCATAAGCTTACAAACTTTTCATTAAGAAATATTCTTTATGCAAAGGAGAATCTGACTTTAAGAAATGCCATGGATGGAAGACTAGTTGTAAATATATAAATTATCTGTTTATATTATCTACATGGTTTATATTATTCTGTATATTAAGTTTATATCACTCTGTCTGCTTTTATGGTAAGCAATTGATTAGCTTTATTTCTTTTTTCTAATAAATTACCAATAAGTAGTTAAAGGAATGCAATGTTTTCAAATCAGGGTCAGACAATTTGGGATAGTCTTAAAAAGCTGATAAATCTAAAGATCTGACACTATAGTAGGCCAAAGTTAATATTAGCCGTGTGTATACATCTAAAGCAAGGATCTAGCCAATTGAACAATGCCGCACAGGGAATTTTTCTTTCTTAACCTCTAGGGCAACAGCTGCTTTCCAAGGAGAAAATTTCATTATTCTGTGATATGTGTTCAACTACAGATCCTGCTTTGCTTGTAAACTTGTCATTTTGAGTCTGGGTTCTAAATCTGTTGCTGAAATACAAGGGCAGTGAATCTATGCACTGGAAACCCAGAGTAAAAGGAGGTTTCCTTTCATTTGTTCTGACTCACCATGCAATCAGCACCACTGACCTACTGAACTGATGTGAGGGAACACAGCACAAAAAGAAAAATGATCAATTAGCTCTGTGCCCTTCACCATCTTACATTTGTCAGTCAGGCCACCCTCCAATCCATATCTATTCCTGGATTCATAAGTTTCTGTTCTGGGACACACTGTCTATTTTATCATTGAAGTCCAAAATAAAATTCGTTGGGATTTGTTTTATCAATTCACAGAGAGTCTCTAATCCACTACTATTCATTTCCACCTTTCTCCTGCCTACCAAACATCTGAGCACTTTCCTTTTTCCCTAAAATTCTATTGTAACATTTCTATAATTTCTGAAGACTCTCAAAAACAAAGAAACCAATGACAACTTTTGGAAAGCTATTCATTCAATTGTTAAAGTACAAGGATAGTACTCAGTCTAAGAGGAATATATAATTTAATTAATAAGAAGAAACTTAAATCTCAAAAAGTCTAACCCTCTAATTCTACAAATGAGAAAACAGGTAAGCCCAGTGCAATACGGGAAGCTGATCAGAGCACACTACGAGAGGGCTTGGAGGCCAGAACATGTTGTAGTGGTTAAGATGGCTGGATCTCATATGGCTCACTGTGCTGATGGAATCCGCACTTGGCAGCTTGAGAGACGGGCCAGGCACATGTGCATGCATGCTCAAGATCCCAAAAGGGGAGAGAAATAAAGGAGAAGGGATTGCAGCCTGACCATTCCCCAGGAGAGTATTTTGTCACTTTGCCTCTCTGGCTCTAACCAGCACACATACCTTCTGGCAAAATTAAAGAGAGAAACAGACAGGCTCATAGACAGAAGGCTTGAACCTAGGACTGCTATTGATAAAGCATTGGAGAGCTGTATTGCATGCACGGGACTTAGTAATAACACCACTAAAGAATGTACCACATTGGCTTTGTAATACAAATATTTGAAACTATTTGTCTTCCCCAGTGGATTGCAACATTTAGAGAACAGGGACTATGGTGTGTTCATTTCAGTCAGAGCTGCACTAAGTTTGTATAGCAATTCTTCTTCATAAATGGCAGGTGCCATTCTCGGTGTGTTTATTGACTTTGTAATTGACCTCATCATAACAACCTGGTGGCTGTGGAACACTAGCATCGCTTACAAACAACAATATCCAATCAAAGAAGAACTGGTTCTTCTGGGTTACTTGTCCACTCTGGACCAACCACCAGTAAGAGGAAATGGAATCACCATGTCTACTTTTATGAAGTCACCAACATCTATGTAACACTACATAGTGACCTGGGAGCATGTTTAAATAGATGTGTAAATAAAAATGCAAACTGTAAGTTATGCATACTTTACAGTTGGATTTGGTAAAATGTTTGCACAAAAGGAAAAAAATGGACTATATACATAAAATGGACTTTGGTAGAATAAAAGCTCTTTTTCTTCTGTTAATTTCTTCCTTAATACTACCAGACTGTTTTCGATTTTTTTAAAAATCAGATGAACTTTAATATTCATATAGGTAGCCCCATTTAAAACAAAAGACTTTGACCTCTGATCTCCCCCTTTAGGATAGATATCACTCCCCAGAGCCAATCTACTCTAGGAGTCACTAGAGACAGCCTTCCCAGGTAGTACACATGCATAGCAGTTTCACTTTCTTAACAATGTCCAACTGAGGGTTGCTGAGGTAAGTGGAGACATACACTATTTGAGGAAAGTTGGGAGGGCTGGCAGGGTTAGGGTGAGGTCTTAGTCATCTGCCTGTCTCTTCCATAGGTTCCACAGAGACTGACTTTCAAAGGAGGGTGGTAACACCTGGCGGATGCTCACCCACAGTGTGTGTGTGATGTCATGAGAACAGGAACATGAACTCCCATGAAGCTGTCCAAGTCAGTAGACCATGCCTGCTGCAGCACACTTACCAAGAGCAAACAAACAAAGGAAGAGAGACCAAAACCAGTGCAAACTTTATAATACTGGCTGTTGGATCATTTTTAGGGATGGGAGGTTATATTTTTTATGTGTTTGTCTTGTAAAACCTCCTCGTTATAGGTTGTAGCCAGGAAACTTCTATATGAAGACAGGCTTGAAGCCTACTAATACAGCACAGAACAGACACTTTCTGAGATTTATGGATGGGACTTATTCCCAAGTGAGCACTCCAAAGAGAGTGCCATGGACTTCTGGGAAGCTTCATCTGTTTGCCATTCTTCTTAATGCCCTCCAATAGGCACAGAATACTGAGGATTGAACTAGTTTACTTTGTATCTCCATTTTTTACTTTCTGAAGGTTAAGAAAAATTTCATATCATATTAAAAAATAAACCATAAGCATTAAGTAATCATTATAAATGGCAAGTTAAAAAAAAAAAAAACTCTTAAATTCCACCAATCTAACAATCAAATTTATATGAATTAAAACAATACAGAATGAGGGCCAGCAGATAGCATGGTGGTTAAAGATGCTGGACTCCCACATGGTCAATTGTGGTTCAAGTCCCAGACCTGGTGGCTTGCTTTCTCACTCTGGTCAAATTTTTAAAAATAAGTAAATAAAGTTAAATAAAATAATTCTTAAAAAAAATAATACAGAATGGGACCACTAGGTGGTGTAGTGTTTAAGGCACTTGACTCCCACATGGCAGACCATGGTTCGAATCCCAGAACTGGTAGCTGGAAAATCATGGCAGGCATGTGTGCGTATATGCCCAAAGTCACAAGAGGAAAATGGAGGAGAAGGGATTCTCACATGGCCATCTCCCCCAGGGAGTGATTTCTCATTTTCTCTCTCTCCATCTCTCTCAAGTGAGTGTACACACTCTGTGGCAAAAACCTTTTAAAAAAGAAAGAAAGAAAAAAAAAAAAAAAAACAGAATGCTTTCCAGTTATTATGTTAGAAAAAAATTTAACAATATTAAAGACCAGAGAAGTGAAACTAAAATAATACTGTGGTATTAGTGATATAAACTACAATCACCTTTTATGGACAGTAATTTAGTAAAGAAAAAAAATGATCATTGTGTTAAAATCAGTAAACCTATCATAAAAATCTAATTCAAGAAATATCAGTAGTTGGGGCCAGTAGGTGGCATGGTGGTTAAGGACTCCCACATGGCCAAACACTGTTAAAGTCCTGGACCTGGCACCTTGCTTTCTCACTTTCTCTCTGTGTGTCTCTGTCTCTGTCTCTCTCTGTCCCTCTCTGATCAAATTAAAAATTAAGTTAAATAAAATAATTCTTTAAAAAAAAAAAGAAATATCAGTAGTTTTGGTGTTGCAGTGCTTACACAACTGCATCCCCATGGAAAAGGTCATGAGTTCATATCCCAGAACCTCTCTGAGCATACTGGACATGTGTGCATAAGCCCATGATCAGGGATTTCACTGAAAGTGTGGATGCTTCATGGTGTGAAGACCCTGTTGGGGATACTCATCTCTCTGACTCTGTCCCTTTCTCTCCCTCTCTCATAAAAGATAAATAAACTCTTAAAAAATAAAGAATCCAAAATGCAAGAAAATCTGTAAGTTTCTCATAAAATTATTTATATTAACTTAAATGACACATTTGTTTGGGAGCCATTAAACTAAATCATAAAATATAATATCAATGGACCACTGTACCATTGTTATAAACTATAATTAGGAAGACTATTCTGAGACACAAAAATATATATCATTTAATTAATGCTTATTTTGGAAATACAAAGAAAATGCATCCCTTTTTGGTCTACAATTAATTTGGTCATCTTACTGAGGCCTTTTGATTAACTGGCCAAAAGAAAAAAAAAAAAGCTTCAGTACTGTCCATCTGGAGATTTAGTTCAATAATTTAATAATAGAAGTAATATTCCCTTCGGATTCAATTCAGACTTTCTTGGATAAAATTTGCCCATTCTTTCAATAGCCTGCTTCTCTTTATAAGAGGACATCCAGGGGTGTATGGTAGCATTGAGCAGCTTTGGCTGGAGTTTAACTGGCTTAACCTGGCTGGCATCCCCTGATCTCTAATGTGTCCCACTGTCTCTCGTGGATGAAATCTATAGCTAATATGCTATAGGGGGCTGGCCTCTCTTGTTCAGATGAAATAAGACTCCCTAACTAACTCAGCCCTATCTTGGAGCTTGCTACTAACCGCAAGTCCCCATTCAGCACATTCTCCAGCATCCAGCCATCCCTGCCCCTGCCTCTGCCCCTGCCCCTGCCTCTCTGCCTCTGCCCTTGCCTCTCTGCCTCTGCCTCAGCTGGGCCTGCAGCACATCTGCTGGCTAGTATTTTAGCATTTGCACTGCATAGGGAGTACTCAACATCAAAACAAAGCTAAACTAATCTCAGACCCCTGCTCTTTGCCTGATCATTTTATACTACTTTTCTCTGGCTACAGCTAAGGGGGAAAGAGACAATAATTCCCTTCTTTCTGTTCAGGACTACCCTAATATACCTCCACTACACTGTGTTTAAACCAGAAAAAAGTGTTCAAGAAGCTCCTATTAGAGTGCTTTGTTCTACTATTTTTGTTTATTTATTTATTTATTTATTTATTTTAGAGAGAGAGTTTTTTTGTTTGGTTGGTTTGTTTTTGTTTTTTGGTTTTTTGTTTGTTTGTTTGTTTTTGCTACAGGGCCCATGTGCTCACCCAAGAGACAGGGAGACAGAAAGCAAGAAATCACCCCCTAGGAGGGATAGTCATGCCACAATCCCTTCTCCTCCATTCTTCTCTTGGGATTTTGGGCATGCATGTACATGTGACTGGTGTTGAGTGTCAAGCCACCAGGTCCAGGACTCAAACTGCAATGGGTTACATGGGAGTCCAGCAACGTAACCATTATGCCATCTGCTGGTCCATGTTCTCCTCTTATTCACTCATTCTCTCTCTCTCCTCTCTCCCCCCTTCCCTCCCTTTGTCTCTTCATCTCTCTTCCTCCTTCCCATAACCCCTTAGTCCCCAGAACCAAATAGGTTGAGCTTTTTATTGTTCTAAAACATCTTTCTTCCAGATCCTGGTTGTCTTAAGAACTAACTAGAGTATTTCCACTACACAATCAGAGAACAAAGTAAACTAAATCTTCCAACACTCCATTGCCAATACTCTTGGGTATGTGACCAGGAGGTAACATGCAAGAAAGTTTAGAGAGTTAAGTAAATCTTTTCTCAAGCCTGACTTGCAACACTTCCTTCAGCATCCTATTTGATATCAAAACAAAATATGACCCTGTTCTTTCAGTTTGGATCTTTCATCCATGAATATAGAAGTTAGTGGCTCATTAATATCATTCTAAGTTTCTTTTATAATCTGCTCTCCCATCCACAGGCACAACCCTAGACATGTTACAAAAGGACTTCTTCCAGTATCTTCATAAGAGCAAGGGAAGATGTCCCACCTTCTCATTTTATCAGCCAGACCAAGGGACAACCCCTAATCCACAGACAGGGACACCAGCCCAATTCATGTAAGGGAGGAAAATATCCAGACAAAATTGGGGATCTGTAGGCAAAGACAACTGGTAACACAGATATGGGATGAGCAACCAGCAAGAGCATTTATTCCACCTCACACTTTTCTGTGCCTGGGAAAGCTAGGCACAAACATTGGAAAATCACTAAACCAAAGAAAACAAACACCCCAAAAAATCAAAACAGATGGTAAACATTTCTAAAGTATGATCTTTGTTACAGAATGTCAAACGACAAAAGCCAGCTGAAAAATATGTGCTGATTGCCACTAAAACTCTATTTTAGAACGTTAGGTCATCAGCAAAGTCATGACATATTTTTCTGTTTTTCTAAGCAGAAATGTGTCATGACTTTCCCAACAACCCAATTCATTTTGATACAAGAAAGAAAACACCAAAATATAATAGTGAATGAAATCTTGGAGCTTTTGGTGATTTTTTCCCCCAGTTTCTAAATCTTCTATAATGCAAATAAATTTCTCATGTAACTTTTTAAGTATACACATTTGAAACTCCTTTTTATATAAATCCTTTTTTAAAACTTCTCATGATCATTGTCTTCTAACTTTAACATCCTGTAAAAGGAGATAACCTGTGTCACTAACCTATTTTCATCTTATATATGAGACATAAATAACACTCCATGAACAGGCTAATTAAACAAAATATCCTTCTATCATAAATGCATGCTCACTGTATCAAAATTTGCCTTTAAATGTACTCCTTCATTAAATCTGGAGAAGCTATTTCTATTTTTCCTACAACCACTGTAAAATTCTAATGAACTTTGTAATTATTTCCTATTTTTCAAGGAACTTTCTAATTTGTACATTAGTGACAGTGAAACACTAAAGCTACTATTTTTGAGCTATCATTCACTCCTAATGCACCTTTTAAAGGGAACTCCTAATTCTACTCGCTCTTTATCTCCTAATTTCTTCAAGCCTAAGAGTTAGTCTGACTTACAGAGAACTTAATATTTTGTTTGAAATATGCCAAACTCCCATTTAAGCAGAGGCAGATTCTGCATATAATGTGTTCACCTACCCTGCAGCTAGCTATCTCCCTCCCACCTAACCTGATGCTGCTATCACATGCCTTTTCCCCACTGGTATGAGGTGCTGCCAAACACATTCAAATTAGCCTGTCATCTGCTTTCTTCTGCCATGTCCAGCCTCTATCATTTATTGACATAGAAAATAGTGAGCCAGGGGACCAGCATTTAGCGTAATGGCTATGTCACTGAATTCAAATGTAGTCGACTGTGGTTCGAGTCCCAGACCCAGTGGCTTAAACTCATGACGGTCACGTGTGCATGTGTGCCCAAGATCCCAAGAGGAGAATGGAGGAGAAGGGATTGTGGCATGGCCATCCTCTCTGGGGGGTGATTTCTCACTTTCTGTCTCTCTTTCTCTCTGCCTGTCTCTCTCTTTCTGGTGAGCACACATGCCGTATAGCAAAAACCTCTTAAAAAAAAAAAGAAAAGAAAAGAAAAGAAAAGAAAAGAAAAGAAAAGAAAAGAAAAGAAAAGAAGAAAGAAAATAGTGGGATCCTGCAGTTAGTGTAATGGCTATGTCGCTGGACTCCCACATAGTCGACTGCAGTTCGTGTCCTGGACCCGGTGGCTTAAAACCACGCCGGGCACGTGTGCGTGCATGCCCAAGATCCCGAGAGGAGACTAGAGGAGAAGGGATTGCAGCGTGAGCATCCCCCCTGGGGGGTGATTTCTCGCTTTCTGTCTCTATGTCTCTCTCTGTCTGACTGGTGAGCGCACGCGCCCTACAGCAAAAACCTCTCCAAAAAAAAAAAAAGAAAGAAAGAAAGAAAATAGTGAGCCAGGCCAATGGCACAGTGGTTAAGGTGTCTGGATCCCACATAGCCAACTGTGCAGTTTGAGTCCCAGACCCAGCAGCTCTAAAAACTCACCAGGCACAGGTGCATATGTGTGTGCCCAAAATCCCAAAAGGAAAAATGAAGGAAAAGGGATTGCAGTGTAACCACCTCACCCTTTAGGGGGGAGAGGGGCTGCTTTCTTCCTCCCTCCATCCCTCCCCCTTTTCTACAAAGCACACACACCTGCTAGCAAAATTTTTTAAAAAGAAAAGAAAATAGTGAAACAAATGTCAGCTAATACATAGCTTCATTCTTGTCTTGGTCTGATCAGGTTTCTATAATGAAATACCATAAACTGAGTGACTTATAAACAACTCAAACTTATTTCTCACAGCTCTGAAGACTGAGAAGTCCGAGACCAAGGTGCCAGCAGATTCGGTGTTCTTAGGCAGCCCCTTCTAGCTGTGTCCTCATACTGTGAAAATAGAAAGGCAGCTTCCTGGCATTCTGCCTTCATAACCTAATCACCTCCCCAAAACTCTACTTCCTAATAGCATCACATTGGTGATTATGTTTCAACATAGAAATTTGGGGAGGACAAAAACACTCAGACTACAGAAATTCTCATCCTCCTGTCTACAGTTCATGGGTAGAAGAGCCTTGGGCGAGGTGAAAGTCATTACTGTCTCTCTAACATAGCATTTGCTAATTTCTCCATTAAAAGATAATCTTAATCATAAACTAAAATTTCTTTTCAGTTTTTTTTTTTTTTTTTCAGAAAAAAGCAGAAATGCAGTCCCCCACTACCACAAATTGTGCAGTTGAGTTTCCCCCATCTAGGGAGTTTGCAAGAGTCAACACATCTGGAGTGCAACGGATAAGGCTTGTCCCAGAAAAATCACCTTTATGATCATGGTATCTCCCCTGCCAGGTAAGTATGTCTTTTCAGGTTTTTTTCTTTTCTTTCCAATTAATCATCTAGCCCGAGGCTGTTTTTTTTTAATATAGCTCTTTTTAGTTTTAAAGTTTATTTATTGTTTTATGAAAGATAGATACAGGCACCTTGACATGATCCTATCAAAACAAGATCCTCCTCTTAGCCTTCTAGCCAGCCAGCATCATAGGTGCATGCAAACAAATAGCAAATACTAGAAAACCAATGAAGAACCTGTTTTACCAGGCAAAAAAAAAAAAAAAAAAAAAAAAAAGGAAGCACCAAATTATGTAATAAGGAAACAAGTGGCAAATCTACCTCCTATAGTAAACTTGGAAGACAGAATATAATCTAATGAAACTGTGGGTCTTGGCAAGATGACTTCCAGGTAGAATGTTCAAAGTGTCAATTGGCTTAGTTTAGCTAATTACGAGACGATGTGGGAAGAGAGAGAAGAGCTAGTGGAAGAACTGCACAGTTTGAAAGCCGAATTGAGAGGATACGGTAAGGAGCCAGAACTTACCAGATTGGACAACACAACTGTTTTTCATTTCTAATCTCTCAAGCCACTAAAAGACCCTCAAAGTAATAAACAGTTTTAGGATAAAGATCAAATCAAGGTGCCCCTGCAAGCCCATGTGTTAATCTTGAAAGATTTAAGGAGGCAACAAATGAGCCATCTCAGGTATACAAAGTGCTTTGATTAAGGCTTTTGCCCCACAGCTGCCAGACATGGTTCTCATAGAAGAGAGAGGCCTGTCTGGAATTATACCTGGGATTATTATTAAATGGAGTAGATCCACATCAGAGTCTTAGAGAAACCTGCAGAGATTTTAAGAGTTGCATAGATGAAAGAGATAGGAAGGAAGCAACTTCAACTATAATGGACTAAGACACTTAAAAATGAAGAGAAGCCTCTGGGCTCCCAACTTTCTAAAAAAAAAAAAAAAAAAAACAGACTAAGAAATTTATTCAGTTACAAACACCAGTCTTTTCTTATAGAAAGGTATTTTAGAAAGTAGAGTAAGATTCCTGAAGTATAATAGACTAAGCCACTCCCAGGAGGTGGAACTCAGCCCTTCTTAAAGATTACTCCCTGATCTCAAGAGGAATTTCTCCCTGGCAGCATGACTCCAGTAGGATTTCAGAACTGCTATAGACTGGTAAATACTATGCGATTCCTGCTATTTTTCTTTTCTGCTTCGAACAAAATTTCTCTTGTGGTTATCCTGGTCCCATCTCACCAGGGGACCATATAACTTGCCTTTTTAATTCATAAGAATTTGGAATAAGAGGATCCCCACCAAAGGGGACCTAACACAAATCATAAGATCCTAGACATTAACATTAAATGTCAGAATTAGGATGAGATTTTGGCTGTCCTGAGTTGGAAATTTTTTTTTTTTTTTGGAGAGATTTTCACTGTAGGGCGCATGCGCTCGCCAGACAGACAGAGAGAGACATAGAGACAGAAAGCGAGAAATCACCCCCCGGGGGGATGGTCACGCTGCAATCCCTTCTCCTCCATTCTCCTCTCGGGATCTTGGGCACGCACACACACGCGCCCAGCGTGAGTTTTAAGCCACCGGGTCCGGGACACAAACCGCGGTTGACTACGTGGGAGTCCAGCGACATAGCCATTATGCTAACTGTTGTTTCCCAGTTGGAAATATTTTTCATGTGAGAGAAATGTGAATAATGTATGTACGCTGTGGGTTGACTGCAATAATGGCACTAATTCTTTCCATCAAGTATGTGTGCTTCTTTGCACTATGTAGACTTCGCAGCTACTCTAATTAAATGGTGGAATCTATCAGATCCTTGGGAAAATCAGGACATATTTTTCTGGTTGTCTATGTAAAATGGTGTCATGACTTTCCCTATGACCCAATACTTCTCCACCCCTAGAATCTGTGCTTAGCCATGTGATTTACTTGGGCAAACAAGACATCAATGTGACAGACCAAAGAGTAGGAAAACACTTGGATATTGGGACCTTTCCTTTTTCTTGCTGTTCTTAGAATACTAAGACTATGTGGACCAACTTAAGCAAGCCTTTTGGAGGATTAGAAACTACATGGAGAAGAATCACAGTCAGCCATCCCCAGCTGATAGCCTTCCAACCAGCAGGTATAGGAGTGAAGCCATCTTGTAAGATGGTTAGCCACCAGCCATCCGACCAGCTGACTACAAAAGAACCACCTGGCTGAGCTCAGTCGTTATATTAATCCTCTGTCTGTGAGCTAATAAATGTGGGGTTTTAAAACACTAATTTTAGGGGGTTGTTATAAACCAAATAAATTCTTCCTGAGTCATCACTGTTTTTAGAGAAGAACAAAAATATAAACTTCTTAAGAACAGAAATAATTTAGTAATTTAGATTTACAAAAATATTTAAAAGAAAACTAATAATACATAGCAGAGATAAAAGAATCATGTGAGTTGAATAGGCATCAGATGCTTTTAAAAAGTAGAAGACAAATGGGAGGTCAAAGAGGACTCAATAGAGAAATTATTTTAACTGTTGAAGCCAAAAGGCATGGTAAGGTAAAGAAGGAAGGACATACAAAGTAGATAAACGGCAGAACTGCGGGGCTCTTTAGAGAGCCTCACCTCTAATGGGGCAGACTCTTGCCCCATTCTGGGAAATAGCAACATAGCCAGGTTTTATCTTCCCACCTCTCTTCAAGCCAAAGCTGAGGACTTCAAGGATGTACAAACTTGAGCTCCAAAGGCACACTCAGATGGCACTATTGAGGGAAAACACCTATAAACCCACCCCCCCGATCTGGAAACTCTTTCTTGGACTTATGTACTGAACTCTACTCCTACACCCTAGTACTTGGTTTCAACTCTGATCCTTACTCTACCTGATCCTCCCTAATGGATGCTCAGAGGTTGTCATTTCAGCAGATGCCTCAATATAGCTTAAGTCCCTAGTCTTGGAAATTATTCCAAGTCCCCTAATTTGGCAATATCCAAATACCCAATGTTGACTTTCTATGGGACTCTTGGTAATAACCCCATCCCTCTACATGTGAATTCAGTTCAACCAATGACTATATCAAACATTTGCTTTATAAAAAGTGCTTGTCCCCTTGGGACCAGCAGTTAGCATAGTGGCTATGTTGCTGAACTCCCATGTAGGCAACCGCGGTTCAAGTCCTGGACCCGGTGGCTTAAACTCATGCTGGGCGTGTGTGCATGCATGCCCAAGATCCTGAGAGGAGAATCGAGGAGAAGGGACTGCAGTGCGGCCAACCCCCTGGGGGGTGATTTCTCACCTTCTGTCTCTCTCTATTGCTCTGGCAAGTACATGCACCCTGTAGCAAAACCCTCTCCAAGAAAAAAAAAAAGGGCTAGTTCCCTTGTGTTGGTACACAAATTGTGGTAGATTATTTGCAAAGAAGACCAAAACTATTCCTCCCATCTCTGTAGGCAGAGATTTCAAATGAGACTTTGTAGATCCTCTCATTATGAGGTGGAAACTATTTTTCCACCCCTTGAGTTTCCACTGACCTGTGACTTACTTTGACCAACAAATGCAATAGAAATGGCATTTTTGCGACACGTGAGCCATGGTATCAAGAGCCTTGCAGAGTCTGTTCTCATCCTCCGGGAAGGTGGTACTCCATGTGAGCAAGCTCATGCTGACTTGCTAGAGGATAAATCCACAAGTGGCAGAGACAAGCCATTGTAACTTAAGTCCTCCAGATTAGAAGAGACGTGATTGACCCCCAAGCAAGATGAGTTAATGACCACCTGTCTGATACCAACCCAAACTGTTGACACACAGAACCATGAACAAATAGCATGAGTAGTTGCTGTTGTTTGACCTCTAAATTTTGGGTGGTTGTAATATAGCAAGAGGCAACTAATCCAGAAGCATAGTGGATGAAGAGATTAATTCAACCTATGAGAGCACTGCATATGCTTTCCACAGATAATTGTATGTTTTTAATAGGTTTTATTCACCCAAATGTGTTTCTTACTGGTATGATTTGGGGATGAAAATTCAAGATGACAGGGGCTGGAGGATAGACCATTCCTACCTGGGAGCTAGCCTAGAAAGAAAGAGTCGCCTCCTCTGACCAGCTTACAACTTTTACCCGTTTCACTCTCACTCAGGGACCACAGACTATTTTGAAGCATAATGACTCATGTCAGTGACAGCCAAGAAAAGAAAGGATCACATTTATG
This sequence comes from Tupaia belangeri chinensis, assembly GCF_000334495.1. Lineage (NCBI taxonomy): Eukaryota > Metazoa > Chordata > Mammalia > Scandentia > Tupaiidae > Tupaia > Tupaia belangeri. Next base: position 432,599 of record NW_006160211.1, read on the forward strand.
GGACACAGAAATTGATTATCTGTTTATGATAATGTGTATAGTACCTCCAACAAGGACTGGTGTGAAATGTATTCATATTGGAAAATTCACTTTACAAGCTAAGTGATATATAATGATTGGATGTATAAAAGAAAATAAAATATATTTTTAAAAGAAAAATATTTAAAAAGAAAAGAAAGAACTGAAGCAGAGATTTCTTTCACAGAAGAACATCTATTTAATTCATATAAAAGGTCATATGTATTATTTTAGCCAGGTAGTAAGACTTGGAATCAAAAACTTATTTCAACTCATTCCTTTACTTTCGAAATGAAGTATCATTTTTTTCCTAATCAAACTTTTGTTTTCTATCTTATGCACACAAACATTTTATCTGCCATCCCATAAAAAAAAAAAAAACATGAAATTAATACTTGAAAGTTCATGAAGCAAGAAAAAGTCATTATCCTAGTCTATTTTTACACCAAGGTTTCAAACAATAAGCCATTCTCCCCAGAAGTGACAGAACTACCACTGAAGGTAATTAACATTAGAAATAGTCTCCAGAGAATGTACACAGTAAGATTAAATCCCCAAATAGGAGTCATTTCCTAAAATCTAGGAAAGACCAACACCACTGTTTATAACAAAAAAGTAACTGTAGTTGTGCCTCGTAAGCCTGGGGGTCAGCAGGTGGTGTGGTTGTTAAGGCACTGGACTCACACTTGTCAGACTGCGGTTTGAGTCCTGAACCCAATGGCTTGAAATTCAGGCTAGGTACGTATACGTGCGTACTCAAAATCCCAAGAGAAGAATGAAGTAGAAAGGATTGCAGTGTGGCCATCCCCCTGAAGGGTGATTTCTCACTTTCTCTGTCTCTCTCCAGTGAGTACACACATCCTATGGACAAAAAACCTAAGGGGAAAATAAAATCCTGCTGTGCTAGCCTGGATCTGGGGACAACAATACTGACATAAGCCACTTATAATTTTCCTAATGCAAAAAAAAAGTATGATATACATATAGAGTAAATTGTGAGCAAAAGCTGGCCAGAGAGACAGACAGAAAGCAAGAAATCACCCTCACTACCACGACCACCACCCCCCAATCCCCACCCCACGGGGGATGGCCAGGCTACAATCACTTCAGGAGGGAGCTTTCTTTAGCTTTTCTAAGAAGTTGTGCTAGGTGGGACCAGCAGTTAGCATAATGGCTATGTCGCTGGACTCCCACGAAGTCAACCGCAGTTCGAGTCCCAGACCCAGTGGCTTAAACTTATGCCTGATGCGTGTGCATGCGTGCCCAAGATCCCGAGAGGAGGAGAAGGGATTGTGGCGTGGCCATCTTCCCCCCCACACACACCCCCAGGAGGTGATTTCTCGCTTTCTGTCTCTCTGTCTCTGTCTTTCTGGCGAGCACAAGCGCCCTATAGCAAAAACCTCTCCAAAAAAAGAAAGAAAAAAAAAAAGTTGTGCATGGTGAAAGGGGAAGGGGAAGTGGTCAGGATAATAGAAAGAGTCTGGATGAGGGGTGGGAATAGAGAGATAAGACAAGGCAGAACTGAGAACAGAGATATCTGATGGAGATAAGATTGAGTGAATCCTCTTGCCTGTCTCCCCTCAAAGCCATTAGCAAATCTACCTTACTTTATGAAGCTTTATGTACTGGATTTGGATTTTTTGATTGAAATGCCTCAAGAAGGGTATGAAACAAGGGTACAGGCTGTCCAAAGGGGCCCGATTACTTTTGGCTTGTACTAATTAGGTTCTACCCATAAATCTCTCTCTAGTCTCCTTTACGTTTGGATTAGTCTCTAGATCAGAAATAAGTCCCAATCATCTAAACACTGCTTTCTTCACTTCATTTTTATTTTGCCTCCTAAAGCAAGAAAGTGGAGTGAGGCTCCTCCTCCAGAGCATGGGCCCACCTTTCTCACTGCATGAATGGGAAGAGTGAAAAGAACAAAATAAGGAAATTCAAATGAAAGTAGAGGAAGAGGAAAGGGGTGGGGAGAAGGACGAAAGGCCAGCAGGACGGAGGGAGAAAGGTTGGAAATATGGAAGGAAGGAAGTCAGGTTAAACTTCACATCTTCCATTCCCTCATTTACTTGTGATGCCAACATCATCAGAAGCCTAGCCTTCATGAATACCTAGATCTCCTCGGACTTTTCTGTCCTGTTCATTAGGTCTACTTCTCTATTCTTGTACTAGAACCTTACTTATGTTTTTACTATTAGAAACAATACAATATCCTTTAACTTCTGATGGGGAAAACCTCCTTAAACTTTTCCCTTCTTTTCAAAGTTGACTTAGCTTTTAGTGGACTTTCACTTATTCCTCCATACAAAAAAAAAATTTTTTTGAGAGGTTTTTTGCTATAGGGCACATGCACTCCCAGAAAGACAGAGAGACAGAGAGAAAGAGAGAAATCACCCCCGCGGGAGGGAAAAAAAGGGGGCCACACAATCCCTTCTTCTCCATTCTCCTCTTGGGATCTTGGGCACGGATGTGCCCAGCATGCGTTTAAGCCACCAGATCTGAGACTCAAACTGCGATCAACTACATGGGATTCCAGCGACATAGGTATTACACCAACTGCTGTTCCCTGTACAAAATTATTCTAAAGGAAATTTATATTCTACTTTACTATCTTTTTTATGTTTATTAAACATTTAGTCTCCTGAGTGGGCCTGTTTTACAGAAGAGAAGGCCCTGAACAAACACGTTCAGGTGAATAAATCAGAACTGTGCAATTTTGGTTATCACCCAAGAAAAGAGCAGCAAAATGTTTTTTCTGAACCTAAAAATCCAGTTCTAGAGTATGGTAAGTCCACTAAGGTACAGCTGCCCCACGTGATCCTTCCATGAACAGCTTCCCTCTTACCTTGTCATACTGCAGTGGCTAGTATTTCCAACTATAAACTCCTCAAGGAGCACGAGGTCTGAAGCCTGCTGGCAGCAATCACCACCAGGCCAGCACTACAGTGGCACCCATGTTAAGGGACCTAATGTGAGCACAATTTTGGATTTCATCACCCACAGTCATAGAGGGAAGTGCTAATCAGTTTGGTCAACAGCATCAAAGTTTGTGTTAAGTGCCTTGTCATTGCTTTTACAGCAAGCTTTTCTTCTTAGCACTGCTTTCTTTAGGGTGATTTGAAATGTGCTTCATTTTCTGGACACACCCCAGCAGATCAATGGGGAAAGTAACTTGGATTCAAACCTAAGGATAACCTTTTTCTTCAGACTTTCAGGTTAAGATGGCAACTTGAGCCCACAGATTGACCTGTCACCCCTAAATTCCACTGAAGGGGCCAAAGAAATCTAAAAACTAAGACCTCTGTAGCAGGGCTGGAATACAGGGAAGGGTGCCAACACAGAGTAAAAGTGGAATTTCTAATATGCAGAATAGGATAATATAAAAGTCCATCAGTGTGGAAGAAGCCAGCCTTCCCTGATAGGAGCTCGGCAGTCAAGGAGAACCCATAACTGTTGGATCCTCTCACAGGACATTTTCCTCTTCCCTGCTTCGGTCCCCTTTCTCTCTCCCCCAAATACTATCCTTGCTTGTTTGTTTGTTTACTCAACAAATATTCATTGCATATCTCTTCTAAGCCATAACTGTTCTAGGCACAGGAATTACTGTGATAAACAAGGCAGCCAAGATCCAGGCCCTTATGGAGCAAATATTCTAATGGGGAGGCAAACTATAAACCTATCGAAAACTACCAGATAATGAGAGTGCTCTAAAATAAATAAAAGAAAAAAATAAAATAAATGAAGAGTGATTTGATAGAGATTGTGAAATTTCCTTATATTAGCTGGTCAGTAAAAATTATTCTGAGAAGGTAATCAGCGATGGAGAGGTTAGATGGAAGAACATTCCAGAGAAAAGAAATAGGTGGTGCGAAAGCCCTGAAGCACAAACCGGCTTGGCATGTTTGCAGTCTTAGCTTAGGCATCACTTCCTCCCGTGCATATTCCCAACCATCTACACACTAGCTCGCTCGCTCGCTCTCTCCCCTCCCCCCCCACACACATGGTTGGATTCTGTGTTCTCTAAGCTCTCTGTTCTCCTTTACTAGGGCAATATCACACTCTGTTAAAATTGCTTGCCAATAGAGACAATGTATTCCCGGTCCCTAACAATGTTTACATATGGAAAATAACTAATCAATATTGTTTCATGAATAAACTAATCACTACTCAGATGCAGTTCTGAGTCCAAGTCCAGTGCTCTTTCTACTGTAAAACAGCTTTCTAATAAATGAAGATGATTATCAGAGTAGAACTTTCTTCAAAATTATTTTGTCTACATCTCCCATCTTACAATTTCTATCAGTTCATAGCTGGGCTAATAGTTAAATCTCTGTTCTTCTTGTTAAGCTCTTTTATATTATTAAGAGCAATTGAGAAAGATGTTGTCTAGTCTACTTCTGTTTTTAAATTTTTCAAGAATTAACCTCATTTTCTTAAAATAGTTTTTCCCTATCACATCTGTAAACAGCAGCCAAAAATAACTTCCAAATACTTGTTTCTACCAATTAAATGACATTTTCCCTAATGCTGTTTTTTTCCCTATTCTTTTGATAAAGCCAAATTTCTGACTTTATTATGATCAGTCTGATTTTTAAACCCCTAGTCACTTTGCTCAGGTGTTCATGCCTTTATCATTCCACGCTGTTAGCAACGGCCTATATGTTGACTTTACCCTTGATACACTAAATTCAAACTCATTCACTCTACAGTCCCCAGACCAAGTAATGCCACATTCAAGCATAGCAACCAGAGTGCTCCCAGGTGCCTGCTGCAATAAACACTGCAATCAAGTCATTTGATTTTGCTTTCCCAGGCTCCTAAGCTCATAACTCTTTTCTGCATATACAAGAGTCTAATAAAAGGGAAATTTGCAATGTCTAAACCACCAACACTCAGAAATAAGAAAGGTCAGTTATCACTCCACAATCTCAGAACTTGCATCATCCAGGGCTTTCTATGTTCTAAGGCCCTCCACATATTATCCCATTTGACCCTCACAGCACTGAGTGGTACATCCAAATGGTTTCTTTTTTTTTTTTTTTCAAGAGAGATTTTTGTTATAGGACATGTGCACTTGCCGGAGAGACAAAAAGACAAAGTGAAAAATCACCCCTCAGAGAGGATGGTCATGCTGTCAATCCCTTCTCCTCCATTCTCCTCCTGAGATCTTGGGCATGCATGCACACAGCCAGTGTAAGTTTTAAGCCACCAAGTCCAAGACTTGAACCACAGTCGACTACGTGGGAGTCCAGTAATGTAACCATTAGTCCATCTGCTGGCTCTCAAATGGTATTAACTTGATCTTTATTTATTTATTTATTTATTTATTTATTTATTTATTTTTGAAAGAAATTTTTGCTACAGGACGCATGCACTTACCAGAGAGAGAGAGAGACAGAAAGCAAAAAATCACCAATTCCCAAAGGGAGATGGCCACACCACAATCCCTTCTCCTCCATTCTCCTCTCAGGATCTTGGATATGCACACACATGCACCCAGCATGAGTTTTAAGCCGCCAGGTCCGGGCCTCGAACTGCAGTCAACAATGTGGGAGTTCAGCAACATTTGCTGGTCCCATTTGATCCCTATTTTCAAATTAAAAAGAGTATGAAGTTCAAACAGGTTAAGAAAATGGCCAATATACCTTATTTGTGGTGGTGTTTGTTCAGTAAGTCAACAAACATTCATTAGCATCTATTGAATGCCAGGTTCTAGACTAGGTACCAGAGGTGATTATACTGAATGAGGCAAACCACGTCCCCACTCTCATAAAAACACACTCTCTAGTGGAAAGAGAAAGGTTATTTTAAAAGTAGTCATTCAGGGACCAGCAGATGGTAATGTCTCTGGACTCCCACATAGTGAACTGCAGTTTGAATCCAGGACCTGCTGGCTTAAACCACATGCTAGGCGCATGTGCGTGCCCAAAATCCCAAGAGGAGAATGGAGGAAGAAGGATTGCAGTGTGGCCATCCCCCCAGGGGGTAGTTTCTCATTTTCTGTCTGTCTCCAGCAAATGTACACACCTTACAGCAAAAATCTCTCGGGAAAAAAAAAGTAGTCAATCAACAAATAAAATATTTTCACAAAATGCCTAATGTTATTTGTGTGTATGCGCGCGCGCACACACACACACACACACACACACACACACACACACACACACACTGCAATGAGTGCCTAGGTAGGAGCAACTGAGAAAGCAAGCAAACTCTAGAATGGAATCTTGAAGCTGGTTCACCTGCTGACTGGCTGGTAATAAAGACCTCATCACTGGTGGTGGGTATGGTACTAAAACCCCTGGCATTTTGGTAGTACAGTTGTTAAATACTTATCTGGTATTGAGCTGGAATAAGGGAATGCTGGTGAAAGGGAATGCGTTTTCAGACATTTTATCTCAGGTATTTGGGAAGTAATAATCATAAGGGCAATAAAATCAAGATGGGTATTGCTGAGCTTCATTATAATGAAGAAAGACAGTGACAAACTGAGGGTGATTCATTACTAATTCAAAGTAAACCATGAAAATAGAAGGACCTGAGAAGAAGCTGGGCCTTCAGAAGGAGGTTCCACATGGCTCTCACGAACTAGATTTTTCAGAGAATGAAGATTTTCTACCAATAATTCAGACTCCAGCAAATGAGCTAGCATGATCACAACAGAAGGGCAAAGAGATTCTAGATCACCCCTGTCTGCTTGCTCCTGAACATTCAGGCTGAACTTCAAGAATTTGAAAGAAACACACCATCCATCAGATGACAAGAAATCTCTGCCAGATCATGAGAAATATGGGAAAACGAGAAAATACCTCTCCTCCAAGGGAAAAGAGTAACTTCTTCATCCACAAGTAGTTTGGTAAAAATCATGGAAATGTCTGATAAGGAATTTAGAGCATTCATAATGTCGAAGCTAACAGAGATGGAAGAGAAGAGAGACAATGAACTGCTAAAGAGAAAGGAGAAAGTTGTTGACGAATTCCAG
>NW_006160211.1:440423-458030 GCF_000334495.1 Tupaia belangeri chinensis
AGGTGGTGTGAGAGGAGGGTGGGAAGGGACAGAGGGTCAGAAAGAGGGGTAGAAATAATTCTAGGAACTAGAAATGGAAAATTTTTTTATAATGTGCATGATTGAGTCACTACGCAGTGTGTACTGGATAGGAAATCGCATTTTGTATGCTGTGATGATGCTTAGAGAAGGAATGTAAATTGAGTTACCAAAAAAAAAAAGTTTCAGGGAAAAAAAATATATCTATTCAATGACTGTGGTAGGATATGTAGCCCCAGCTAGGTGCTACTTTATAGGATGCGTAAAGTTAGACTTGTGTTCATGGAAACGTGTGTGTCACCTGTGTTTGCTATCAAGGTATTTGGATTGATTAGGGTCTTTGGTGATTCAATAAAACGTGGGGGGAAAATAGTATAGAAAGCAAACATAGATACCAGAGACAGTGTGGGAGGAGAATGGGAGATGGCAGAGGGTAAGAGATAGGGAATCAAGGATGGGGGGGGGGAAGCAAAACATACAGAAAACAAGGAATGGAAGATCATTTGCTGACAATAATATGTTTGTTGATGTGATTGACTGAGACAATATACAGTGTACTCTGGATGGAAAAGCTCATTTCGTATGCTGTAATGATGTACAGTGAATGAATGCAAATAAATAAATTGAAAAAAAATTGAAGGACCTAGTTGATAATCAAAAAAATATTCATATTATGAAGCCAATGATATGAAAAGCTAAGAATCAAGTTCAGAACTTCATTTGAAGGATAGTGGAGCTCAAGAGAAGATGGAATTTCAATCCTGATGTATTATAAAATCTTGTATTCTCAGATTTCCTTAGAAAAATGTTTCATGGGAGCCAGAGGATGGTATAATGGTTACATTGCTAGACTCCCCCACATGGCTGACCATGGTTTGAGTCCTGGACCCGGTGACTTGAAAACCACACTGGGCACATGTGCATGCCTGCCCAAGATCCCAGGAGGAGAATGGAAAAGAAGGGATTGTTATGTTGGCCATCCTCCCTGAAGGGTGATTTCTCACTGTCCCTCTCACTGTCTGTCTCTCTTTCCAGCAAGTGCACATGCCCTAAGGCATAAACCTTTTAAAAAATAATAATAAAATAAATAAAAATGTCCCATGCTCCTATGTTAAAGGCCAACATTCCCTTTTTGCTTACAAATAATGTATATTTCTACCTTGCCTGAAACATGATTCCCCCTCCTAGCAAGGATTCACCCCAGCACTTTCCTTCCTAATCAGTAACTAAGATGGGGAACTAGTGCTTTCAGGGAGTAAGAGAAATGAAGAGTCTACTGATAAGTCAGCCTCCAGTCCCCAGTCTTGAGTGGAGAGGCAAGGGGTAGGCCTTCAGAAGTAACTAAGATGGATAATTAAGCCAAAACATAACCCTCCCAGAATGTATGAAGGAAAAGCATCATATCCTGAAGGTGCTACAGGTCCTACATTTACCAGCAAGACCCAGGAGCACATATATAGAGCAGATTCCAGAGGAAGCTAGATTGGGCAAAATTGGGGAATAAAATATAAATTTGTAAAAGGTTGGACAAGGGATCATAACTTTTTAATAGGGCATTTTCTTACATCTGGGTTGGGCCTATTTTTGAACTCAGAACCCATTAAATGAATGAGAAGCCAGGTCTCCAGGAAAAGGGACCCTGAAACACTAAGGCAAGTGTAAATGATAATAATGACCCATATCCTCTACCAAATGATCTGTGATCATATATTCAGGTAATCACACACTGGGGAAAGGGAAATACCAAGACATTATAAGGACTGCTAGACACAGCCTCCAAACTAACATTGATACTGGGAGACCTAAAATGCCATATTGGTCCCACTATTAGAGTAGGCATATAAAGAAGTCAAATAATAAATAGTTCCAGTGTAAGTCCACCTCACAATGAGTTCATTAAGTCTAGGAACCCATCCAGTGGTAATTTCCTAAGTCCCACCAAAATATAAACTTCTGTTTATATTTTGTTTAAAGTCCTACATTTGGTTTCTTGGACTCTGGGATAAGAGCTGTCTTAAAGCAGATGGCCAAATGGAAGCTCTGAGCATCCCAACCCAAACTTGATGAATATTCCCTTCCTCAGAGGAAGTCAGTCGTTTGTTCTTTTCAAGCCTTCAACTAACTAGTGAGGCCCACCAGACATTATGAAGGAAAATCTGCTTCGCTCAAAATCCAACAATGTAAATGTTCATCTCATCCAGAAACACCCTCACAAGAACATCCAGAATAAAGTGTGACCACATATCTGGATACCATAGTCTAGCCAAGTTGATACATAAAGTTAACCCTTAGATCCCTTGTGAAATCTGTGCTTCCTAGTCCTGGAACTCTATTCCTAAAGTTTAAAGGAAAAAATACTACCACCAGGGGAACACACACACAAAAAAATTACATTTACCTTTAAGCTATATCTACTATTAATTTTCTTGGTTCTTTATGCCAAAAGACTGACAGTCAAGGAAAGGAATCTTCATCCTGACAGGGGAGACTCACCTTGATCAGCAGGACAAAATGTGGAACACAGTCAGGCATAGGGCCAGGGAACATATCTCACACCCTGGTGATCCCCTGAGGTGTTCTGGTACTCTCTTGCTTCATTTAATAGTAAATAGACAAGTATGGTCCCATAACCAGAAAAGAGAATGGTAACCAGGGGCTAAAATCCTTAGGAATAAAGGTCTGGGTCCACCAAGAAAGCCACCTAGACCAGCAGAATTGCTGAGAATAGGCGTAACCTAGGAGAGAGAGACAGTGAGTTTAGTAGCAGTTCTAGAGTCCAGCTGCAGCAGAGAATGCAGTTCACATCACTAACATTCTTCTTTTAGGTTTCAAGAAAAGGGAACCAAAAAGAATCGTGGAAGAGCTGCTCCCAGAAGGCATACATTTATTATATGAAGCAAGTGGACTCAGGTAGTACAGAAGGTAAAATGTGATGGGTGTTCTCATGCACCAGTTAAATCCCTTCTTGAACGAGGCATTTATTTTTCCAGGTGACATGTGTTTTGGCCACTCATGGCAGAGTACCCAAGAGCTGCCCTCAGCTGTCAGACTCCAAAATCTTCCAACTCCACTTCACTTTTGCCTCCCTCATATCTATTCCTCATAAGGCCACAGGTCACAGCTCTTCAATGATGTCTCCAATTCACCCTCAACACTCTTTAGACACTGGTCTGCTTACAATTTCACAATGCAAAGCATGCTGTTTCTCCCAAGTTCTACAGTGGGTCTATAGGTTTGTCCATTTTAAGTCTGCTTTCTAAAAAGGATTTAAGGTGAGTACTTTTTTCCTTATACATAATCAGAAAAAATTAGGAGTGATGAGGACAGCACTGGTGAGAAAGAAGGAAGAAAGGAGGAGGTAAAAAGGGGAAAGTTGGTGACAGTAAGAAAATATAAGAATAGAGTCCCAAGGTCAGCAGGTGGCGTGGTGGTTGCAGCACTGGACTCCCACATGGCCAATCATGGCGCAAGTCCCAAATTGGGCAGCCCGTTCACTCGCTCACTCTCTCTCTGGTGAGAGCCTGTATCAAATTTTAAAATAATAATGATAAATAAAATTAAATAATTATTTTTAAAAAGTTCCTGGCCAAGCAACGTTGGCACAGGTGCCAGGATGCCACTTCGCAATTGTGGAGCCATATAGGGGGCCTCTGATTTGAATTCTGCATCAACCTGATACACCAAGTGTGCTCTTTTATCCTGGCTGGCTGGATTTGGGGGTCAGGGGGAGTTACAGCATAGTGGTGGAGGAAGAAGGAATCATAGCATAGTAATAGCCTGAGGGATATTTTTTTTTCTTTTTCATTCATTTATTCAATAAACAAACAAACATTTCAGTTTAATGTTATTTTTTTCTTTTTTTTTTCTTTTTTTTTTTAAGAGTAGAGTTTCTGCCCTGAAAAGGTTGCAGGCTTTATAAGAAAATCTCTGGATAGGAATTCATAATATAAAAATTGATAGTTAAGCATTAAGCCTACCTGGCAGAGAAATAGAATTGTGATGTAAATACAGCTTATTTCAAATCCCCTCCACCTTTTAGCACTTCCTCACAGTCACCAATTCAGTTCTCAATTCCTCGCACTCTCTTGCACAGAACGCTACTATGTTGTAAGCTATTTAGAGGATTGTGAGAAAAGGGTTCTGTGTTAAAGTGTGGGAAATACTGTCTACAATAGCCACATTCCTAAAAAGACATATGAGCCTGTTAAATCTCAAACACTCAGAAGAAATTATTTCATTGTCCAAGTATTTGAAAGGATAGTTGAGCATGTTTAACAAAGGGTCTCAAAATCCTTTAAAATATTAATATTCTCTGACCAGGCAATTTCAAATATAAGACTTACAAAAGAAAACTCATAGTCATGTGCACATACTGTGCTACGGGAGGTCTATGCCATGTGTTATACACTTACTGGAGTAAATAAGGGATTACATAACAGCCCAATAGTAAGGGATTAGCATAAAGTATGGCATATTCATAGACTAGACTATTACGCAGACGAAACACGATATAGGACACTGGAAGGCATGGGGAAATGTTTGCAAAATAGTAAGAGGAAAAAGTTTATGACTGAACGTGAAAGGATAACTCCCCTTTTAATACTAGATATTATCCAAGATTAGAAAGTCTTACTTTACTTACTTAAAAATTGGGGTGGCAAACCAAAATACCTCAGTTAGGTATTTTGCCAAAATACCAAAATACCTAAGATGAGGGGGTGTATCTTTCCTAAGGAGAGTAGGTCCTACTCAGCCTTGAGCCCTGTCATGCCGGGATACAGTTTGCATGATGCCAATCATCAATATTTCAGGAGAAGATAGAATTATGTGTGTTTATGAGAAACCACTCAATTTTTAAATGTTGACATTCTAATTCAAAATATATAAACACTACACAAGTAAAACACATTCATAATATGTTTGAAGCACTGAGTTATACAGAAGTCAATCGTGGTTATCTCTGACATCAAGATTTCGGGTAATTTTTGTGTCTTTCATTTTTTATGCTTTACTATATTTCCTACAGTAAAAATAAATCATTTTAATAGAAAATTCATTCTGTTTGAATTTTCAAGAGTTCAATCGTTGCCTTACCATTGCCATTGAAAACAGAAGATGAAAAGTTAGAATTTAAGGATTTAGGCTAGAAATAAAGACAAAGCCTAAACCAACGTAACCTTAGTGTAGACATGAAACATAACATCTACAGAAAGAGTTAGAAAATTAGCGTATTTCCTTCACATCCTTAGAACTACCTGAAAAAATAATCTTCCCTGACACTTTTACTAATTCTTTCCTTTTATTCGAAAATACTGGCAATATTACAAATGTAAGTAGACTAAGGTTATAGAAAATTGTTATAAAGTAGTTTTTCTGCAGAAACCTTTCATTAGGAAAATTGATCCCTCGATCTATGATGTTGTTTCCCAAAATCAGTTCCTTGGAAGTTCAATGGTCAAATCAGTTTGGAAAGCACTACATCCTTAACTTCTCTGGAGTCCAACGCATCTTGACAGGATCCTGACAAGACAAGTCTCTGAAATATCCTGCAGTTGAAGTACACATATACACAAATACACATTTTTGAAGATGGTATTAAAGTAGTAGAGCCTTGTGAGGCCTCAGCAGAGGTGGCAACTTAGACAAATGGTGCTGAGTCCTCCAGGCTCTGAATTTGGTTACTAACTTCTAGGTGACACTCCCTTCTCCAAGGAGCGAGCCCTTCTTTCCTCTAGTTGCCATGGGACAAAAGGTTAAAATACATATTCTACACATGTTGGTGTGATCAGCAAGCTAAAGCATAGGCAATAGCTCAGGGGTTTCAAGCAGAGATTATAACTTTTAATAGGTTATATATCCACGCCATGCTAGTATTTGGGGTAGGGTGAGTAGCTGGGGCAGGGTAGGAGTTCAAAGTGTATTGTCTATATTTTAAGTGACAAAACATTTGTATGTCTGTGAGTAACTGTGTGTGTTCACTGGATAACAACATTTCTTACTGTATTCAATGGTCTGAAATGTTTGAAATCCACTGTTATGATATTGAGACTTGCAGGGAATTATTGTGAAAACTATAGGCTCAACAGTGAGAAAAGGTTCACTTTGCACTCACAGGTCAAGGTAAGCTTTGCCTTGTTTGGGAAATATCACCCTTCTGGAACCTTCTTACCCTTTCATAGATTCTGTAATCCCTGCAGATGGCTGACTGGCAATGTATCATTTAAACTGGAGTTCCCAGTTTAGTTTCCTTTAGCTGTAATCACTTTCTAAAACATACACTGGAATCTAACATCACTGCTTCCCATCTTAGGCAGTAAATATAAGTGATAATGCAGGACCAAAAAAAAAAAAATCTATTCCACATAGTTGATCATCTGCAGTAAATTTACAAATTACATAGTCTAAACATATTTTTAAAAAGAAAACAGATTTCTTTCTGGTATTTTGAAACTCGAGGAGCAAAAAACTGGCTTTCGCTATCTAGGATTAACCCAGCCATTCACAATAAGATGTGTCTTGAAAATCCACACATTAAAGGGTCCGTTGAGGTCAGATTTTTGAGTCTAATAGCAAAATGATACTGAACTGAAATCAGTGGGGGTCAGCCATAGGGCAAAAATGAAAGACTGCCTGAAAATGGCTTTCCTTTTTTTAACATTTTACTTAGACCTCAGTTAACAGGACTTCGGCTCAATGTCATGGTAAAAATAAACTATACCATTTTATAAGAAAACAGTTACTGGAGTGCCATGTCAATCTTAGGCACTCCATTTCAACTACAAAACAATATCCCTTGGGTTGATGGTTTTAAAATAGACTCTACCCTCCAAAATACTTGATAACAGAATTGGCTATTAGTCTCTTCACACACCACATCTGCATCTAGAACACTGAGAGTGAGTGAAGAGTAACATCTCTTCATGCCTCCCCCTCATCCTCACATGAGACAGGGAAGCATGGCAGACTAACCCATTTATAAGCTTTGCACTTGCAATGTCAACTTACTTCATGGGATCTAGAGAGTATGTTCCATCCAAAGAATAGAGGGTGGAGGGAGGAGAGCTCAACCTCCCTGAGACCCTGCTGTTGGTCCAACAAGGCCTCTTGAAAATCTTATGATCATTATCTTCACCTCATTGAGTTGGCCCATGGAAGAGGCCATTCCAGAGGTATACACAGCCACTTCCACATTAATATCACTAGATTAGGGACACTAAACCCAACACATACTCTGATTCTGCTAATCCATAAACTAATCTTTCACTATAACCTTCAAGCAAAGTATGTATAAATCAGACCCCTGTTTTAGTGACAGGGAATCTGAATTGATCTTTGATTGATTTATGAATGTGCTGTTCTTATCATATAAAACTTGAACCTACATTCACGACAGCACTGACCATTATCCACCCAGCAATCAGAGGAGCATTCCGTCCTATGTAATAAGTAAACTCATGTCTTCTCCTGCTGGACCTCCAAGTGTGTTCTTTGGAATTGGTAAACAATACAAGCAAGTCCCCTCAGACTTGGGGTTCCTCCAGAACAGATCTTAACTTGATTGCTATTTCCTTTTACATGTATTGTTTTGGTCTGCAAAAGATAATACATCATGTGGATATCCGACAGCTTCCCTCCAACTGAGACCCCAGCAGTGCAAACCTGCCCAGTCTGCTTTCCCTCTCAGCTAGACTCCAGCTGTTACTCCTGTCCACTGCAATCAGGCAGCATCCTCCACACAGCAGACGTTTTGCTTTGTTTAGGATTTTATTTTTGTTTTTTTTCTAGTCTTTAATGTTTCCAGGAGATACAACGTTCCCCAGCTGATTCAGCGCTGACTTACAAAATTCAGAAAGTAGCCTCTGGAGAGAAACTCAGCCTCTTTGCTTTGATTTGTGTGCTCACTGACACTCAAGAAAATAACCCCAGGTCACTAACCATTTGCTTCAGAAGGGCACAGCCACAATAATCCAGCAAAAATCCAAAAGACATTTAAAATGTTTCAGAACCAGGGGGAAAAGTACCTTTTTTAAGGATCCTAGCACATTCAGTGGAGAAGACAAGAACCCTACAGTCTTGGCTCCATACTAAGCTTAAGAAAAAGCAACTTTCCAACTAGAACTGTTTCCTGGTTTACCTCAGAAAAAGCCTATGGTGGATTTTTTTTTTCCCCTTTGAGTCATGTCCCCCTTCACATTCAGTTGATTAAAGTCTTTTGTGAGTGCCATTTGATATTCAAAGGGCTCTTCAAAATGTATGTGAACTACCTTTGGAGAATTCCAAGAAAACCAATCTTAATAGCAAGGAAGTTTCATTAGCTGCAAACAAACTCCAGTGCTGAATTCTCCATAGTAAGAACTGATGTCACTGGTTCTTGATGTCAAGGGCAGGTTGGAGTTTGACCTTTCAAGTGCTTTTATCTCTCACCATTTAAAGGTCAGGAACAGCTACTACTGAATAAAGGGTACTGTCAGGTGGCCTCTACTGCTGCTGTCCAATCATAACACATAAGTACAGAAATATCCATGCTCCTCATCTTTCAAAAAGATTCCTGTAGTTGGGGCCAGCAGGTGGCATAGTGGTTGAGGCACTCACCTCCACAGTCTGCCACAGTTTGAGTCCTAGACCTTGTGGTTGAAAATCATGCTATGAGCATGTACATGCATGCCCAAAATCCCTAGAGGACAATAGAGAAGGGATTGTGGCATGGCCATTCCCTGGAGGGAGTGATTTCTCATTTTCCTACTATCTCTCTCTCTGGAGCGCACATTTGCACTATGTAAAAACCTAAAAGATCCAGACCCTGCTCTGGGATCCCATATGTATATAAAGTTTCATGAACACAGGAGGAATATATAATCAAGATTTGCATTCTTTATTTGCTTTATATTTTTTTCCAGCAAAGATACAGACCTTGGAACCTAGGAAAAGTAGGCAGAAACTAGGTCAAAGAGAACAGAACAACTGGTACAGTTTCCCATTTTTTAAACGTTTGGTAACAGTTTGAAAATAAACCATTTTTTGCTTGTGGGGTTTTTTTTTCTTTTTTGACATTTCAGGAGATTTTTTTTGCCCTTGATCGACTACATTATCTTGTAAAAATTAAAAATGTGATCTCTAAATAACTTTGCCTTTTTTTATTGCTGGCTTGTTTGGTTTTGTTTCCTCGTTTTAAGGAAAATGAATTTCTAGTAAACAACCACTTGTCACTGAGAAGTCACAGCCACTGAGTACAATGAAAATTAAAGTTTTACAGTAATACCTGTTGACCAGTAACATTTGCCAGATCCTCCTATTCTGTTACCTTACCTTTTTACTAACCATAATAATAGAACAAGCCAAAAGCATAGACAGTGATTAGATTTATCTTACTGTTTCACACAATTGCATTTCATCCATGTAAATTCTCCCTCACGTGGAGGTGGGCAAGTGCATTGCTAGTTCCAACTAAGTGTAGTCATTCAGTGAGCTATGACAGAAACTGTTCCTTGTTCTCTATGTTGACCACTCCCAAAACTTCTTTCAACCCACATCTTTCCTGGGTCACAGACCCATTTATCCAACTCAATGTGGATATTCCACAAGCACCACGAACTCAGATTTTCAGGATTCAATTTCTTTTTTACCAATTTTTTATTTCCTCCTGTGTTCTCTATAGTGGTCGTAAGTGATATCAACCACTGTCCAAGACCAAGCCAGAAAGCAAAGAATCATTCTAAATCTTCCCTCCCTCACAACCTCACTCCAGAGTCTATGGACTGACCGTCTTGACATTCTCTTCAGCTTGACTAAAGTTAAGACAGGACTCCTGACTCTAGACCCTGGCCTCCCTTTCTAGAACATTTAGTTCAGAAAATACGTGAATTTTTTTCTCCGCCCTTTTAAGATGTGTATAAATTATTTTTAGTCCATGTTTTTTTTCATATTTAATTATTGTGCATTTCTATAACATACAATGTGCTTTTCAAAGTATGCACGTAGTATGTGACAATCAAATCAAGGATATTATCATATACATCATTTTTAATGGAGAACTTTGCCTTCTTATGTCTGTTAAGTATTTCTTTCCCGAGTCCCTTCCACCTATCTTCTACTATCCACCCCCCTTCCCATATAGTCTCTGGTGTCTACCTTGTTTTAAAGTCTGTAGTCAGTTTTACAACTCAAGGACTGTCCTTCTCAAGAACTAGGAAACCATCTCTTTGCCCTATAAATATGGAGGATGATAGTGCCCTTATCTCCCAGGCTCTGTGGGAGGATAAGAGCCTAACTTCAACTAATACCTTGCTCCAAGCTGTAAACTACCTCATACACAAGATGAAATTTTACTTTTCCTTTCCAAGTTGTAACACTACCTCTTGTCACAAGATAAAACTCTAAATTTCATTTGGGTAAAGCCAATTAGCAAATACAAATGACTTACGGTCTCTTTCACTCTAGCTGTTTCAAGTTATCTCACTGTTTCTTTCAGGGAAGTTGAGTTCACACAAGAGTCCTGCTCTCTTCTCTATTACAATAGCCTTGAATAAAGTCTTCCTTGCCTATGTAACTTTGGTGCCATTTTTGCTATGACCTTACCCAACCAAATTCCGTAACTCCTCATTCTTTCCTTCCTTTCTCATTCCAGAACCAACACTTTAATTTGGGCTATCATCTTACTTATCTGGATGATTACATCATTTTCTAACCAACATCGCTAATTTTGGTCTTCCTTCCTCCCGATCACTTCCCTACACTGTTGAAATGAAAACAGTCCAAAACTTAGATTTGATCATATACTACCCCTACTTAAAACCCTTCGAAGTTTCCACATAGTTCATCTGAGAGTGTGAACATACATCCAAGAATTCCCAGGACAGTCCTGGTTTATGCCTATTGTCTCATATTAATTATTATTAACAGCCTCCTTTTACTCTTGAGGTGTCCCAGTTGAGAAGATAATGGCACATTAGTATGATATCTAAGGGCTAACCTCTAACCCCACCTACCATTGCTCTTCTGCACAAACCATACCTCAAACACACAAACTGAGTATGACAGTGGACCTCAGCACTAGGTACATATTAAAATCATTCCAAAAGCTTTGTTAGACATCTGTGATCAGGCTCGATACCAAACTAATTAAATCAGATTCTCTGGGGTGAGCCTTCAGCACACACACAGGTGACTCTAACATGAAACCCAAATGAAAACCACTGATATTACCAGAGCAACCATATCATTTTATTCAGTTTCATCAGCTTATAAGGACTTAATGCCTGGTGAAATCCTACTAGGGGTCTTCAAAAAGTTCAGGTGAAATGTGTATTTCAAAAAACTTTTTGCACTGAAATACAGCCATACTTTAATTCAATTTTTCCACAAACATTTTCAAAGTTCCCTCATATTTTCTTTCACTGTCCCTTCATCTGTGATGCTTTCTCTAATCTACCATGCCTTTTTTTTTTACAAAACACTGCATTACAATTATTTACATGTCCATCAATAGCTAAGCCCTATTCACTGTATTCAGTCTGTCTCTTGAGTCTGTCTCTCATTTCCCCACACTAGTTCATCAAATTTCACCCAGATGAGTATTTAAGCTCCTTATTAGCTTTATAGTTAAAAAAAAAGTGTCCAACATTCCCCCCAAATTGCTTCACTATGTTTTTTTTTTTTAAACCAAGTGAATGGTATCATTCCACTATTCGAGCTTCAAATGGCTCATTACTTTCTATAGAATAATGTCCAAAGTCTCTAGTGTAGAATTCAAAGACATAAGACCCCATTGTACCCTAGATTTCTCTTCCCCTGACTTCTACTACCATTCACTTCTAACCCCCTAAGCTACCTCAGCAATCTCTAATTAAGCCACCATGCTTCTAAGATGTCTTATTCTCACTTACCATCAGATAAACTCCTTATTTTTCTAAGATCCACTAAAGTATTACTCCTGTGAAGCTGATTCTTACCAAAAACTAACCACTTCCTCCTCATTCTCACATTCTCCCAATATTGATGGCTCTAAATCATTTCTCACAAGTTGCTTGCATTGTGTAAATGGCTGCCTCCCTCATGGGACAGTGAGCAACTCTCAACCAAAGGCCAAGTGACACTAGTATCATCTCCAGTAAGTGATTGCTGAATTCATTTGAGAAAGCATTTTTAAAATTGCTAACTGGTAAATTAAAGATAAGCATCATTAATCATTTCTGTCCCTTCATCCATTGGGCAAAGTAGCAGAGAAATAGCCTAGATCTCTAAGTCCTAGGATTATAAGAATTAGACAACTCAAGGCAAACTTTGGAGATTGGGTTCAATAAATTTTGTACTGGTGGGAAAAAATAAAATGAGGCTTTTTCCAGATAAAATGCTTCCAAACATGAATTCTATTGAGCCATTGACTTTCACCTTTTAAATTGTGATTTTTATGGGGACCATCAAATGGAGTAATGGTTACATTGCTGGACTCTCACATACTCAACAACAGTTCTAGTCCTGGACCTAGAGGCTTAAAATTCACACCAAGTGCGTTATGTGTGCATGCTTAAAATCCCAAGAGGAGAATGAAGGAGAAGGGATTGTGGCATGGCCATCACCCCGGGGGGGGGGGGGTGATTTCTCACTTTCTGTCTGTCTCTCCAGCAAGCACGCATACCTTATAGCAAAAATCTCTTTAAAACGTTTTTGATTCTGTGTTTAAATGTTTATTGGAAGGTCAATTACTGGTAGAAATGACAAAGCCAAGTGATTTCTTACAAGATTCAAAATGCTCAAGAGGCTTTTTCCATTCCAACCTTTACAATAGAGTTTTAAAGCCTCTGCTTTTATACAAAAAGCAAAACGAGCTGCAAATTGGAAGATCTTCTTTTTAAAATTTATTTCTTTCTGTAGTCATGAGTCAGAGAGAGAGAGAGCAAGACAGAAGCAATCCCAACAAAGACTTCATGAACTTCTTAACTATTTGGAAGCATTACTAATAATGTTGGTACAAAGCTCTAACATAGGTTCTTATGCAGCATATTCCACACACACCCTAAAGTGCTTTTTATGTATTTACAAGCATACATAATGTTATTACAGAGAAGGTAACTAATCGTTCTTGGCATTTTCCCACCATATACACATGAGTGAGATTCTTGGCACTAAGTAACAACAAAATTGAAAATAAACCATTGATAGTATATGCTCTAAAATAAATAACAATATAAAGTGGGGCTAGCAGGTGGCATGGTGGCTAAGGCACTTCACTCACATATAGCTGACTGCAGTTCAAGTCCTGGGCACAAGAGCTTGAAAATCATACTGGGCACGTGTGCATGAATGCCAGCATGGCCATTCCCCTAGGGGGTGATTTCTCACTTTCCCTCTCTCTCTCTCTCTCCCTCCCTCCCTCTCTCTCTCTTTGTCTTTCTCCAGTGACTGCACATGACCTGTGGCAAAACAAGCTAACAAACTTGAAGAAACTAACAAAAATTTAAAAATATGAAAATAGAGAAACCATTGAAGTAAACCTTCTTCTTTGTCTTAAACTAGACAATATTAAACCTAACACCACCCCCCCTCCCTTCTTGTTTAGGTTTTTGCCATAGGGCACATGCACTTGCCACAGAGACAGACAGACAAAGACAGGGAAGTGAGTAATCACCCCCCCCCAGGGTAGATGACCGTGATGCAATCCTTTCTCCTCCAGTCTCCTCTCAGGATCTGAGGCACACCCATGCACACACCCAGTGTGATTTTCAAGCCACCGGGTCTGGGACTAGAACCACACAGTCGGCCATGTGAGAATCTTGCTCCATAACCACTCGCTATGTGCTAGACCCCATCCCTTTATTAACTGCTCAATTTCATTCTGCTCTTCAAGGTACTTATTTTTAAATATATATGTTGTAAATCAGTAACTTTTAGAATTTGATATTACACCTCTTTGTACTTAATAACATGAGTTTTTCATTTTATTATTAGTTAAATTCTATTTGTGGTTAGAAACTGGCTCTTACTTGTAATCTTCCCTTTTTAGAAGAATTTGATGTTTAAAAAGGGAAGAGTATATTTAAAGAAAAATTGTAGTAAATAAGGTTCCTGTTACCTGAACTATCACATTATTAAGAGGGCATGCAAGACACGTTTTGAGGTCACCATCCTGGGGAACAGCCCCTTACAGAGGTGCACACTCTCCTGCAGAAGGTAAGTAACACACCTTTAACACTGTTCACTCCAAATGCTGGGAACACATAGGCAGACAACTACAAAAAACATATCACTCTGGACAACACTGATATAAAAAAAATGCTTCAAAAATATTTTTGCTATAATACAAGAAAACTTTAACAAAGATAAGTAACTTTTGAGTTACCAGCAATAAGATTGTGTTAGTCCCCTATTAAGTCCTTAGCTTATTCTTCCTTCATATAATATAAATCTCAAATTTCTCAGTAAGAATCGCTAACAGGGAAAAACAAAAAACAAACAACCCTATCTCCCAAGTATCCTCACCAGCCCCTAAAAAATATTTTATTGTGCTTTCTCTCTCATTGTTTATATTTTTAAAGCAGGGTTCCCCACACACACACACACACACACACACACACACACACACATTTGAAAATACATTCTGCTGAATGTGCTTTTACAAACCCCATTCTCCATTTTGGAGATTCCTTAGGACGCATCCCTTAGGGAGTCATGTACTTTGAGTTGGAAATTATTGTCTATCTTACCATTACGAAAAGTAGAAGCAGCTCTCAGTAACTAAGACATTATGCACTGTGCCCTACATGGACAAGCTATAATTACTTCAGACGGTTTAAATTTTCTCAACGATAGTGAAAGCAGTTAGAAATCATAGTTAACTGGCTACAATAAAAGATAAATGGTAGAGGAATACAATTGAGTTATTTTCATTCCTATTTTAATAACATGAGAAGAATGAGTTTGAGGTAACATGGCAGGTCTATAGTTTGTCATTTGTAGAAAGTGATATGATTTTCATAATAAAAAAAATTTGATACTGGAGCAATGCAAGCCTATCCTGATTAGCATTCCTAACCTTGCAAACATGCAGAGAGGAAAAAATCTTTGTAAAGTGTTAAGCTCCAAGACTAAAAATGGTTCACCTGTACTTTGACAGATAATACATCTTCAGTATGTATTGCCAAACAAAAGGTAAAACAGCCTAGGAACCAGCATATGGCATAAAGGTTATGTCACCATACTCTCATGAAGATGACCACGGTTCAAGTCCCAGATCTGTGGCTTAAACTCATGCCAGGTGCATGTGCATGCATGCCCAAAATCCCAAGAGGATAGAGGAGAAGGGATTGCAGCACGATCATCCCCCCGGGGGGTGATTTCTCTCTTTGTGTCTCCCTACCTCTGTCTCTCTGGTGAGTACATGTACCCCTTAGCAAAAATTTCACTCTAAAAAGGAAAGAACAAAGCCTAGAAAATATAATCACAAACCAGAAAACATATAAAAGCAAGACGAGAAGGTACACATAGGAATTTCAGTATTCTTCTACACATTACTTTTTGTTTGAAGGTTCCCCCCTTTTTTATGATAGTATATGTAGCAGAGAGAAGAAAAAGAGGGTCAATTTTTTCAGAGCCTCATAGAGTCACAATTCTGCAGTCCCAGTGTTCCAATTAGCTAGGATGACAGATACACAAACTCACCCAGCATATTTAGGTTGGTCCAAGAACCAAACCTGTACATCACTGTGAGTGGGCCAAGACATTACTTTTTAAGTAGAGTAGAAATAAAAATTTTCTGATGTACCCCAAACTGCATAGAAAACAAAAGAAACTGCTAAAATAAGCATTGCAAACAGGCAGTATGGCACATACTACCAACTGCTTCTTTTATAGTAATAGAATCCCTACTTTTAAGATTTTATTCATGAGAAAACACTGCATGCACATGGGAGAGAGAGAAGTACCTTAGACAGGGCTCCATCACACCACAATCACCTTTCCCTGGCCCTCCAGCTCATTTGGACCTTGGGCATGCATGCACACACACCCTTAATGTGTTTTCAAGCTGTCCCAGGGATCTGAACTCACAGTCGGCCATGTGGCTTCCAACACTGCAGTTTAGTTTGCAACTGACTGCCCACAAGCCTGGGCCAATGCCCCTACTTTTAGGTGGGTACATGGCAGCTCAAAATAAAGATTCTTGTTACCAGTGAAAAGAGATGTATCTGTATTACATAAGTCCTGAACAAGAAGATGTAACGAAGTATTAGACCAAACTTTCAGGACATGTCCTCACATGAAGTAGTCATGACCTACCACTTTCCCTTTCTTTTCTCTGTTGGCTGGAGGACAAATGTGATGGCAGGACCACTGTCTTAGAAAAGAGGCCAAATGCATAGCAGAGAAATCGGTGTAAGGAGTCTGGATATCAGAAGCCATGGGACACAAGCCCTGAACCACTTAGCTGTAGGCTTTAGCATGAAAAAATAAAAGTCTATTCTGTTTAAGCCAATGTTATTTGAGGTTTGCTGGCATTTTCAGACAAATCTAATCTTAATGCATGCACATGGATACATTTTCAACTATGTGAGAAGTTTGTTCCTTCTAACAACCCTTTACTTGATTTTCACTGTTTCAAATCTATGTATTTTTAGAATGTATTCATTGTGAATTGTTCTAAGCATTAGTTGTTATAAATGAATTTTACCAAATACATGTACAAGTAATACAAAATAAATTCAGTATTAAATCAGTTGCATAATACAAATGTTTCCAATGCTTTAAAATTCTTGCATTTCACTAATGAGTAAAGGCAGCACAAAAACAGATGATTTGCTCAAAATCACATTCAACAAATATTTATTTTTTAAAGAATTATTTTATTGAACTTTATTTATTTTTAATTTGACTAGAGAGGGACAGAGTAAGAGAGAGAGGGAGATGGGAAGGGAGAAAGCAAGCTGTCAGGTCCGGGACTCGAATCAAGGTCAGCCATGTGGGAGTCCAGCGCCCTTAACCATCACACCACCTGCCAACCCCTCAACAAATATTTATTAAGTAAATGACAAAACTGTAAGTGAAGTTTAGAGGCCACTGAAAGAAGTAGACAAAAAAATATGAATGGAGACACAATTAAGAAATAAGAAATTGAAATGAATATTAGTGCAGGCATAAGACGGGCCTGACAAACCAACTTCAGGTCAGTGATCATGGAGAATCGAGGCTTAAAGGATGAGATGGAGCTGGCCCAATAAACGCTACAGGAAAAGACATCCCAGGCAAAAGATTCAAATACTCTCACAGAGAGAGGGCTTTACCTGAGTAACTAAAGGTGCCTCTTCTACATTCCCACCAATGTGTTGTAATATGTAGTCTTCCATGCTATCCCAGGCACCATGACTGCTTCTCCTTCCAATAGAGCAATCAGTAGAGGCACCTGTTTGGAGAATGGACCAGACTGGGGAGGAGGCACCAAGAGCTACCCTCGATCCTAACTGCTGATAGGATACTGGAAGAACAGCTTATTTGTAATACAGGGTCAAGGCCAGTAACTCTAGCATGAGCATCAGAGAAGCCCTCCAGGCTTCTGATCTGGCATGTTCCCCTAAACTATCTTAAATCCTGCTGCTCTTTCCC
>NW_006160211.1:458205-532202 GCF_000334495.1 Tupaia belangeri chinensis
TCGCTCTCTGGCGGGCGGGTGCCCGCGCCCTATAGCAAAAACCTCCCCAAAAAAAAAAAGAAGAAAAAAAAGAAGAAGAAGAAGAAGAAGAAAGAAAGGTACTAAGTGAAAAATAACAGTTCCTTTTCTGACTTACCAATGCCTCGTCTCAGATAAACTTGCTTGCTTTTATTGATTCTTGCTTTTAGTTCCTTTGGTGGTCACCATCATGTAGCTAAATGGTAAAATATGCCTATGTCCTCATTTATCAGTTTTAAACAGTTTCTATTTATTCCCTGCTTTTTTTTTTAACAATGTCTCTTGCAAGTCTTTCCAGTATCAATATAGTCTCTCTTTGTTCCATTTTTTTTCTTACACTTGAATCGAATTTCTCCTGTGTACCCATATGGCTTACTCCATCACTTTCTTGAAGTCTCTATTTACTTACCAATGGGTCTAATAACAATTCATAATCAAAGGAAGTGCATATTTAAGCTCAGGCCTCAACTGAGCCACAAGTCACAGTCCACTGCACTAACAGGTGCTCTAGATACCGCTCTATGTCACTCACTGCTGTTATTCTGATGCCTCCCCTCACCTCAAAGGGTTCCCTCTGACCAGATGGCAAAGGATGAAAATCCCCAAGTCTGAAAGACAGGTGAATCAATGGTGTGTGTGTCGGGGGGGGGGGGGGAGAGACAACAGGGTCGGGGGGGGGGGGTCAAGCAGACAGGGACTATTGCACTGCCGCTCCCTCCAAGTGCACCTGAAAGACAGTAGGAAGGGGAAATTCTCCCAGTGGACAGAAAATCTAGTCCAATTAATGTGGAGAGAAAGAGCCTGATGTAAGAATACATGTAGACTCATAGGTTGGGGACCTGGAATGGGACAAGGAGATCTAGACAAGAGGAAAGTCACCGAACTTATAAGAGTGAGAATAAAGCTTGAAGATCTTTGAATATCTACCAGCTAGAACAAACTTCAGAAAAGGCACTGAGCAACCAGTAGACAAGATGATTACTAACAGATATTAGCCAGTCTCTGTCTGCAGCCATCCCTGTGGTTATGCAATGTTCTTATGAGCAGGATGGCCACCTTAGCAGAACTAGAGGCTATTCTTGAGTCCCTAAAGCAGTAGGGACCTATAGTTTATCCCATTAACCTTCCTTTGGGAAGTTTTTCCAGAAACTGTGACTATCAGAATCTTGGAGATATATCTGGTTGGGGTGAACTCAATGTGAGAATAGCCAAGCAGAGTATGGGGTATACTTTAGTGATGCTATAGGGGCACCACCTAAATCCCCCTTAAAAAGCTAGCTCTTCTGGAGCCCACAAGTGGCTTGGTGGTTAAGGCCTTAGACTCCCACATGGCTGACCATAGTTCCAGTCCTGGGCTTGGTGGCTTGCTTCCCCACTCTCTCGCTAGTCAAATTAAAAATAAATACCTTAATTAATGAAATAAGTAATTAAAAAAAAAACTAGCTCTTCTATTCTAGCTATGTTCTGATGCCTCCCCTTCACTTCACATTGACTGAAAACAACTCAGAGTTGCCCCTTCTCGGAGAATAGGTTTTGGTCAAATGGGAGGTGTCTTGCCCATTTAGCCTTACCCACCACCATTAGGAGGCAAATCTTCATGGGTGAATACACAGAGTTTGCTTCAAGATGGAACCAACTACACAGTACACTCTGGGGCTTACCCCTGAGATCAGAATTGGCCTCAAGATGGAACCAACTACACAATTTATACTCTGGGGCTTACTCCTGAGATCAGTGAGCTGGTCTATAGCTAGGAACACATTCTTGTTTATTTTCCCCACCCCACCCCTGCCTTAGCCTACTGTTCTCTATTCCCTTCTATTGAGAGCATTCTCCCAATAAATCATTTGACTTAACTAAGGCCCTGCCTCAAGTACTATTTTTAGAGAACTCAATCTAAAACTACCTTATTGAATTGATGCTGTAAAAAATAAAATTCACTCACTACTGTTTCACAATTTCATTGTATTGTTTCCTAACTAATAAAACTAGAATGCATTAAATATTGAAATAAGAAGCAGCACACTTTCTATTTGAGAGTCGAAGGGAGTGTAGCCACTTGAATTATTTTTTAGAGTGGCTTAGTCAAAGCATGACCCTCTAAATAAAACACCAGGATGATTTTCTCTGTCCATAATCATATTACATGAGCAGAGTAACATGAACATTTGAACTTATAGCTAAGATAGTCTCACTAGGAAACTGGTTACTCTGACACAGTGCCTCTGATCATCTGAAGACAGTCCTATCGCCAGCTCCATCATGGGAGGATTACAGAGCAAAAGCCCTTTCACTTTACCTGTAAAACAAGCAGTCACCATAGCTTTACCTGCCCACCTAAGGCCTCTGACGGAAACTTTAATCTGCCTAAAACAAAATTGAAACCTTTGTGGGAGATATTTCTTTATTTTATTGGCAGAGTAAGTGAGCCTTATCTAATCCACTCTTAAATCTTAATCCAGTGTTTTAAAACTACTAGAAGTTTCTTTCTTATGTCTGCCCCAATTTTTTTATACAACAACTTTGTTGTGGACTTAAGCAATAGGTAACAGACTATTTCTTATCTTAAATAATTTCAGCGTGTACACATTTTCTCATGGGTTCTCATTTTCTGAGGAACCAGTGTATCAGGGTACTTACTAATTTTCAGAGCATCTCATTGACATGGCAATTCTCTCTTCAAACTTAAAACACCTGTGACTAGCAGGTGGCGTGGTGGTTAAGGACACTGGACTCCCACATGTCTGACCGCGGTTTGAGTCCTGGACCTGGCAGCTTGCTTTCTCACTTTCTCACACATGCACGTTCTCTCCCTCTCTGGTCAAAATAAAATAAATAAACAAGTAGAGTCAAATAAAACAATTCCTTAAAAAAAAAAAAAACTTTTAAGGTCCAAACTCACACATTATTGTTCATCAGTGCTCACAGTAATGGTAGAAATCAGACTTAAAGCATAAAATCACTATATAAGCAAAATGTACTTGAAGTACAATGGAATATTATTCAGCTTTCCAAAGGAAATAAACTCTTACATATGCCACAACACAGATAAAGCTTGAAGACATTAAGTGAAATAAGCCAGCCACAAAAAAGCAAGTATTATTCCACTTATATGAAGTACTCAAGAGTAGTCAAAATAGTAGAGACAGCAGAATGGCGGTTGCAAGGGGTTGTGGAAGGAGAAGTGGGGAGTTACTGCTTACTAAGTACAGCTCCAGGTTTGTAAGATAAGAGAGGTGTGGAGATGGATGGTGGTGATGGCTACAGAGGACCATGACTGTGTCATATTCACTACTACTGAACTGTGCACTAAAAATGTTCTTTTATTCAGGGTGTATTTTGGTCCTCCACTTTTTTTCCTCTCCATCTTTTTCTTTTTTTTTTTTTTTTTTTTTTTGCCTAATTGCTTATCAAAGTCATAGTTATGATGTATTTTTCTATGCAAAAATAAGTCATGACTTTTTCAACGACCCAATACTACTCCAAAAACACTAATGCTCTGGTTTGAACATGACAGAATTAAGACGGTGAAATTTATGTAATCCAACTATGGTGTTTAAAGATAGGGCCTTTGGGAGGAGAAAAGAATTGCGTTATTGGGAAAGGGGCCTCCATAACGGAAGCCTGGTGGGTGTACAAGGAGGGGGAACAAGACAGAGACACAGAGTCACACGTGCACTCATGTATTCCTGCTCTGCTGTCTTACCATGGAACCCACCAGCAAGACCTTCACCAGCTGTAGTCCCTGGACTTTGGACCTCCAATGCATCATTTGGAAAAAAAGAAAAAATCCTCTTTTTTTATATATCACCTACTTTCAGATATTTGCTATCCTGAGCAACAGAACGTACTCTATTAGGCATACATTCAAATTTAAAAGTATTGTACTCCTTTTCCTTCCTTTGACATCACCCTTAAGAATAACTGCTGGGGCCAGCAGATGGTATGATAGCTATGTTACTGGACTCTCAAGTAGTAGAGTGCAGTGTGAGTCCCAGACCCAGCAGCTTAAAACTCATGCCAGGTACGTGTGCTTGTGCCCAAAATCCCAAGAGGAGAAATGGAGAAGGGATTGCGATGTGGACATCCCCCTGAAGGCTGATTTTTTTGTCTTCTGTCTGTCCAGTGAGCATACACACCCTATAGCAAAGTTCTCTTTAAAAAAAAAAAAAAAAAGACCTGCCAAGTGATCCCATTCAGTATTCACTTAGACCAGTATTTCTTATACAAAGTCACATACTGTTATTGGTAGCTCTCTGAAAAAATACACAAGCCTGGGACACTGACCTGTATCTTTTAACTCTAAACAAGATAGTTTCTGGCCACTTTACTTCAGAAGCTGCACAGGTAATAACAAGAATTATAATTATTGAGTGTATATCAAGTGCCAGGCACTGTACTGATTATCATGATTCTGATGATCACCCATATTTTAAGAACTATTTCCTGGGGCCAGCAGGTGGCATAGTGGTTAAGGCACTGGATTCCCACATGGCCGACAATGGTTCGTATCCCAGACCTGGCGGCTTGTTTTCTCACTTTCCCTCTAGCTCTCTGTGGTAAAATTTTTTAAAATAATGATGATGATAAATAAAATTAAACAGTTCCTTTAAAAAAAAAACTGCTTCTTAAACTAACTATAGTCATAAATTACCTGTGTAACAAAAATTATTAACTGGGGAGTTCATGATCAAGCTTGCATCCATCAATCTCTTCCTGTTGTAGGCAACATACGGCACGCGAGTGCATGTGTGTGTGTGTAAGAGAGAGAAGGAAAGAAAGAACATGTGAGAGAGACAGACTGATTTTCCTGGTAAGAGAATACATCATAACTTTCATTATTTTCTCAAAAAGATCTCTGATACAAAAAATAGATATAATGTGGTAACCTCACATATGACAGGCTTTACATGTAATGTTTACCTACTCCAAAGAAGTCACCTGGAACTTCAGCAGGTAAACGCATTAGTTTATTAAACGTAAGTGAGGTACTGAGGCCAATCGGTGAAGAGACCTCGCCCAGTGCAGTACAGTATATAGCAAGCAGTCCTGCCTCATTCAGAGCAAAGCAAGCTTAGGTAGATAACTATATTGGTTTAAGAGAAAGCTAAGGAACTAAAGTTGTCTGAAGAAAGACAACAGAAGCTCTTGGAAAGATTGCCAGGTACCATAAACAGTTCTGCCTGGCAGGCAAGTAAAAAATGTCACTTCATATGACCAGAAGTTAGCGTAATGGCTACGTCGCTGAACTCCCATGTAGTCGACTGCGGTTCGAGTCCCGCACCCAGTGGCTTAAATTCACGCTGGGCACATGTGTGTGCATGCCCAAGATCCTGAGAGGAGAATGGAGGGAAAGGGATTGCGGCGTGGCCATCCCTCCTGGGGGGTGATTTCTCACTTTCTGTCTGTCTCTGTCTCTGTCTTGCTGGCGAGCACATGTGCCCTACAGCAAAAACCTCTTCAAAAAATAAAAGTCACTTCCTGACATGCCGGAAAACTTAAAAGCACAGTTACTTAAAGGCACAGGCAGATGGTGAATTCCTGACTTGGCTCAATAGCCTTGGGAAACTTTTTTTTTTAAGAATTATTTTATTGAAATTTATTTATTTATTTATTTTAATTTGACCAGAGAGGGTCAGAGTCAGAGTGAGAGTGAAGTGAGAGAGAGAGAGAGAGAAAGTGAGAAAGCAAGCCACCAGGTCCGAGACTTGAACCATAGTCAGCCATGTGGGAGTCTAGCAACCTTAACCACCACACTGTCTGTCGGCCCCAGCCTTGGGAAACTTTTAAAAGAATCTAATTTGAAGTTCCTTATAAAAGGTTCCAGCAAAGCCAACTAAATCAATAAGTATTCTTATTGGGCTTTGTGCAAAAACAGACCAAATTGAAACTAAACTTATTTATTTATTTATTTATTTTACAAATAAGTTAGTTTATGCTTCTCTGGTAAAAGAGAGGATGGAGGAAGCAATAAATATGTTTCAGAAGAAAACTATAGTGCACTGGTTACTAGATTTCAGCTCTATCCATATTTGTTTTCTGTGTTTAGTATCTACCTACTGTTTAAACAGAATCCTAACGTTTTTCCTGGTTTTAAATCTTAAGCAAACTTTTTTTTAGTATTTTTTTATTTTGATTCATTAAAGCTAAAACTGCTTTTCTTCAAATCTAAAAATAATAATAATAATAATAGCAAACTAAAGACAGTGCAGGAGAAGGGTGGGTAATGGGGGGAAGGATCAAGGTTTAAAAAAGGCAAAGCATTTAATGGACACTAAAATGGAAAACTGCTGATAATAATGTGTATGATATCTTTGACTGAACTGATATGCAGTGTATTCAAGATAGTAAAATTTATTTTGTATGCTGTAAAGATGTACAGTGATTAAATATAAATAAATAAGTTTTTTGTTTTTTGGTTTTTTTTTTTTTAAAAAAAAAAAAGAGTAAGTTAAGGACTGGATATCCATAGCACAGATCAACCCAGCTTGGCTGCCTACATCTTATGACTCAGGACTGGGAGGTGTATATTCTTCAGAGATGAGCCTTGGCCAGAGGCTACTCCCTGGAAGCCCGGGTGGAGGGAAGCCAGGTGTAAGGAAAACTGTCTATGTTGTATGATGAATACCTCACACTAGGTAAGATGAACGTCTTGGAACAATATTCTCCTAGCATTATATATTCACCCAACAATGTTCACTCACGTTATGCATCCATTCACCAAATACTTATTGAGTACCCACTACATGCAGATTCACTTTTAAAATTTGAAAATACCATGAATAAAACCAAACCCCTGTTCTCAGATAATTTTATATTTTAGAAGAATAAACAGTAAATATATAGAATATACAGAACGTAAAACAATTCTTTGGCTCAAAACATAAGAAGTTATTGATATAAATTCCCCAATTCACTTGGGAGCAACTGAAATCCAAACCCAAAGTTCCCATATTATTGATATTTCCACCTTTTCTTGCTGTTTTCAAATATGATATATTTTACGGTGATAAAATTTCACCTATTATATATTACTGCTCATGGCAAATATTCTAATAAATAAATGGTATTTTCAATTTCATAAAATGTTAAATAGTGTTTGGTTATCCAAAAGGATTTCCAAAACGGTCTAAATAGTCATGTCTTATTTCTCTAAATTCCATGGGAAAAGATGGAAGCTATGAAGTGTTGAAATCGTTGCATTGTTGTCAACATATATTTTACCTCTATGTGTTATAAATCTCAGAATATACTCTTATTAGCTTTGTTTTAAATAACCAAATATCTTTTTAAAAGAATCAAATAAAATAATATTTTCAAATGTATTGGGTCATCAGGAAAGTCATGACATATTTTTCTGTGCAAATTATATTATATCTAACTAAATAGTTACAATTTCTAGTGCTATTCATTTTTTTGTGTAGATTGAGATTTCTATTTTATATTGTTTTTCTTCTATTCGAAGAATTTTGTTTAGCATTTCTTTTAGTGCAAGTTTGCTGGTGATTCAACCTTTGTATTTCTGAAAATCTTAATTTTAACTTTTGAAAGGTTGTTTGTTAGGAAATTCTAGTTTGACAGATTTTTGGTAGTTTAATTTTGTTAATTTTTTATCTTTCCTCAGTGTAAAGGCTGCCCCACCATCTTCTGGCCTTCATTGTTTCCTGCAAGAAATCTGCTGTAATTCTTAGTCTTGTTCCTTTTTATGAAGTGCATGTTTTCTTCCTCTGGCTGTTTTCATTAAATTCTCTTTTTGTTTTTTAAAAATCTGGGGTTTAAAAAAAAAAAAAGATTTTGTTTTATAGTTTTCTTCATGCTTCTGGTGTTTTGGCCTCTTAGACCTGAGTGTTGATACTTTTCATACTATTTTTTTTCACCTATCAATAGTTACTTTACTTATAAATGGTTTACTTCTCCAGTCAAGAGACAGAGTCATTAAATGGATTTTTTTTTAAATCCAACAATATGCTGCCTACAAGAGACTTTTGCCTTAAGAAAATCAACTCTGTTTTTACTTATTTTCCCACTTTCTGATTGACCTGGGTGCAGGAAATAAGATGGTGCATTGTATGTAGAGAATTTTAAAACACTAACAAAATCAAATTAAAGTCAATCTGCTTTCTATTGCCAACAATAATTGTGAACAAAATCAGTGATAAAATAGTCCTTTTAGGAGAAACCACTCCATAATCCTGTCACCTTGACATATTCTGCTACTAAGGCATATCACATGGTGGCCTCAGCATCAAATGGACATCAGTCCAATCCAAACCCTTTAACTTACTAAGAAACAGCTGAACTTGAATACATTACTTAAATTCCACATACCTCACTCTTCATATGTAAAATGGGGATACTAGTAGTTCATTGGACATAAGATTATATTAAATAAGAAATGCACAACTATTGACCAAAATATTTTAAATGTATGGGCTCAGACAATAGGTTCTATTAATAGCATTTGACCCACATATTTACCATACATTTAGTTTGCTGAATTGAACATCAATCATTACTATAAACATTAGTTTCTTTTATCATCCAAAAAGAAAATATGACTAAATTAAGATTAGAACAAACTACAGATGCTTCTCAATTTGAGATGATGTCATGATAAATCCATGATAAGGTGAAAATTTTGTAATATGAAATGGGCATTGGTAGACACGAGGGATGTAAAAAGACAAAACTCAATATCCAAAAGGCTAGCAATATGCTACACTGAAGAGGGTTACCCTGTGATCACATGTGCTCACTGCCACTGCCCAGCATCACAAGAGAGTATCATACAGTATATGATTAGGCCAAGAAAAGATCAAATATGAAAATTCAAAGTAGTTTCCAACCAACTCACATCACTGTCACTGCAGTAAAGTCAGAAATTCGTAAGTCAAACCATCGTAAGTTGGGAACCATCTGTACTCATACTTTTCAAAGCATTTAGTTTATTACACTCCAGTCCCTAAAATAGAATGTTAAAGTCACCAGATAACTCCAAGTTATAACCTCTTTAACATTTATTCAACTCATCTCTAATTCTCCATTTCCTTCTTTCCTTTTATCTTCAACTTTGTTATTTTATAGTCCCACTGAATTCCTGATGAGACTCACTAAATTTTACTTACAGTCCATAGTGGAGGCTTCAGAGCAAAAGAGAACTGAATCTTGAGTTCCTTCTAACCCCCTTAGGCTGTTACATTACCTGTTTGGATTTGAATTTGACTCTTATTTTAAATGTCCTTTCATCTATAGCTCTAAATATCTTTGAATATGACAGATCCCTGCGTTTCTTTCATATTCTTCATATCTGATAGGACCTAATAACTCAAATACATTAAAATGATATTCAATTAAATTCTGGTATTTCTCATGGCCTTATCTGGTATTGCCATCCCAGCTTTTAAGGTCATTCTACTGATAAGCACTTTATCATTATTTTCTATAAAGCAACCTACAATAAAGAATGGAGCTATTTGCTGTGGAGTCAAACTATTGTTATGCCAATCACCACTTGTGTCACCTTGGGCAAGTCACTTACATTTTCTAGGGCTCAATGTTCTTACTGTAATATGACCATGATGATAATAGTACCTATAATTATATCTTATGAGATTGTTGCAGGGAAGTACCTAAAATGCTGCCTAGCACACAACAGGTACTCAGTACTTTAAGTTACTATAGTTACTACTACTATTATTGCTATTTTCAACTTATATATAAGTTTTATATACATTTGCTATTTGTTCTCTTTTACAGAAAATTTCTTTGTGTCAATCAACAACTGGTTCATCTTTTTCAGACTCATAGTGCTTTCTCATACATTAATTACATAAACATGAGTTGAATTAAGCATGCTACTTTCTTTGGATCCTAGTATGCTTAGGCACATGCTAAATTTTCATCGCCAGAATGTGTGTGCTTTCTCAAGAGAGGGAGACAAAGAAAGAGAAAGCACACACACAGTATAGTCATGCTGCAAAATCCTTTTCCCTCCATTTATCCATCCCATAAGGATTTTTAGTATGCACATATATACGCCCTTAATGTGTCCTTTAAGCTGCTGTGGCCAGGATTCAAACAGCTGTTGGCTATGTGAAATCCAGCTCCCTATACATACTGCTTATCCACTGTGCTACATGGCTGGCACTAGACGTATGCTAACTTAAATGCTCTACTTTTGAGCTTGTTCCTAAGTGAATTCTACTAATGTAACACACAGTGGATAAAGGAGTTCGCATAATGTTTACCTCAGGCTGAGAGAATCTTCCCCTCATTGTGGCTAACTCTTCTTTCCATTGGAGGTTGTCCCCCACCCTCTCTCAGGGGCAGACCCTCTGCTCTGTGCACTACTGCTTGATGTGGCTCATGGAGCCCCCATTCTTTGTTCTTCCGTATCAAATATTCTAATCATTGATGCCTTATGCCAACTTTCCTGGCTTCCCGACCTGGGTGTGTGACCTACTATGTCAGTAGACTTGAACTTCTCATTCATGTGAATCCATCTAGATCAACTGCCCCATGCTTAAAATTATAATTGCTGAATCATAGCAGACAGCACATAGTTTTAGATTTTACAAAGTGCTTTCAAGAACATTTATTTATTTGATCCTACTATGATAAGAACAGTTATTATTCCTGATATGGACCAGGAGAAATAAGAAAAGGTCATCAAAACTAGAACAAGAATTTAAAATGTGAGTGTGTCATGTGGACACTAAGAGGAAGTGAAGACCTAAGACCATTCTGAATCCAAGAGAAATAAGCTTAAGGTGAGCAGACAACCAGATCTGCTGATGTGAGGGGTGAACTTCTTAAGGAATTAGTAAGTGCCTTGAGTATAAACATTGGAGGCTTTATCTCTGGCCTTTGAGTAATTCTCAAAGTGTTGATCTTGGAAAATCTTAATTTTATAGTTGAGATTACATACCCTAGAGTCTTTCTCAATTGGCATTCCACTAGAGAACTGAGCCCTGCAGAAAATGGAGTTATGAGCCACCCAGCGGTGAGGTAGGTAGGAAGACCAGATCCCACAGGACCAACTGCACAGTTTAACTCCCAGACCCAGCAGCTTGAAAAACATGCCAGGTATGTGTGTGAGTGCATGCCCTAAATCCTGAGAGGAGAATGGAAGGAGAAGAGATTATGGTGTGACCAACCCCCCTGTGAGGAGCTTTCACACTTTCCCTCTTTCTTTCTGTCTTTTTCTACTGAGTATACACATCCTATAGAAAAATTATTAAAAAAAAAAAAAAAAAGATCAAGTGACGATTTTCTCAATTCTTCCAGGAACAGCACAAAGCTAGTACTATTCTAGACACATAGGCACAGAGTTAATTAAATACAGAAGATGCCTTGGGACAATGGTCCCCAAAATTTTTTGGCAGCAGGGACTGGTTTCGTGGAAGATAATTTTCCCATGCACAGTGAGGGGTAGTCTGAGGATGATTCAAGTGCATTACATTTATGGCATAATAAAGTTATTGTAAATAAAGTCATTTATTGTAAATAAAGTTATTTCTGTTATTATTACCTTGTAATATATAATGAAATAATTATACAACTCACCATAATGCAATATTTGCAGCCACTCCCTAGCACTAGCATCACCACCGCTGTTTGGTGTGAGGATGTCAGGCATTAAACTCTCATAAGAAGTACACAACCTAGATCCTTCATATGTGCAGTTCACAATAGGGTTCACATTCCTGAGAATCTAACACCTATGCTGATTGGACAGGAGGCTGAGCCAGGTCATAATGTGAGTGACAGGGAGCAGCTGTTAAGTACCAATGAAGCTTTGCTCCCTACCCTGCAGCTCACTTCCTGCCCTGCAGGCAGTTTCTAATGGACCACAGATCAGTACAGGTCAATAGCCTGGGGGTTGGGGACCCCTGCCTTAGTACATTAGGGCTTGAAATTATTTTGTGGATGCTTGGTTGAGAAGAGTTAAATGAGGATGAAGAGTTTATATTAGACCTACTATGCACAACAAACTCCACCGGAAATAATGCTTCCTTTTAAGAATAACAAAACATCCTTCCTGCCCAACACCTAGTGAAGCTGAGAATCCATGTGCATCTGAGGTAGTACAACTAACTCGGGGAAATGTTAGATAAAGAATTTAGAATACATAGTGACAAAGCTAACAGAGATGCAAGAGATAAGAGACAACAAACTCCAGAAGATACAGGAGAAAAGAGATGAGTTTCAGGCGGTAAGGAAGTTCTTACAGGATCTGAAAGAGGAAATACACATCATAAAAAATAATCAAATGGAATTGTTAGCAATGAAGGCTATAATATAGGAAATCAAGATCCCCCTTTAAAATAGTAAAAGCAGATTAGATCGAGCAGAAGATAGAATCTCCAAAGTATAAGACAGAACCTCTGACCTAGAGAAATTCACCAAAAAGATTGAGAAAATAACCCCCAAAAATGAGAATAATATACAAGTAAAACTAGATACCATTAGATGCCCAAACACCCAGATAATTGGTATTCCAGAAGGTGAAGAAACTAATAAGGGCATTGATAATCTATTCCATAAAATCTTGGAAGGAAACTTTCCAAACCTAGAGAGGCACTCAAATATTCAGACCCAAGAAATACAAAGAATCCCACACAGAATCAACCCAAGAATATCTTCTCCAAGGCACATCGTAGCCAGATCAACAAAACCACAGAGACAAGATACTAATGCTGGCAAAGGAGAAACATCAAGTTACTTTCAAAGGATATCCCATCAGGCTAACATTGGACTGCTCATCAGAAACAATGCAAGCAAGGAAAGAATGGGAAAATATATTCAAGGTGTGAAGTGAAAAACAATTTCAACCAAGAATACTATATCCAGCAAGATTATCCTTCATGGGATTAGCAGTTAGCATAATGGCTATGTCGCTGGACTCCCATGTAGTCGACCGTGGTTCGCATCCCGGACCCGGTGGCTTAAAACTCATGCCGGGCGCGTGTGCGTGTGTGCCCAAGATCCCAAGAGGTGAATGGAGGAGAAGGGACTGCACGTGGCCATCCCCCCTGGGGGGATATCTCGCTTTCTGTCTCTCTGTCTTTCTCTGTCTGTCTGGCGAGTGCACGCACTCTATAGCAAAAAACAACAACAACAAAAAATTATCTTTCATAAGGGAAAAAAAGCCTGAAACATTCCCAGATAAACAAAACCTGAAAGAATTTACTAACACCAGACCAGCTCTCTAAGAAGTGCTGAAGGGAGTGCTATATCAGGAAAATAAAGATAGACAGAAATAAGAGAACAAAAATGACCAAGAAAAAGGCCAAATTAATGGTAAGGACAAGTTCAGAAATATCAATAATAATGTTGAATTGTTAACTTCCACGATTTAAATGGAAAGATCAGACCACAATAACACTGCAAATTCAACAAAAGAGTGATTACATGAGACTGAAATGATGAAATAGAATTATATGACTTTTGTCTAAAACATTACTGATTTTCTTCTATGTTTTGTTTTCCAGATCTAAGGATTCTGGTTTTCTTTTGAGTTATTGATAGGTTCAGCAATTTGTTAAAAAAAATTTTTTTAATAGAAATATAAATTTTTCTCCCTTCCTGATCCCTCTGCAACTGGAAAATATTTGTGTGCATTCTTATTTTGTGACAGGATGGTTATTTGCATAAGTTCACTAATACAAATAGAATCTATTGCCTTGCATCATAAATTTAATTCTTATGGGGCTTTGTGCAAATAACAGACAAAATTGAGATTAATCTAATTTTTTGGGGGGGAAAGTTAGTTCATACCTCTCTTTAGTAAAGGGGGAACTGGAGAGAGAAAAAGATGTTTCAGACGAAAATTACAGTGCACTTGTCACTAAATTAAAGCTTTGTCCATATTTTTAGTCTAAGTTCTTTTCTGAATCAATAAAATGCAAACCCAAAAAAAAAAAAGTTGAATATGGGGACCAGCAGTTAGTGTAATGGCTATGTCGCTGGACTCCCACATAGTCAACCGCAGTTCAAGTCCCAGACCTGGTGGCTTAAACTCACGCCAGGCACACGTGCGTACGTGCCCAAGATCCTGAGAGGAGAATGGAGGAGAAGGGATTGTGGCGTGGCCATCCCCCCATGGGAGGTGATTTCTCACTTTCTGTCTGTCTGTCTCTCTCTCTCTCTCTCTCTCTCTGTCTAGCGAGCACATGCGCCCTACAGCAAAAATCTCTCCAAAGAAAAAAAAGTTTAGTATGGAAGGGAAGAAGGGGAAAGGGGAAGGAAAAAACAAGTAAAAGGATGTTTAATTGACAAAAAAAGAGAAGCTATTTGCTGATGATAATGTATATAGTAATATCTTTGCCTTAACTGACATGCATAGTATTTGTGCTGGCAAAAGAAATATACACTGTAAAGACATGTGATTAAATGTAAATTTTTTAATAAGAAAAAAATAATTATAACAAATATGATAACAGAATGAAGGACTCCTCGAAAGAATGGGTAACCCACAGTTACAGCTCCTTATCCAACAGTAACTGTATTTTAGGTGTCAGTCTTAATAAGAGCAATGCCTTGAGGCTAAATCCTATATGGATCAATGTGCCAAAGGAAAAACTTTCCTAGTAACCTCAGACTATATGCTTGTTGGAGCCACACATTTTATTGTATGAAGACAACTGGAAGACGGAATGTGAACAGAATAAGCATCTTCCAGTTCCCCCTGGTGAAAGAACATCTCCAGGGAACATCCTCCAGGTAGCAGGCTAGCCAGAGCAGCAAAGTCGATAAATAAGAGCATCCTCAGGTGTCGAGACAGATGAAAGATTTGGAAGCAAGATGATTAGATAAGCCCAGAGAACTTTTTTTCAGGGAAGTACTCTAAAATATTTGTGCAAGATGTTTCCAGAAGCTGCAAAATTGATCCCCATTGACTCCAATAGGGAATTTGTGACCTACAAGTCATCTTTTGAGGATAGGTTGGTTAGCCAGGGCCATATGTCAATAAAAAACAAACCAACAAGATCTTTTCCTCCAAGTCAACGAAATAAGTCTGCCTTTACTATGAATACATGTCTTAGTTAAACTGACAAGCAAAAGGAAACAAAACAAGTTACATTCAAGAGAATAAATTCAGGAGAACTTTGCCTTCCATTTCTTTCTTTCCATAACCTGTTGTAATACTTTAAACATTTACTCTGGGGGGTGAGGTAAGAAATAAAATGCCCTTTGAAAGAAAAAAGGTAAATTTAGAATTATAAAGTCCTAAGGAAACAAGTCCCACTGCAGAGCTAGAAGAGTATTTTAATAAATTGGCTTAATCAAGATCAATTGTTTATTAACAGCAGAATTGTTATACAAGTTAAATAACGGTCTGTATCCAGTTAGGGTGACAACTCTCTAAGAAAAGATGGAAGTAGGAACCAGAGGAACAGCTGTCCTCAAAGTCAGAAGGAAGAGTCCCTTGGCAGAGTAGTTCAACATAAAAAACTGAAAGTGAGGTTAAACATGGATTTATGTGAGCCAGATGTTCCACTTGCTCTCTTAAGAATTAAAATGTATTGGGGCCAGAAGGTGACATGGAGGTTAAGATGCCTGGATCCCACAAGGCTGGCTACGTGGTTCAAGTGTCAGACCCTACGCTTGAAAATCATGCCAGGCACGTGTGTGCGTGTGCCCAAAATCCTCAAGAGAAAAATGGAGGAGAAGAGACTGTGGCATGGCCATGCTCTGCCCCCACAGCGGGAGGGGTGCAGATTTCTCACTTTCTATGACTCTCTCCAGTGAGCACACAGGACTTATAACAAACTAAAAAATAAATAAATAAGATGTATATGACAAAAAGAAGTGTAGAATTTTACACGTAAACACCACCTGATGCATTTATGGAAGAATTACATCACAATAACATTTCATTTCTACCAGGTGTCATAGTAATTGGGCTGTAAATCCATCCTTTGGTCCATATTAAACCCCAGGGAAAGTATTGGTATTATCTCCTTTGACTGAATTTATTGGTCCCTTTCCTGTTATTTGGTATTTTTAAAACATATTTATTGTGCATTTCCTGTGCAGAAGGCACTGTGCTAGCTCTAGGTATGATCCCTGCCCTCGAGAAATATATAGACAGTGCAAATAAGAAAACAAAACAACAGCAAAACTACACCTCCTAGAAGCAGAGAGCTGAAGCACAACTACTAGAGGCTAGGAAAAGAGGACAGGAAGGGGAACTGAGAGATGCTAGTTAACAAAATTACAGATAGATAACACTTCTACTACTGTAAAATACATTAGCATGACTATAGTTAACTACTGTATATCTCAAAGTAGCTAAAAAAGAGGATTTTGAATGTTCGACACAAAATAATGACAAATGGTTGAAATAATGGACATACTAATTATCCTGATTTAATCATTATATGCTGTAGGGACCAGCAGTTGGCACAATGGCTATGTCGCTGGACCCCCATGTATTGGACTGCGGTTCAAGTCCCAAGCCTGGTGGTTTAAACTCACATCGGGTGCATGCGTGTGTGTGTCCAAGATCCTGAGAGAAGAATGGAGGAGAAGGGATTGCAGTGTGGCCATCCACCTGGGAGGTTATTTCTCGCTTTCTGTCTCTCTGTGTCTCTGTGTCTTTCTGTTGAGCACATGTGCCCTACAGCAAAAACCTCTCCAAATTAAAAAATAATTATATACTGTATTCTCATACTGAAAACTACATTGTTCCCCACAAATATATACAATTATGTCATTTTATATATATATATATATATATATGTGTATATATATATATATATGTAAAAAGAAGGCTTTAAATACATATACATACACACACACACACACACACATATATATATATACATATATACACGTGCACATATACATATGTATATAAGGCTTTGGTGAAAACCATGAGGGAAGGAGAAAGCTATTTAAGTGGTCACATTGGCAGAAATCTGAAAGATGAGAAAGAACAAACCATGTGAAGAACAAAGGGAAGGATCATTTCACACAGAGGACACAGCACATGCAAAGCCCTGAGACTAGAAAGAACTTTATGTAATTGCAGGTGAAGCAGGTGGTGAATTGGTAAAAATAAATAAATAAATAAAAATTTAAAACAACAACAACAACAAAAAAAAAAACAGCAAGAGGGAGGGGATCACAGGATAAGTTTATACAGATGAACCATAGCATATGATATAGGAGGTTTCAGAACTTAATAGAGTTGTATTTCAAGTACAGTGGAAATTCTTGAAGAGTTTTAAGCAATTAAGTAGCAAGATCTGATTTGCAATTTTTAAAAATTACTCCAATGGATCTTTCGAGAATGGATTGTAGAGGTTTCTGAAGTAGGGAGACAAGTTAGGTAACTAGTAAACAGGTAACATAGTTAGTGGTGATTTGGGCTATGGCTTGCCACAAGGAAGAAAACATCATGATACAACTTGGAGGTGGAATTAATTAAGTT
Organism: Tupaia belangeri chinensis; assembly: GCF_000334495.1. Taxonomy (NCBI): domain Eukaryota; kingdom Metazoa; phylum Chordata; class Mammalia; order Scandentia; family Tupaiidae; genus Tupaia; species Tupaia belangeri. The sequence goes on from NW_006160211.1 coordinate 475,664, forward strand.
CCACCTGTCATGCAATTCTATAATAGCAGTTACTATATTTTTCATAACAGTCTCTTTCTGCCACTAACAGTAATCTCTATGAGTGCAAGAGCAATATTTTACTAACACATGTCTTCTTAAAGCCAAGCATAGTGCCTGGTAAATTCTCCATAAGCAATTTTTTAAGAGATGTTTGCTATAGGGTACATGAACTTGCTGGAAAGTCAGAGAAGCAGAAAGTGAAAAATCACCCCTCAGAGGAACCAGCAGTTAGCGTAATGGCTATGTCGCTGGACTCCCACGTAGTCGACCGTGGTTCACGTCCCGGACCCGTTGGCTTAAAACTCACGCCGGGCACGTGAGCGTGCGTGCCCAAGATCCCGAGAGGAGAATGGAGGAGAAGGGATTGCGGCATGACCATCCCCCCTGGGAGGTGATTTCTCGCTTTCTGTCTCTCTGTCTCTGTCTGTCTGGCGAGCGCACGCGCCCTATAGCAAAAACCTCAAAAAAAAAAAAATCACCCCTCAGGGGGAATGGCCACTCCACAATCCCCTCTCCTCCTTTGTCCTCTCAGGAATTTGGGGCACACATGTACACACACCTGGCATGAGTTTCAAGCCACCAGGTTCAGGACTCAAACAGTGGCTGACCACATCAGAGTCCAGCACCTTAGCCACTCTACTACCTGCTGGCCCCTCTCTATAAGCATTTGATAATATATGTTAAGGAAGTAGAAAAGACGTGATCAACTCTGGAGGGATCAACTACTTGTTCTGTGTTGTCTTGTCTAGGACAGAACTGTTAAAGAGCAAAGCAGGCAGGTGCTATCCTGAACAAGATGAAGTCCGCATCATCACTCCTTAAGAGTAAGGAATCCCAGGACCACTGTGGGAAGCATGTGCAGATTCTAGCTAAGAGACAAGTTAGTACTATTGAACTTGGATCATCCAAGTTCCTGCTTCTAAAACATCAGTAGTAGCAGAATAGGGTAGTAATTAAAAGAACAGATTCAGGCATTTGACAGAAAGTGGATGAATATGGAAGACCTGATGCTAAGCAAAGCAAGTCAGACTATGAAAGAGAGGCACTGTGTTTCACTACTTAATATATACCAAACGCCTGCACTCTATGGCAGAAACTGAAAGATTGGAAGGTATAAAAGCATGGAGAGCAACTGTGGATACTAGAGACTCAGGAAGCCAGGTTCAAATCCTACACCAGATTCTTCCTAGTCATGTGACTTTGTGCACATTACTTAATACCTGTTTTATCACCTGTGAAATGGGATAATAATAATACTGTGGTAGGCAAAAGAACCACCCCTGAAATATGATCACATTCTAATCCTGATCATCAAAGGTTGCAAATAGAATTAAAGTTTCTAATCAGCTGACAAGAAAACAGATTATCCTGGATTATCTGAGTGAGCCCGATGTGATCACGTGGGTCCTTAAATTTGGATGATATAAACAAGAGTCAGTATCAAGTTGATATACTGTGAAAAAGACTAAACCAGTCACTGGTTTTGAACATGGAAGAAGGCATAAACCAAGAGAAGCAGGCAGCCTCTAGAAGCTGGAAAAGGGGGCGGGGGGAGATTCTCTCCTAGAGCCTCCAGAAGAAACCAGCCCTGTCAGCATCTTGAATTTTTAGCCATTCTATTAGTCAACACTTCTTCCCATCCCACATCATTACCAGTACTTATCTTACTATCTCTGGTCGGTCTGCCTCCTCATCCACCCCACATACAGTCACAGAGAAATATTTTGTAGTAAAATGAAATATCCTCGGAGAGAATATTTAGTTTGTGAATGTTGCTCAAAATTTCGACCCATATGACCAAACTGCTATTTCCCTTTTTCTATTGTTTCATATCTCATTTTTAAAATTTACACATAATTTACATTTTTATGGTACAGGTGATATTTTGATACATCTATCCAATATGTAAGGGTCGAATCAGGGTAATTAGCATATCATCATCTCAAACACAATTTTTTTTTTTTGAGAGGTTTTTGCTATAGGGAGCATGCACTCGCCAGACAGACAGACAGACAGACAAAAAGCAAGAAATCACCCCCCAGGGGGGATGGCCATGCCTCAATCCCTTCTCCTCCATTCTCCTCTCGGGATATTGGGCACACATGCACACACACCCACCATGAGTCTTTTTTTTTTTTTTTTGGAGAGGTTTTTGCTATAGGGCGCGTGCGCTCACCAGACAGACAGAGAGAGAGATAAAGATAGAAAGCGAGAAATCACCCCCCAGGGGGGATGGTCATGATGCAATCCCTTCTCCTCCGTTCTCCTCTCAGGATCTTGGGCATGCACGCACACGTGCCCGGCGTGAGTTTTAAGCCACGAGGTTCAGGATGCGAACCATGGTTGACTACGTGGGAGTCCAGCGACACAGCCATTATGCTAACTGCTGGTTTTCCCACCATAAGTCTTAAGCCACTAGGTCCAGGACTCGAACCGCGGTTCACTACATGGGAGTCCAGCAACATAGCCATTATGCTAACTGCTGGTCCCCCATTTTCTTATGTTGGAAACATTCTAAATCTTTTCTAGCTACACTGAGATATATACAATAAGTTATTATTAAGTATAGTCACCCTACTAGGCTACAGAACACATGATCTAGCAATCCCACTACTTGGTATATACACAAAGAAAAAGAAATTAGTACGCCAGAGACATTAGCACTCCCATGTTTATTACAGCACTATTCACAATAGCCAAGATATGAAATCAACCTAAGTGTCCATCAATGAATGAAGAAAATGTGGTACACATACACAGTGGAATATTATTCAGCCAAATAAAATAATGAAATCCTGTCCTTTTTCAGCAATAGGGATGATCCCTTTTCCTTTTTCATCAGAATTATCAAAAAAAATAATCAAGCATATAAAAAAACTCAAGCATGTAATATTTCATTTCTATCAGAGGTCCTAAGGCATCAGCTTTTATTATATGTGGTCAAACCCTAAAGGAAGTTTTTTTCTTTTTTTTTGCTACAGTAATAGTGGTTAAGAGTTTATTTCCTGTAATACTATAATTAAGTGAGACTTTAATGCCCTCCTCTACCCTATTCATGATTAAACCAGTCTTATAAAAAATGGACTATTCCTGAAATGTTTGTCTTATGCGGCTAAAGGTGTCCTTGTCTTCATGAGGACCATTCACCAGCAATTTATTGGGAGGAAGGACTATGTTTATTCCAGTCAGGTTTTGCCTATCCATTTAAAACTTTCTAATTTAGCTTCTCGGTAATTGTTCCTTCAGCTTTTCCTGTAACTGCGCCTTATCTGATTCTTTCACCCCAGAGTGTTATTTTTATTGCAGTGTAAAACAGAAAACATTTCTGAATTATAATTGGAAGTCCTGACTGGTTTCCTATTTGATGCTGAATAATTTAATCCTGGTTAATTAGGCATGTGGAACCCCCAATTCTCCCTGAGGAAAGGCTTACCCTGACTTCTGGTGGTGCTTCTGGAGTGTGGTTAATTGTCAGAAGCCATGTAAAGTGATAATGAGCACGTCTTTGCCTCCCTGGCCCTCACAAGGGAAACTGGAGATTTCTAAAGTGGTATTTAGATGAGCTATGATGCTTTTGCAGTTTTCTGAATTAAAAAATGGAACATCCAAAATAACTAGACCATCGATCTTATCCAAAGCTCAGTTCAAAGGGAATGCAGCTGCCTTTAGATTCCTACTTTGGGATTTCCCAGGAAATAGAGAACCTTGTCACTATTCACTTTTTTTATTTAAGAAAAATGAGCAATTATCTTTTCTCTGCAGCCTTTCCAAATTCAGTTTATTCTTCTAAAGATTTAAGCAGAGTTACAAGGTGAAGATTTGTGCCTGTGCTAATTAGCAGTTCCTACTTCAGTTTGAGGGCTTATGCTATAAAAAGACAAAGACCAATAGGACCAGAACACCTCTGGAATCCTTATAGAAGTGCTTCTTTGACGATGTAAATTTGAGAGCTGAAAAAAATCACATCTATTCTTAAATATATTTTCATCAGACTCTGATAGGACTGCAAGTGCCTTCTGCCTATATTCGTTATATTAAATGTTGACTTCATATCACCGACTATTTCATCTTTCAGAAAAGTCATATCTGTTCCTAAAAGGAAAAGGAAACCTGTCAACATAATTTTAATCCTTTTTATGACATGTCTTTTTATGTTTTTATATTTGCATTTTTTTCTTTTTAGCATGATTTGGTCTATTATATAAAAGAATCTCTTTTCAAGTACTGATAACAGAAAATTCAGGAGGACATCAAATTCAATTTATTTTTTTAATATTTTTAAGGATGAAATGTATCCAAGGAATCAGAATTATAGAGCTGAAGAGGAGCTTTAAGATCCTTCTACCTCTGAAAGCACATACTGGAAGTATTGCTCAGAATGCATCCCCCAGGGAGACTTGTATTGGGTTGCTGTGCCAAGTTGGTCCAAGCTTTTTAGAGGATACATCCTTGAGAAAGTACCATCCTTACCCAAAATCCAGGCAATTTTGTACCTATCGTATTACACTCACGCAACCTCACCCATTTACATTAACCCCATGCCCCTCACACACAGGTGGGTTTGACCAATAGTCTAATTTCTCAGCAAATGGTACGTAAGTCTAGAGAGACCACGACTCTGCCCATGGCCCATTTCTGGTTGGTAGTAGTACCACGAACTAGAACCAAAGACTCTCAAACACCAAGCCACTATTCTCTGCACTGTGCCATACCCTTAGCCACACTTGAGGGACAGAAAGATTCCCTGAATCAGTACTACGCATTGCACCAGTGCTTCTTATGTTAGGGACATTAATACTTTCTCCTATATACAAAAATGCTGCCAGATAGTTGACAGTTGAATACAAACTGGCCTTTGACAGCCTCTAAATTTTCCAAAGTCTTCATATAAGCTCTAGTGACTAAGGTTCTTTTGTTAAAATTCCCTCTAGCCTTGGCCTAATAATTAATATTTATTGAAGAATTAGTATATGCTAGTAGTATGCAAAGCTTTACACTTAATTATTTCATATATTTCACTTACTCCTCACTCTCCTATGAAGTACATCTTGTTTAAAGGAAACTGAGCCATTAAGAGCAATAAACCTTCTAGTATGAAAGAGCCTATTAACGGCCATAGAACTTTATGTGAAAGCAGAGTTCACTAACACCATTAAGCAGCGCTTCCTTCCACCAATAATCAAGTAAGATGTATTGAAAATAATTTTTACCCTATTTGTGCCTTTTATCCAGGTAACTCCCAATGCCTGAAAATTTTATCATGAAACCACATTATGACTTCTCTAAAAAAAAAAATTACTCAAAAAAAGGAACTGATGATATATCTATGAGTGAACTCTTTAGAATCATTACATTGATTCTTATTATGTTTTTTTTCTTAGTAAAGAATGATAACTTGGGAACCAGCAGTTAGCGTAATGGCTTTATCGCTGGACTCCCACGTAGTTGACCGCGGTTCGCGTCCCGGACCCGGTGGTTTAAAACTCACACCAGGCGCGTGTGTGTGCGTGCCCAAGATCCCGAGAGGAGAATGGAGAAGAAGGGATTGTGGAGTGACCATCCCCCCTGGGGGGTGATTTCTCGCTTTCTGTCTCTATGTCTCTGTCTGTCTGGTGAGTGCACGCACCCTATAGTGAAAACCTCTCAAAAAAAAAAAAAAAAGAATGATAACTTCAATGCACCTATTTCAAACAGTTTTGAGGCAACTTATAATCAACGCATAAGCACAGGGAATTCAAAACCATTGGGCCAAAATTAAGAAATAAGACTCACGGGACCAGCAGTTAGTGTAATGGCTATGTCTATGTCGCTGGACTCCCATGTAGTCGACTGTGGTTCGAGTCCCGAACCCAGTGACTTAAACTCACGCCAGGTGTGTGTGCACGCATGCCCAAGATCCCGAGAGGAGAATGGAGGAGAAGGGATTGCAGCGTGGCCATCCCCTCTGGGGGGTGATTTCTCGCTTTCTATCTCTCTGTCTCTCTCTGTCTGTCTGGTGAGTGCATGCACCCTATAACAAAAACCTCTCAAAAAAAAAAAAATAAGAGTCATATTGCAAGGATGGGAAAATTAAGCAAAAAACAAACAAGCAAGCAAATCCTCTATTAACTCATTTCCACTTAATTTCTTACCTAAAGAACAAGTCTATAATATTAATCAAAAGACTGGCAAGTAAAAGAGTATTTGTATGTTTTAAGGTAAAAGAATATGCTCTATGTTTATATACATATAATGTAAAATTTCATATTTTTTTCACATTTTTTTATTTCATTTTCTTTTATATACTCAATCACATTATTCAGCTTATAAGATGAATATTTCAGCAAGTGAACATTTCTCCCTAGTTCAGTTGATAAAACTATAAAATATCTTCAACAGATAATACCACATTTCTTTGTCCCATCAATGCTTTGCCTCCCTATTTTTCTTCTAAATGTCCTTCCTCAGACCCTGCTCTTTCACACACACTATATCTGGTATTTACATCCATGTACTGTGTTTCTATATCCTTTAGTCAATCAGTTTCAGTCATAGAGTGCGGACACTCAGTATATATTAAGTGGGGACATACAATGTCTCTCCTTCATAGCCTGGATTGCGTCACTCAGCAGTAAATCTTCCATATTCATCCACTTCCTGTCAAAAGCCATGATTTTTTGTTTTTTTATGGCTAAATAGTATTCCATAGAGTATATGTAACACAGTTTTTCTATCCATTCATCTGTTCATGGGCACTTGGGTTGGTTCCAGTAACTACTCCTGAACCACAAGACTATAACCTTTTCTATTCCCTTCCCTTTTCCTACTTTTTTCACAAGTTAAATAATTCTAAATCTTTGAGGTTTTATTCAAAAGGTTCATTCCAATAGTGCAAGCATATCCACTCATCTTTCGCAAATGAGTGCTCTTCTAACCAGGACTGTGTATGAAAAACAAACAAACAAACAAAAAAATTCCCTTGGGCTCTCCAGGGGGAGTCAACATCCAGACCCTCCAACGCCACTGCATATTTTCTTCCCTAAAAATGATCTTCCTGAGAACAAATGCATTCAGGGCATCATGCTGGTTCTCTATTTCCTACTTCCCTATCACAATAACCCTTTTCCTATTTTATGAAAGAAAGCTAGACCTCACCCATGCTGAACCTCACATTGCTGTATTAACCCTGCAAAGTAGAAACCTCAGGGGAGACAAAGGGCACTTCAAAACACTGCTGTTAGCCTTGTTGTTGAGAAAGTGACAGACTTATATATCCTTTTATAAGTCAGGTTGTTTCCATTTTTTTTAACTAAATTAAAATCAATAAAATGAGTCAGACAATCCACTGATTTTTTTAAATATTTTTTGTCCTGTTCTAATGAAAGAATACTAGGTGACTTGTTGGCATCTAACTTGAAAGGAGTCCAAAGAACTGACTGGCAATGAAATAACAAAAATATCCATTTATTCATTTATGAGCAAGATTTGTCAGTGTTAAGAAATTTAAAAAGTAAAAAGTAGATTGATGCTAACTCTGTTCATCCTATCATCACAGATATAAGAGCTAACTTTAAAAACCTTTCCTCACATTAGGAGATGCATTTCCAATTAATTTTACTATTTATATTTAACAATTTAACAACCCGTAATGATATCTACACAGAAAAAAAATAATACCTTGAAGTTTATGATGAAAAAATGTTAAATAAATTCAACTTCAATGTAAATTGCTGTGGTATATAGATTCTTAAATGTATTAGATACATATTAAGAAGAATACAACAAAATAAAATTATTTAAAAAGAGGAAAACAGTAGTTTTATTTTGAAATGTGTATGTTTACAATATGTAATATGTTAAAATGGTATAGACTAAATGTTTTTGTATCTCTAAAATTTATATATTGAAGCCCTAATCCCGAACATAATGAAATTTAGAGGTGGGACCTTTGGGAGATAATTAACTTTGGATAAAGTTATAAGGTTGAAGTTCCCATGATCAGATTAGTGCCTTACAAGAAGAGAAAGAGGTAAGAGTCCTCTCTCTTCAACACACAAGGATACAGCAAGAAGACGGCCATCTGCAAACCAGGAAGAGTCTTTCTCAGGTATTGAAATCTGCCAGCACCCTGATTTTGTACTTCCCAGCCTCCATAACTGTGAGAAATAAATGGTATTATGTTATGGCAGCCAAACTGACTCAGGCATATACCACTTACAGCTACTTGAACTTATGTTTAAGAATTCAGAAGAGTGGAACCAGCAGTTGGCATAATGGCTATGTCGCTGGACTCCCATGTAGTCGATCATGGTTCAAGTCCCGGACCCAGTGGCTTAAACTCACACCAGGCGCGTGTGCATGCATGCCCAAGATCCCAAGAGGAGAATGGAAGAGGAGACTGTGGCATGGCCATCCTCCCCCACCCCAGCCGCGGGGGGGGTGATTTCTTGCTTTCTGTCTATCTCTCTGTCTTTCTGGCAAGGGCACACACCCTATAGCAAAAACCTCACCAGAAAAAAAAAAGGAGAGAGACTTCAGATGTGAATTTAAAAATAGGTAAGGGAAATATTTCATTTTTCAAAATGCTTTATAGTTACACAAGGAAACAAATTTGAAGACAATGTCCCTGAACCAATATCAAAACTTGTTATACTTCTCAGTCTTTATACCTATAGCCTAGATTCAATGGTCTTTTATAATATATCCTAAAAGGTCCTAATGTCCTGATTAAATCTTGGCATAGTGCTCCTTCTAGAAGAATTACTTGGATTCCAACGTCTGTTTATACTCTCCTTTTAAATATTTCAGGCTTACAATTTTGATAGAATTCTAATTCCCTCACTCACTGGCCCACAAATACTTGCTTATATTAAAGGTATGTTTACCAGTGAGGAAGTGTGATATTACTTGTCATAATAAGATAAAATAAGCAGTGGACCTAGAGAGCAGAAGCTTTCACTCTTTGATTTCCTCCCCACTCACTGCTAGTGAACATCGTGAGGCAGGATGACTTAGTGTGACAGACATCCCTTAATAGCTTTCCTTTGCTCCTTTTCCTCCTGGGGTCAGACAATCATGCCAGTAAACCTCAAGCTCAGTTGAGAGATAAGAAGGACAAAAAAAGTCAGTTTTCCCCATCTGATATATAAAATCAATAATTTTAGATTTTTTTTGAGAGAGAGGTTTTCGCTATAGGGCACGTGCGCTCGCCAGACAAAGAGAGACAGAGAGACAGAAAGTGAGAAATCACCCCCCAGGGGGGATGGTCACGCCGCAATCCCTTCTCCTCCATTCTCCTCTCGGGATCTTGGGCACGCACGCACACGTGCCCGGCGTGAGTTTTAAGCCACCGGGTCCAGGACACGAACCGCAGTCGACTATGTGGGAGTCCAGCGACATAGCCATTACGCTAACTGCTGGTTCCCAATAATTTTAGATTTTTTAATTTGGCATTCTGAGCCAAGGAATCTGGTGATAGATTTGGACTCTTTGATAAACAAGACTAGTGGAGCCAGCTGGTGGTGTGGTGGTTAAGGGCACTGGACTTCTACATGGACAATAATGGTTCAAGCCCTGGACCTGGAGGCTTGGCCTCTCTCTCTCTCTCTCTCTCTCTCTCTCTCTGCCTCCCTCCCTCCCTCCCTCCCTCCCTGGTCAAATTAAACTAAGTAAAATTAAATAAAATAATTATTTAAAAAAAAAAACAATATTAAGGGACCAGCAGATGGTGCGATGGTTATATCACTGGACTTCCACATAGTCGACAGTGGTTCGAGTCCTGGATCCAGCAACTTAAAAAACTCATGTCAAGTGCATGTGCATGCCTGCCCAAAATCCCAAGAGGAAAATAGAGAAGGGATTGCAGTATGGCCATCTCCCTGGGGCGGGGGGTGGGGATGTCTCACTTTCTGTGTATCTGTCTCTCTCTGTCTGTCTCTCTCGCAAGCACATGCACCCTACAGCAAAAATCTCTCTGAAAAAAAAAATTTTTTTAATTAGGCTTCAAAGGACCAGCAGTCAAAGTTGCCATCTATTATCCTGTTACAAGGACAATTACTATATTTCAGCAACCTTATAAGAATGCACATGTTGACTTTTGGGGATATATCCTAAGTCTTGATATGTATGTGGACAACAAAGCCTCATAAGATCCTATCTAACAAGTGATGTTTCTCTCGAATCTCCTAGAACAATGTGAGCTGTAGTCTACAGGGAGGATGGGCCTGCTTATACCAATACCCAGTTCTTCTACAGGCTCCAATTCAGATTAAAGTACAACTAATCATCGAGCTAGAGGAAGCAATGCTATCATAAGAAACTCAATGACAATTTTGGAACTCTAGCTTCAAGAGTTGCAGTGAAAAATACTGAAGAAAGCAGACAAAGAAGAATAAGAGGAGCAAGAAGAGAAAAAAAAAGAAATGGCTTCAGCCTTAAAGAGCATATAGTCTATCTTGGAAAGCTAGGTAACGGTAAAGGGCATGTTCAAGAAAAAGATTTTGTTCAGATGCTTAGTCATAACGTAAAACCAAATACAGTACTGTAGACACAGCAGAGAATGACAATTAACTAATATACCTCACCTTCTAGAATTAATTCTAATTTTTGTCATACAACCATGAATTCTTGCTAATTATTAAATACAGAAATATCCACGAACAAATGTGAATGAGTTTTCACCAATCTGTTTGCATTCCACCATCTCACAATTCACACAGACCCAGGTTCAGACAACGTCATGCTGTGATTCCCACAAGTAAGTTATAGGGAAGAAGTGAAGCTACCATTTTCCTTCCAAATAAATGTATAATTAAAATCCTGATTCATAGATTTGCTAATTGATCTTCCTGCTGTGGACATAGGACTTTCTTGGCAGGAAGGAAAAGAATATGTTCCAGAGGGCTCAGATTGCTTTTTCTTTAAAGTTCTTCAATATGCCTGTCTTTGAAGAGTGACTAGAAATAAAAGAATGTGAGTGGGAGTTAATTCAATGAGGAGGCAAAGGAAGAAAATGATTGAAGAAATATGATAGTACTTTTAAAATAAAAAGAAATGGAAAAGGAGTTCTTCTACCATGACAGGGCTCTCTGTTGTGGAAACTCAAGAAGTCATTAAGCAGCAAGAAGTTTGCTCCTTGTTTCCATCATGGCATGGACAGTATCATCAGCTTCTGACCAACTCCAGCTGTTTGTGCTTTGGCTGAATTGCCAGGCAACATATTGACAGCCCACACTGCTAAGCAATCAGGTGTGTAAATTAAGGAGCATGCTTCTGGCTCTGGGACAGAAGCAGCAGGCTGCTCCTGAGCACTGCCACTCTGGCAAGCCACCCCCATCCTTCTCAGCACCTGCACAAATATCTTGAGATATGGTTTTTCCACCCTCTTCCTCTCCAAACTCTAAACTTCAGATAGTTAGCTGGTCCTGCCTGGTATATAGTCATATACCCATAAACCCTATCTCTACCAGATAGTAAATGTTCAATAAATATTTGTTGAATTGGACCAGGGGCAGCGTGGTGGTTAAGTTGGCTAGATTCCACATGACTGACTACAAAGTTTGAGTCCTGGTCAAAGAAGCTTAAAAACATGATAGGTACATGTGTGTACACACCCAAAATTCTGACAGGAGGTAGAAGTGGAAGAGAAGGGATGACAGCATGACCATCTTCCACGGGGAGATACTTTTTGTACGCTCTTTCTTATTCTCTCTTTGTCCAGCAAGCACATGTACCCTGTGGCAAATTTTTATTAAATTTGTTAAATTTATAAAAAATTATGCCCATTTCCACCTCTTTCCCATCTTGGTTTTTTGACAGTTTAGCAGCACTTTTACTATTTCGTCCTATACCTGCCAGATCTGTTTCCCTGCCTAACTGGAACTTAAGCAGATCTGCTACCCTTTTGCTCTTGACATCCATGGCCAATACCTTCCTGGGAACTCTCCCTTACTGACTTCTTACTATAGCTTTTATTCTCCACCTCTAAACTCTGCTGTACCCTCCACTCACAGCACATGCACAGCTGGCTTCCTCTAGTCATAAAACCCAGCAGCATACCAAAGTCTGTCTTGTTCTACAGCAGGCTAATTCTGTAGGATGTTTTGTTGTTGTTGTTGTTGTTGTTGTTGTTTTTGAAGAGGTTTTTGCTATAGGGCGCATGCGCTCGCCAGACAGACAGAGAGAGACATAGAGACAGAAAGGGAGAAATCACCCCCCGGGGGGGATGGTCATGCCGCAATCCCTTCTCCTCCATTCTCCTCTCGGGATCTTGGGCACGCACACACACGCGCCCAGTGTGAGTTTTAAGTCACCAGGTCCGGGCCGCGACCCGCAGTCGACTACGTGGGAGTCCAGTGACATAGCCATTACGCTAACTGCTGGTTCCCAAATTCGGTAGGATGTTAATACCCGTTAAAGAAAATAATCTGTGAACAGTAATATGTGTAAACACCGTATGTTATTTTTTCCATCTTAGAGATTCATATTATTAAGAAGCATTACTCCAGAGGGTTGGGGTGAAAGATGGCAATACTTTGTCTACATACGATTTCCAAACTTATTTCAACATGGAACCCTCTGCTGTGTAATCTCTATTAACATCCTACACTGCTTTATTCCCTACAACACACTGGAATACATTAATATATATATATTTATTAATGTATTATATATAATATACATATATATTATATATATATGGAAAATTCTGAAATTAAGTGTGGAGGCCAAACCAACAAGGGAGTGACCCATATACTGATCAGTATAAGTTAAGATGTTGTGAATAAGGAGAGTCATCCTTGATCTCAAAAGAGCAACGCACCTCAGCTGGAAGAAAACAAAGGGTATAATCAATGTGGTAAGATTACAAAATTTAAGTCTGAAATTTGTTCAAGAAGCAATGAAAGTTGGAAAGGAGGAGACTCTTCTGGTAAATGTTGTATCCACAAGTACCTCTGTGAGTTAAGTACTCATGAGTGGGACACCCACTGCCAGTGACAATCAAGAAGGAGAGGAACCAGTAAGTCACCAAAGCAGCAACATACCACACCTGGTAGAGTCCTTCTTAAACATATTTCTAAGGTAAAAAAAAAAAAAAAAAAAAAAAAAAAAAAAAAAAAAAAAAACCTGTTCTAGAATTAGCTTGTTATAGCTTAGCTTATTGTTTTTAAAATATACTTTTTAAATTCTGGTTCCCTGTGAGTCTAATTTTGCATATTCTGATTAAGCTCTTCTCTATCTGTTCTTGCCCTTTAGAAATTATCATACAACTAAAATACTACTTAAAAGAAAATGGTATCTAGACTTGCTATTTACCTTCCCGATTTTACCTATCATAAGCACATTTATCTCTCCAGGGATGTGTAGTGTAAACTGAATAAATCTCTCACTTTAATAATACAGCCTCATGGTAATTTAAATCTCAGCTGTTTCTGAAACATCATATTGGTAAAGTAATCCTACCACACAGGGTTTTCCCTTTCACATATATGCCAAAATGAGATGTACCACTAAATTGTACCCCAGGCACTGAACAGCAGTCTGTTATTATTAAGAAAAGTTGCAAAGATACCTGCTCTGCCTAGTGCTTGCATATTTAAATTTCTAAAAACCTGAGATGACAGACTATCTGTTGTGTGTCTGAAGATAAAAGCACCTCCATCCCTCATAACCAGGCAATAAACAGCATGGAACATGAGTGATGCTAATCCCCAGCTAGCTGTTCTGCCTTGCATAATTGGGTTGCCATTATGCCCAAGAAAAGAGGTAGGATTAATTTCTAAAAGACATAAATAAGAACTTTTCTGTAATTCCTTCCTTAACTCTAACAAGCACACATACAAGACCCACCTCTCCTACTCAAAGAATATTTAATCTCTTCTCTTGCCCAAAGTGGAATTTTCACTCCTGCTAAGGAAACTTCATGTTGGAAGCCCTCATCTTTCAAGAGAAATGTTCCTTTCATTGTAGAAAGGTCTTTAAAGCACTGGATTTAGGGCAGCATTTGCAGCTTTATTAGCAGGGAGGGGGGGTTTCAATTCACCCTTCATCCTTTCCCACCCTTACAAATCCCTCAAGTACCAAACCCTGGCAGTGAGACACTGGCAGAACTCTGCTCCTACCCTCCTAGGAAATATATCCTTTGGCATGTAAATTTTTTATTTTGTTGTTCCTTTTCATAAGTGTTCTTCCCCAACCAACGTTTTGTTAATCACCACACTGCTTGAGTAACCAAATTCAGAAATTCATTAGAATCACTCAGTAATAGTAATTAGTTTGAGCATTCACCCATATATGTTGCATACCTATAAAAGGGCAGGGAAGGAGAAAATGTTTTTAAGAAAAACTAATTTGATTCCCTTCACTTCCTCTTTCAAGATGAACTTCAGCCTCAAATCAAAATATAAGTAAAATTCACTACTTCAATTCCTTCCCTCAGAAAGGATCTAATATGTCTCTACTATGGGTTAAATATTCTGCTGAAAGTCTTAGGGATAGTGAAAATTATAGCTCAGTCCATTTGCTAAATGAGATCTAACTTTGCCTCCACCCCTGCCAGGGACACTTAGCAGTATCTGAAGACAGGTTGAATTGTCACAACTGGCAAGAACACTACTGATATCTGGTAGGTAAGACCAAGGGAGCTGCTAAACAACCTATGATGCACAGACAGTCTCCCACAACAATGATTTACCCAGCCCCAAATGTCAATAATGCCAAAGTCAAAGATCAGCCCTATAGCCCAACAGTGAAAGGAACTGGATCCCATACAGCCAAACAGTCCAAATCTAGTCCCACAAATTTGAAAACATGCTGGGCACATATTCATGCATGACAGGATGGAGAAATGATGGAGAAGGGATTGTGGCATGACCATGCTCCATTGGAGAAGTGCTTTCTCCCTTCTCTCTCTTTGTGTCACTCTGCTTCTGACAAGTGTGCAAGCCCTATGGTAATTTAAAAAAAAAAAGTCAGTGAAGAAACCCTACCCTATATTAGAAATGCATTGGGCTGGCTCCATAGCCTGATAATTAGGAGCAGCTGGATCCCACGGTTTGAGTCCCAGACCTGGACACTTAAGAAACATGGCAGGCGTGTGTGTGTGTGCGTGTGTGTGTGTGTGTATGTACCTAAAATCTTGAAAGGAGAGAGGAAGAACCATGCATTATAGTGTGATCATGCCCCCTGAAGGGTACTTTCTTCTATCTCTCTCCCTCTCTCTCTCTCTCTCTCCCTCTGTCTCTCTCTCCCTCTCTCCCTCCCACAAGCACATGCACCCTTTAGCAAATAAAAAAAAGAAATGTGGTTAGACAAGGGTATGAAGCACCAACTTATTTTTATTCCTTTTAGCTCTATAGCACGTGTCTCAGAGCAAACAGGTGCATAACATGAAAACAGAAGCCTAGAACGCTTTACAACTTTTTTTTTTTTGAGAGGTTTTTGCTATAGGGCGCGTGCACTCGCCAGACAGACAGAGAGAGATAGAGAGACAGAAAGTGAGAAATCACCCCCCAGGGGGGATGGTCACGCCACAATCCTTTCTCCTCCATTCTCCTCTCGGGATCTTGGGCACGCACGCACACGCGCCCAGCGTGAGATTTAAGCCACCGGGTCCAAGACGTGAACCGCGGTCGACTACATGGGAGTCCAGCGACATAGCCATTACGCTAACTGCTGGTTCCCGAAAGCTTTACAACTTTTAACAAAAGAGAATTTGAGAGTTTAGGCCAATTTCTCACAGAAACTTAAAACAGAAGAATTTCCCTAAAACTGGAATGAGGTGCTTCTGGATTGGGGAGAGTGGAGGGAGGGAAAGGGTCTGTGTGGCCCAAGTACAAGGGGAACCTAAGCAGGAAAGAGAGTAGCCACCATGGATTGTGTCTGGATCATGGGCAACCATGCTGAAGACTCCCATGGTCAAGCACAGGTGTGGGGAGCCAGACCTGGAGAGTTGTTTTTGAAATAAAGCCTGTTACTTTTCTCGAACACCTGAGTTCATAAACTAAAAGAGTTTTAAGTCTACATTAGGAAACAAGAGTAAGACAGAGAAAACAAAAGTGTATTGGTGAATCTTCAGAGGGAACAATCCCCATAATCTCACAGGTCCAAACCTCAGGACCATGTGTTTTCTCATCTAAGATACACATTGAAGAAGCAGCCCTTGTTGGCAATATGCCATTCTTATGGCAGAAGGGATGAGAGAGAGCTGACAAAAATTCACAATTTCTCTAAGGACATGGTATAAGTTAATTTGTTCACATTTTATTGGACAGAGCAAGTCATCTGATCAAATCCAAAATCAATGAGTGATATGGAGATAAATAATCCTCTTATAGAGAAAGAGGAGTAAACTGCAGCCACAAAGAGCAAATGTCAGAAAATATCATTGAATTGAAAGTTTGTGGGAATCTGAAAAGGGAAGACAGGATTGTCAAGAAAAATACCATGGACAATGTGAACATTGAAATAGGAAGAAAAAAACATGATGCTCAGTGATGGCCTACTATGTGCCAGAAACTGAACAACTCCTTTATACCTGTTGGCTCAGCTAATCCAATCATCCTATGAAGGAAAAAACTCATTAACTTATCTATGATCACTAAAGTAGTAGTTGGTTAAATACCTGGTCCTAAAATTCACATAATTTCTAATACATGGCACAAATAAATAAAACTTAGATAACTGAGAAGAAGAGAAAAGATAGTATTACAGCCAAAAGAAGAGCTATTAACATAGTCACAGAGGTAGGATTTTCATTTTCACACGACAGTCAAAGTCCACCCTGATCAGAATGGCAGGCCAAGCTGGAGAGCTGTAAGAATCAAAGATTAGCAGGAGAGATCAGGTTATGAAGGGCCTTTATAGCCCAGGAGAGTAATGAGAGGAGCAATGATAGATTGGGGTCAAGACATTTTGTCATTAATAGCTGAGTAAGTAAGTGTGGGTCACTATCTATACGCTCTGGAGTTGAACTCACTCATCTATGAAATGAAAAGGTGTGGAGAAGAAAACATAGGGCAGATGATTTCTAAACTCCCTCATGGAGGCAATACGGGGAGGGCTAGTAGAATTCAGGAGAAAGTAATTACCTGAATACTACAGACCACTTGCTTTATTGTCCCTTCCCAGAACTTGGGTTTCCCAGTCTCAGGCCCACCATATTCACCTAGGGCTGACTCAGGGTAAGAGAGTAGGCTCCCTTTCTACCTCATATTCTAGCAGCCAACAATTCTGCCTTTCTGTATAAACCGCCATCATCAACCTGAGGAATAAGGTGTTCAAGAGAGGTGAATGTGCAGGGATATGCTACATAGAACAATATTGGAGGGAGACAGTCAGAAAGAACCAGAGGGATTTTGTAGCCATTTTGGTAAGGAAGCTTGGAAGGGGGAAAGCAGTAGGAACCAAGAGAAAGCGGTGTTTCCAAGGCAACAGTGGAAATGTACACATCACGGAGTGCTAATGTTGGCACGAGATCTAACCTGGCCACCCTTCTGAAATAGTCTTAAGATAATTTGTGAGTGTAATGGTTATTACCTGTTGATGATAATATATATAGAATTTTTAACTGGACTGGTCTGAGGTGTATTTCATGTTGGGTAAATTCTCTTTCCAAGCCAAATAATGTATAGCAATCAAATGTATAGAAAATAATAATAATAATAGCAATAAAGAAACTATTGCAATCATGAGTGACAGAAAGGGGAAAAAAATAAAGTGCTGTTTAAAACTTAAACAAAACAAAACAAAAGGATAATTTGTGAGTAATGCCATCCTGCCTCCTTCAACTCCTCAGGGTAAAAATTATTCAGTGCTTCTTAAGTCAAACAAATCCGAATTTGGCCACTGTCAAGTGTTCTGATATAACAGATGGGAGGCATCACTCCAGCAAATCAGCTAAGTGTATCTCAGATACGGGTATAAAGGGCCCTTACTCACAGCATCTCTGGCAGCATTAAACACCCTGTGCTTATGCACTGAATATAGGATGACAGTGATTGCCTATTAGGAGTTTTAAATTTCAGTCCCACAGATTTGCCCGCTGCCTCAATAGGACAAAGAAAATGTTACGACTTTTCCATTGGAAAATATATAAAATCTGTATTCCATAGCCATGCCAGCTGAAACATGATACATTTCCAAAACTTTAAGAGATTTTTAATTCTAATAAATCCAAATGTCAGAGTGAGGATGGACAGGATACAGTCTACTCACCACTTTCATTTCATATCCAAACTAGCAGGCAGACAGCAGATAAATTTCAGCCCCTTTAGAGGATGCAGAAAGGAGGAGTGCTAGTCCTCACAACAGAAATGTGTAAACCAGACAACGCTCAAAAATTACTTAGATATTAACGACTGCCAGAAATGAGAACTAGAAGAAAAAAAGTATTGCCCGAACCAGCACACTGGCATGGTTCACTTTGAGTAAAAGGTTCCCCCCCAACACAGAGTGTGTGTTCTTAGTGTGTAGGAAAAAATTAATTCCAACTCAGTTTCTCTTATAATATGCTCAGACACTGGTTGAGTGTCCTCTGATCAAATTAAATAATCATGCTCTGACACATGGAGATAGCGTCAGATCCACTGGTTGAGGGTTCAGTCTCACAAGAATGTCCCTACTTCAGGCCTCTCCCAGTCACAAGTCTATGCCTCCAGAACTTTCTATCTCCTGCTATAGGGCACATGTGTGCATGAGAGAGAAGGAAGTCATTCCCCTGGAGGGGATGGCCATGCCACAATTCCGTCCTCCAATCTCCTCTCAGAAACTTAGGCATGGTCACACACATGCCCACATGATCGCACATGTGCCTGGCATGATTTCCAAGCCACCGGGTCTGGGACTGAAACTGAGCACTGGCCATGCGGGATCCAGCACCTTAACCTCCTCACACCTACTGGCTCTTTGCTCCAGAACTTGTGACTGACCAGCTACAAACAGAGGTTCCCTCGCCCTCCCCCTTTTTTTTAAGAGAGAGATTTTTGCTATGGGGCATGTACACTCACAGAAAGACAGAAAGCTAGAAATAACTCCTCAGGGGGGATGGCCAGACCACAATACCTATTCCTCCATTCTCCTCTTGGGATTCTGGGAACGCACGCACATGCACCAGGCATGAGTTTTAAGCTGCTGGGTCCAGGACTTGAATCGCATTTAAAGGTATCTAGTATTACTCGTATGTTATTCTCATTTTGTGGGTTCTCAGTCTCTGTGGTAAATTTTTCTATATCAGAGGTTCTATCTTCTACAGCTGAGATTTAATCTTCTGCATGATCTAATCTGCATTTAATACT
This sequence comes from Tupaia belangeri chinensis, assembly GCF_000334495.1. NCBI lineage: Eukaryota > Metazoa > Chordata > Mammalia > Scandentia > Tupaiidae > Tupaia > Tupaia belangeri. Next base: position 494,956 of record NW_006160211.1, read on the forward strand.
TTTTTAAATGAGATTTTCCATCCAGCATACATTGTATATTGGCGCAATCAAGGATATCACCATACATGCTATCATCAACAAACGATTTTCTATTTCTTGTTTCTTACATATTTTGCTTTCCCCCCTCCCCTTGATTCATACCTCTCACCCTCTGCCAACTCCACCCCTTCTCCCACACTTCTCTGGTAGATACAGCTGTTTTCTATGCCATTTTTTTCACATATTATTGGTTCACTAAAGACCTTAATCTTAATCAAAGACTTTCAATATCAAGCACAGCTGATATATACTTGTCTAAGAATGCATGTCTGACTTCAGGCATAAACCTCAGTGAGTAAAGTGAACACACTATAAAGTAGCACCTCTCTGAGGCCACATAGTTTACTGCAGTAATTAAATAGGTATGAATAGGTATTTTTAATTTACTTTTTATTTCATTTCCTTTTATATATTCAATCACATTATTTAGCTAACAAAGTGAATATTTCAACAGGTGAACATTTCTCCCTAGTCCAGTTGATAAAACTATAAAATATCTTCAACAGATAATACATTTTTTTGTCCCATTAATGCTTTGTCTCCTTATTTTTCTTCTAAATTTCCTTCCTCAGACCCTACTCTTCCACACACATTGTATCTAGTATTTACATCCATTTACTGTGTTTCTATATCCTTTAGTCAACAGTTTCAGTCATAGAGTGCAGACATTTGGTATATATTAAGTGGGGACATACAATGTCTCTCCTTCATAGCCTGGCTTGCTTCACTCAGCAGTAACTGCTGATGGGAATGTAAATTGATCCAGCCACTGTGGAGAACAATTTGGAGATTCTTCAAAAGTCTAAAAATAGAACTACCATATGATCCAGCAATCCCACTCCTTGGTATCTACTCAAAGGACAGAAGAATTCTTAATGGGGGAACCAGCAGTTAGCGTAATGGCTATGTCGCTGGGGGGGGGGTGATTTCTCGCTTTCTGTCTCTATGTCTCTGTCTGTCTGTCTGGCAAGCACACATGCCCTACAGTGAAAATCTCTCCAAAAAAAAAGAATTCTTAATGGGAAAAGTGCTTGCACATCAATGTTTATTGCGGCACTATTCGCAATTGTTAAGACATGGAATCAACCCAAATGCCCACGAACAGATGAATGGGTTGAAAAACTGTGGCACATGTACTATATGGAATATTATTCAGCCATTAAAAAAAAAACCTGGCTTTTGACAGAAAGTGGAAGATTATGGAAGATTTGCTGCTGAGTGAAGCAAGCCAGGCTATGAAGGAGAGATGTTAATAGGTATTTTTAATGCATTTTTTTAATTTCCAAAAAAGTTTTAGTCTTAATAGATCAAAATCAAAATATGCTAAGAGAAATTTGCTTAAAACTTAAAGTCAGGAAACAGGTTAGGATTCAGTTCAGATAGTAGGTAGATGAACCAATAAAAAGTTCAAGTGAAGACAAAAATCCTTAAATCTGGAAATCAAAGCATCGATGAAAATCAGTAATGTTTAGTCTAAAGCCAAAAAAACTCTATTTCACTAGTTCAGACTCTCTCTTCTATTGAATTTGCATTTTTAATGTGGTCTGATATTTCCATTTAAACTCTGGAAGTTAACATTCAACTCCAGACTTGTCCCTCCCATTAGGTTGGACATTCTTTTGGTTGTTTCTTGTATTCTCATTTGTGTCCAACTTTAGTTTTCCTGGTATACCACTCCCTTCAGAACTTTCTGGAGAGCTGCTCTGGTGTTGGTAAATTGTTTCAGGTTTTGTTTATCTGAGAATGCTTTTGTCTTTTTTTCTCATATGAAAGATAATCCTGTTGGATATAGTATTCTTTGTTAAAATTGTTTTTCACTTAACACCTTTAATATATTTTTCCATTCTTTCCTTGCTTGCATTATTTCTGATGAGAGGTCTGATGTTAGTCTTATGGGATATCCTTTGAAATTTAGTATCTTATCTCTGTGGTCCTAATCCCTGAAAGGGGCCACTCAGAACTCAGATATAAATGGCTGGTGATTGGCTTTTCCTGGCTCCTGGCTAGATCAGGGGAACAAGAGGGTGAAGCCTGGGCAGAAAGTCTTCTGTGGTCCTAATCCCTGAGAGGGGCCACTCAGAACTCCTTAAAGGATATTTTAGAGAATAGAAATAAACATCTAGATGGAGAAGAACATAGGATAAAGTCTGGAAGGGCCATGAGCTTAGAAACGTCTGTCCCTGTTGAGTTGTGGTACATTACCTTCTCAGCATGTGGATAAGTTCCTATTCACCTTCCTGTAAACCTCCACAAGTCCAGCTGTCCAGAACCCTAAGCTTGTGAGTGTTTTTATGGAGACTTCACTGTAGCAAGGCATGATTAAAGAACAGACAATATGTAGAAATGTGATTGGATGAAAAGGAAGTGATCTATTGCTAATAGACTGAGTTGGAAAAACCAGTAAAGTCTATCTATTTAGATTCTTCAGATTTTTCACGGTCTCTCTATGCAGAATTCCTTCTTCCTGGTTTATAGGGCTGAACCCTTCCAGAATAAGGGTCTTAATTTCTTCACGATCAGTTTTATGACCTCTTTGGGGCAACACAGAACAAAGGGCCAAATAACTATAAGCCAGTAACCATAGGTGGAAAACTCACTCTAAGATATCACTCAAGTACAGAATCCTTCAGAAATCTTTCCATCAATTTAGCTCCCAGAAGTTCATCTGTTATGACTTGTAATTTGGAGAGTTACAAACAGAAAGTAAAAAGTGATCCTTATTCATAAAAAAATTCATAGCATCAGGGCCATCAGGTGGCGTGGTAATAGGAGCTCTGGGCTCCCACATAGCTGACCATGGTGGTTCCAGTCCTGGACCTATGGCTTCCTTTCTCACTTTCATTATCTCTCTCTCTCTTTCTCTCTCTCTCTCTGGTGAATGTACATGCCCTATAGTAATTTTTTTAAATAATAACAAATAAAATTAAATAATTCTCTTTTTAAAAATGTATAAGATCATTGAAGCATTAAAACTTAAGGGTTATTGGGGCTGGCAAGTGGCATGGTGCTTAGGGCACTGGACTTCCACATGACTGTCTGTGATTTGAGCCCCAAACCTAGCAGCTTGCTTTCTCCCTCTCCATCTCTGTTCCTTTCTTATCAAATAAAATAATAATTATGATAAATAAAATTAAATCATTCTTTTAAAAATAAATAGCTTAAGGCTATTAATAGCTATAGACAAAACACATACTGGGAATAACACAAGACTAAGAAAATCCTAAAGCCTAGGTCCCAACCTGATGAAACTGTGACCTAGGTCTCGGTTTTTTTGGATTTTATTACTGCGCCAGGCACAATACTAGGATAATGCCCTCCAAGTTTAATGTGGGAGACCACAAGAGAAATATGAACTACAAGATCCACAGATGGACCCAATGGCCTCAGTACACTCTCAAACCTCTAGTACTTTCCACATTATGAAGAACCTCTGAGATCAGAAAAGAGTCCAATGAATATAGGTTAAGGACTAGGACGATTTCATCAAGGAGTGTAACTTGAGTTGCACTTTGAAAAATAGGCAGGACATGAATAACAGGGTTTGGGATGAGGACGGACAGGTGATGATGTGAGCAAAAGCGAATGAAGAGGAAAGTAAACAGATCACATTCCTGGAAATTGGATCTATGCAGAGGAGTAGAAGGACATAAATTTGGGACAGATTAAAGAAAACCTTAAGAGCTAGATTAAGAAATTTGGAGCTTTTTCTTATGAGTAACCAGGAGATTTTTAAGCTGGTATCACAGAATTGAATGGAAACAATATATTGGGATCACTGCCATTGATAACGTTAAACACGAGATGGACTGAAGGGACAGGGACTGAAGCAAGGAGTTCAGGCAAATGGTTACTGCAATAATCCAACAGGTATTGAAGCAGGAATAAAAATGTAGAGGTGAGAACTAAAAGGAGAACATAGGTCCTTCAACAAGATGAGACAGATTTTAAACAGTAGACAAGACTTGGTGGATGATCATAATTAAGGGCCACACAGTAGAGGATACAAAATGATTCAGAGATCTTAAGCCTAAGTAAGTGCAGTATTAGTGGGGTTGTTTATTAAAATAAAGTTGGGAAAAGGAGCACATGTATATGGACAGGTGACAAGCTTGCCCTGAAACATGCCAGCCATCCAGTGGCATAAGGTAAAAGGTTGGTTTTACAGTTGGTATCTATTGCATATCTCTATTTCTAAAACCCTTTATTAATACTAAAATGTCTTAGCTTGGCTAAAAGACAAGGTGTTCCATTTCTAACTTTTCATGTATTTCAATTAACCTTCTGGGACCAGCAGTTAGTGTAATGGCTATATCTCTGGACTCCCATGCAGTCGACCGCAGTTCGCATCCCAGACCCAGTGGCTTAAAACTCACGCCGGGCACGTGTGCGTGCATGCCCAAGATCCCAAGAGGAGAATGGAGGATGAGGGATTGCAACGTGGCCATCCCCCCTGGCGGGGGGGGTGATTTCTCGCTTTCTGTCTCTCTGTCTGTCTCTGTCTGGTGAGCGCATGCGCCCTATAGCAAAAAACCTCTCCAAAAAAATAAGTAAATAAAAATAAATTAACCTTCGACATGGTCACTTACAAACACACCTGTATCCTTGCTACAGTTAATTGTAAGTAATGTACAAGGTCACTCTTGCCAAGAGAAAAGTTCAATTATAATATGTATTTTGTTGTTTTAATCACAAGTCTGTACTACACAAAGATAGAAACAGACAAGGAGATTGAACAAGTAATTGCAATGTCTTCCTCCAAAACAAAGAAAAATCCATTTACCCAAACCAGGTAACATAATTATCAGAGTGACAACCCTGGAAGGATTCTTAAGCACTCACTCACAGTCTCTGAGCATAAGCAGCAGAATGGCAAGAAATAAGCCTTTTGAAAAGATGGCATTCCCAATAAACGAAAGAGTAGAAGATAAGAAACTAACTAAAGATGTAAAACCCAGTGACTAGAGCTGTTCCTGTACAGTAACTTTTGAAAAGCAGCATTTTTCTGAGTACTTTGGGAAAAATTAAGAAATAAAACAAGCAAGAGTCCGATGAGACCCTTTGGGATGTGAACATTTAAATTAGTACATGAACATTTTCCAACCTGACTCCAGTTGAAATGATCAAAGACATTTTTTCCAATCCAGACCATTTTGTTTAACCTACTTAATGTATTTTTGTGAGCAAAAAAATACTATTTACAGTTCGTCTCTTATTGTGAATATGTAGAGAGCTTTTCTTAAAGGACTAGAACATTAAAGTATTAAAAATATCAACCTAATTTCTTCATTCCTTTTTTATGAGAATTTCTGTGACCCTTTTTTAGATTTGCATAAATGTTTAATAACTTCTTGAAACCTATCAAAACATGATACTACTGAAGATGGGAGGAGTTACAGCTTTACTTTAATCCTTTCTAGAAGTGGATTCCTTAATTTAACGGCACCTTCCAATTTCATCCTTGTATATCCATACCAATCCTGTAGGCACAGATTGCTCCAATAACAACAGAAAGACTGGGGTCTCTACTGGGATTCCTGGGTTTCTTGGATTCCTCACTTTTCCTTCCTCAACTTAAAACATGCTTTCACAAGAGAAAAATTCACTCTCCAATGGTTAAAATATTAACTTCTTAGATAACCTGGAGATTGTCCAGCATTTCCTTTAATTTGAAAAATAATTGATTCATTGGAAGAGAACAATGATGAATACATTGCATATCTATATAAACAATATCCTAACATTGATATGAAAATCATATTGACTTGTGGACGCTGAGAGACAACAACAGTCATTTTTCATCATGGAGATAGAGAAAAGGGAAATGCACATACTCAGGAGGAAAAAATAAAAACACATTCATACAACTACTTTGAGTTTGTCAGGAGCCAGACCACCACCTGGCTATGGATCATATCCCGGAGGAGAGCAGTTCTCTGTTAATAAAGAAAGGCATCCTTCTCTGGTAAAGGACTTTGACAATCACGGCCTTCCTCCGCCATTCTTAGTCTTTTTTTTTTTTTTTTTTCACATGTTAGTCTTGAAGTATAGGACACTCTTATGGATCCCACTGCTCTCAAAAAAAGCAAGTTTATTCACTTTAACCAAGTCAACTCCCAAACCTGAAAATACTTGCTTCAGGAGGACAAAACTGTAATAATGCTTCCCTTTTTCTACCGCCAGCAGACTCACAGATGACTGTGCTTGGACCCACATTTAATGATTTAGCAAAACAAAATAAATATTAAAACAGCAACACTTTTATTTTCCAATAGCTTTGTATATTTCTGCAACAACAACAAGCTCTTAAGAACATAGATCCAAACTCACTCAAATCTAACTGTTTCTCATCATGACCCAAATGGAGATGACATCTACCACTTTGCTTTCTTCCTTATGTTCACATTCAGCATGGAGTGGGCTGATCATTAATTGCCCTGTTCTTATAGTAACAGAGCATCATAATTTCATCTAGGTATGTGGCCACCCCAGCATAAAATGAGTCACGTGACTAATGTGACTTACAGTCACATGGTCAACAGAATGGAAGCAAGGCGAAGAGAGCTTGAAGCTTCCTCCAGGTGCCAAGGTGACTGTGTCCGTGCTCCCAACTCTGGCATCTTGATTCAGCAATATCAGTGATGGTGTTTTCACCCTACGGCGATTGGGGTTCTACACTGAATACATAGTGCTGGGCCTGGTTCTTTGTATTATACTTCCCAGAATTCTGTGAAATATCAACATGCTTGTTATTAACTCCCTTCCTCCAATTAACTATCATTTATGACCACTATTTGTCACTGGTAACTTTGAGAAGCCAGTTAGGTTCTTTATCTGAATATACATGTGTGGTCCCCTGTCTTATAGAATATTTAAGATTCAAGTTACAGTTTTCTTTAGCAACTTCCTCCCAATGTGAACTCTTCCTATAAAATGAGTTAAAGTAATGAAATATTTTTTAATGACCATGTCAGAACATATACATCTAAGCAATTTGTACATCTTAGGCTCCCTCCAAATAGCAAGTTTTGGTCCACAGAACAATTATTACACTGGTTTTGCCGTTATTTAAAACTCTGAGAAATCATATGAGAATTATCTTGTGCCAGCGTACATTTTTTATTTTATAAAAACACATGCTTAAAAACTCAGATATTAGGACCAGCAGATGGTGCAATGGTTACATTGCTGGAGTCCCATGTAGTCAACTGCGGTTCGAGTCCTGGACCTGGCAGCTTAACCTCATTCTGGGCGCATGTGTGTGCATGCCCAAAATCTTGAGAGGAAGATGAAGGGATTGCAGCATGGCTATCCCCGCAAGATGATTTCTCACTTTCTGTCTCTCTCTCCCTGTCTCTCAGGCAAACGCACGTGCCCTACAGCAAAAATCTTTCTAAAAAAAGAAAAAAAAATCAGAAATTGCTCCATGAAAAATTCTTTCTCAAACTTTTTCATGTTCTAGTTTCTCTCCCTAGAATTAGTGTCTACTCGTTTTCTTAAATTCTCCAGAGATACAGGCCCTACACACACACATACACACACACACATGCACACACAAATAAGGGGAATTCAAAAAGCTTGTGGAACATGAAATTAAAGTTTATTTTGGTGCAAAAAACCCTGTAATCTAAGCATAACTTTTTTCTGGATATACACTTCCTAGGAGCTTTTGAAGGCCTTTCATCTATATAAATATGTATTAACTTTTTTTTTAAGAGGTTTATGCTATAGGGCATGTGTGCTCACCAAAAAGACAGAGAGGCAGAGAGACAGAAAGTGAGAAAGCACCCCCCTGGGGGATGGCCACACTGCAATCCCTTCTACTCCATTCTCCTCTCAGGATCTTGGGCATGCACACATACATGCCCGGCATGAGTTTAAGTCACCGGGTCCAAGACTCGAACCGCAGTTGACTGCATGGGAGTCCAGTGACATAGCCATTATGATAACTGCTGGCCCCAATATGTATTAACTTTTTATCTTTTTTTTTTAACAGAAGTACCTAGTCATTCTACTTAATAAATAGCTCTGCCTCATTCTAACTACAACAGATAGTGTTCTGATTTATGGATGCTCAGTAATTACTATTGTTGAGTATTTATGTTTTTGCTAATCTTTTACTATTGTAGTAAATATTCTGAGCAAGATACTTTATGTATTTTTATGAAGGTATCCTTGGGAAAAATTCTAAGAAGCTTTATTGCTGAGCAAAGAGTAAATTCATTTGTAATTGATAAATATTTCTAAATTACCCTCCATGGATACTGTATAAATTATACTCTTAATTCAATTCACCCTTATTCTTTTTAACATCTTTGGTGATGGCAAATTTCTAATTTTTGAGACTAGCTTAGGTTTAACTTCTGAAAACTGACTCAAATCATTCAAAGCCAAGACTGATGAACAAAAACCATGATCCTGTTAGGTAACAACATTCTGAATACAAGAGGAGTTGTAACTCTAAAGTAATTGGATGGGTTTCCTTGTTTGGTTTGTAAAGTGATTCTGAAGTCAGCTCTAAAAGGAGGTCCAACATATGTTGAGCAATAGTAGCATCACACAAGTAAGTGCACCATCTCCCAATGTAATGAAGAGACACTATTCAGTCAAACATAGATGATCTCTTCTACATATTTTTCATTTAAAAATTGTATTTACTTAGAAACATTCAGAATGTCAACAAAACAGCTGTACCTTTTTATTTTTTTTTGCAATTACAGAATGGTATTCAGTTAACAAAACAATTATTTCATATAAGCTGCATCAGAGACAACTAAAGATGAAAAATCTACCACCCCCATATATAATTAATTTGTGCTGTGCACCAACAAGAACCTGCTTTAAATTTCCATGCCAATTTACAACCTCCATACTGTACCAGGCAAGGTTAGTGGCTATTGAATATACTACCAGGACAGGGCTATCTAAAGACGCATTCAGTAGTATGTTAACTATACAAAAAAAAAGACACTGTACAGTTTAAAAACAAATCTTACACAGCCTTACATTTCAATTTTTTCTTTAAAAAGAGTGAGTTGTGTATGGGGGTGGGGGGTTAAATGCTTTATAGACAAGAGAAAAAAATGCAATAGGACCAACTTATTCATCATCATCTTTATCTCCCTCTTCCTCATCTTTTTCCTTGCTCTTTTCAGCCTTGACAACTCCCTTTTTTGCTGCATCAGGCTTTCCTTTAGCTCAGTTTGCAGCAATATCCTTTTCGTATTTTTCCTTCAGCTTAGCAGCCTTCTTTTCATAAAGCTGTTTATCATCTGCAGCAGTGTTACTCCACATCTCTCCCATTTTCTCTGCAACATCACCAATGGATAGGTCAGGATGTTCTTTCATTTTGGGGCTATATTCAAAACAGAACAAGAAAAAGGCCAAATGAGAAGTGTATTGGGATCTTTGAAACTTTTTGTTTCCCCTTTAGGAGGGATATAGGTTTTCATTTCTTTTTCATAACTGGCCTTGTCCGCCTTTGCCATATCTTCAAACTTCCCTTTCTCTTTAGCAGGCATGGTCTTCCACCTCTCTGAGTACTTCTTAGAAAATTCTGAGAGGCTGACTGAAGCTTCTGGGTACTTCTTGCACTCCTCCCAGCAAGTTTGCACAAAGAATACATATGATGACATTTTGCCTCTCAGCTTCTTAGGCTCTCCTTTGCCCGTGTTAGTTACCTTCCTCCGTAAGGCATAATCACCCAGTGCCCATCTTGGTCTCACGTGCCCCAGCCCTGTCTCTATGGAACTCAATGTATTGCAGTCTATATTTTTTATTTACTTATAATTTTTTTTGGAGAGGTTTTTTACTGTAGGGCGCATGTACTCGCAAGAAAGACAAAGAGAGACCAAGAGTGAGAAATCACCCCCCAGGGGGGATGGCCATGTTACAATCCCTTCTCCTCCATTCTCCTCTTGGGATCCTGGGCACACATGCACACACCCGGCATGAATTTAAGCCACCAGGTCCGGGACTCAAACCACAGTCAACTACATGGGAGTCCAGCAACATAGCCATTACGCTAATTGCTGGTCTCCATTTTTTTTTTGAGAGAGAGATTTTTCCTATAGGGCATGTATACTTGCCAGAGAGACAAAGAAACAGAAAACGATAAATCACACCTCCTCACACAAGGGGATAGCCATCCCACATTCCCTCCTTCACTCTCCTCTCACGATCTTAGCATGCAGGCACACAAACCCAGCGTGAGTTTCAAGCTGCCAGGTCCAAGACTCGAAGTGCGGTCTGCCCTGTGGAAGTCCAGTGACATAACCATTATGCCATCTGCTGGTCCCTCTCTTCTACATATTAAACAATTGTTATTACATCAGTCACACTGTATATAAGATATAAAGATCAGGGACCAGCAGTTAGCTTAATGGCTATGTCACTGGACTCTCATGTAGTCGACCACGGTTCGAGTCTCGGACCCGGTGGCTTAAACTCATGCCGGGTGCGTGTGCATGTGTGCCCAAGATCCTGAGAGGAGAATGGAGGAGAAGGGATTGTGGCGTGACCATCCCCCCCTGGGGGGTGATTTCTTGCTTTCTATCTCTCTGTCTCTTTCTGTCATCTGGCGAGCACGCGTGCCCTATAGCAAAAACCTCTCCAAAAAAAAAAAGATATAAAGATCAAATAATAAGGTTTCTTGTAACATATTAAAGTCAGTTTTTTTATTTTTTAATCTTTTATCCTTATGAACCCTCACAACCTTGTTGAGTTAAAGATAGCAAGTGCAGGGGCCCAAAGGTGGTATGGAAGTTAAGGTGCTGGATCTTGGATGGCCAACAACGCTGTTTGAGTCCCGGACATGGCAACTTGAAAATCATGCCAGGTGTGTGTGTGTGTTGTTGGGGGAAGGATGCCAAAAATTCTAAGCAAACTAGAGGTGAAGGGATTACAGTGTGGTCATCCTCCCTAGGGGGTGATCCTTTACTTTTCCCCCATCCTCTCTCTCCCTTCTCTAGCGAGTGCATGCTCCCTATAGCAAAACTAAAAAAGGACAAGATAGCGAGTTTATTTCTCCACTGTACATAAGATTTCAGAGAATTCAATTCCTTGCACACAACGGCACTTACAGTATCATAGAACACGGTGTGTTACCTAGGAAGTTCTGAAAAGCAATCAATTTGCTCTTTTATTGACCTAATAAAACCCTTAGTTCCTATTTTGTGTTTCTAAGGGTCCTTGACAGACAGATGAAGAATAATTCTGAAAATTATGCACATTCCAATGGCATTATAATTAACCAAAATTGCTCCAAACAGAATGTGAAGGTAAATAAAACTTAAGCAAATATACAACCAAAAGAGTTCATAGATTTATCAACTGGACTAGGGAGAAATGTTCGCCTGTTGAAATATTCACTTTGTAAGATAAATAATGTGTTTGAATATATAAAAAAATGAAATAAACAATTAAAATTTTTAAAAAAGAGTTCTAGTAACATTTAACAATCAACTCTCCTGAAAGGGGGGGTTGTAGCATTTGTAAATTTCTGTGGTGTAAGTGCTCCCACCTGATTTTAAACTTTCTAATGGCATCAGTTGGTTCACAAAATTCCTGAAAACTTAAGAACAGGCTCTCATAAGCCTGTATAAGCAGTCTCCAGTACACCACTGCATGGCAACCACAGTACTTTCTAAAGGTGTGACAGTGTGAAGTTTTTACCAAAAGGAAAAATCCCAAACTCTTTTGGGCTTCAGTAAACTACACTGCTGAATATTTTTTTTTACTACTGTGGATTATTGTGTTCTTATTTCATATATTTCTGAACTCAAACTTTGCTTTAAGCTTCATTATCCTCAATGTACTGTGCTTCAAAGCATGTAAGTTCAATTTTCATAAAAATATATTTTTTTACATAGGTTGATATGTGAGTCTATTAATGTTCACTCACTCAGCACTTCCTTTCTAACTTCTCCTCTATCTCATAAATATGAAATAGGAAGAGAGCAGGAAGCATGTACAAGATCATTTTTCTATATTTACATAATGAAAAAGCTACAAGTAAAGTGAACAAAGGAGTCAAAGGGGAATTCAATACCAAGCAATTCAGAACATCTTGATAAATAGGACATTTTGCAAGGGATCTTCTGAAATACTATTGAAATAACATATCACTCTTAAAAAGCTATTTTTTTAAATCAGAAAAAACTGTTTAAAGATGGTTTAACATGTTCATCAACTTAGCCTGTGCATGTGTAGATGTGTATACACAAGGTGTGAGTATCTAGAAATAAGACTCCATGTGGACTTCCTGATATTATCCAAAATACTCATCTTTAAAAGATGTACTGTGTTCACTCATGCTTTCTTTGCCCAAAATGTTTCTGAAACTGCCTTCAGAGCAGTGTATAAATCACACAGGAAAATTTAGCTCATGTATTCCTTTATACCCACTCCTTATTTAGATGAAAAATTACGGCCATCCAACTTGATGACCTAACTTATTCATCAGACTTTACTCCAATTTTTAGATATCTTCAGACCAAATCCACCCTCCAAGGATAAAGATTTGCAACATTCAAAATAATTCCCAAAAAGAAGTTTCAAAATGTTTTGAGTAGAGCAGCAGCTGCTTCACTAAAATAAATGCATAGACTTCCAAGGTGATGATTTGGAAAGACACAATCTCTATGTGAATATACATACTCTGGGGCATTGTTTTAAAATCTCATTATGTAATGAAAGACACACTCTAATAAATCACATTACACTTTGACCACACAGCAGTCAAAATGCTTATATAAGAGTCACATGTGGGTTCAAATCCTGTCCCCATCATTTGCCAACCACAAGATCTAGAGAAAATTATTTTCTTTATGCCTCAGTTTTCCTCATCGTAATCTGCAAAATTAAAATAATGATACCATCCCCCTGGTATTGTTTTGAGGTTGAAACATGGAAAAAATGCTTAGTTCTGTACCTGTAATGTGATAATGGGCTCAATAAATGTTAGGGTTTTTTTTTCTGTTCATTATTGGTCACATACAAAGTCCTGCACGTCCTTTTCTCAGGTGACACGCTAATCTTTAACTTGCTCATTAGATACCTAGAGGTACTAACACAGTTTGCTTAGTCAAGAGGATTAAACTGGGTACATTTGAGTATTTCGAGCTGATAAATAGACACCAGAGTTGTAATTACTATTCACATATAATAGAGAAGTGGAGAAACATAACACCTAGATGACAAAATCATATTCCAGGGAAGAAATCATGATTTAAGTAGAGGACTAATGGAATATAATCAATCTCTTATTCACTGAAAACATATTTTCATTGAATAGATGCTTCATATGGACAAAATAAGCAGCCTCAATATTAGCCTCTGCATCCTTGCATAGTAATATGATTACCTCATGTCCCTATCACTTAACTTTATGAGCCTTGTTGGCCACTTCATGGTCCCACGCCTTGTGTCCAACAATGAAGAAAGGTCTAGAAGAATCATTACAGAGGGAAGAAGAGGGAGAAGCCTGGCATGCCCAGAACAGAGCTTTTAGTCCAGTACATCAAGAGGAGGAGGTTTTATCTGCAGAGGACTGTATTCCTCTCCAGGACACCCCAGAAAAAAGCCTAAAGGAACGCAACTCAAAGAAGCATGGAGTTCTCTTTCTGTGCCGATAGCAGGCCTGCAAGCATGGTGAACGTCCCTAAAACCCGCCGGACCTTCTGTAAGAAGTGTGGCCAGCACCAACCTCATAAAGTGACACAGTACAAAAAGGGCAAGGATTCTCTGTGTGCTCAGGGAAAGCAGCGTTATGACAGGAAGCAGAGTCGCTATGGTGGTCAGACTAAGCCTATTTTCCGGAAAAAGGCAAAAAGTACAAAGAAGATTGTGCTGAGGCTTGAATGTGTTGAGCCCAACTGCAGAGCTAAGAGAATGCTGGCTAGTAAGAGATGTAAGCATTTTGAACTGAGAGGAGATAAAAAGAAAAAGGGTCACGTGATCCAGTTCTAAGCCTCATCTTTTCTATTATGAAGATGGCAAAATCTTGAGGTGAATGTTCACCTCATTTGATTACAGTTGGTCTATTTGTAAGGGAATAAAGTAATCAATAAAATTCCCCTTTCGGGGAAATTTTATTGATGGTACTACTACTTGTTTTGGATTAAACCTGACTGGCTGAGCTCACCAAAAAAAAAAAAAAGGCATGGAGACACTCACCATACTTTAAAAGCCACATTTGCCCCCCTTCTTTAATATAGCTTCCTTGAGGGTCCTTTCATATTTTCCAGAAGTGCTTGGTACAGCCCGGAATCTATAAGGAACATTCTTTTCCACTAGGAAGTATTTCTAGACATTAACTTCTGGGAAATGATAAAGTGCATACATTGCAAATATAAAGGGTTATATAAATACTTAACAATCGAAGCATTTCCACTCTCTGCCCACAAAAAGCCATTACCTCTATCTTTATGACAGAAGGTTTAATGTCGCTGAATCTTGCTCAAGTGTAATATTCACTTGAACACTAAGGTCCAATTTTATAGTGGCAATTTTTTATTCCAAATCATAGTCACAACCCAATCCAATTCGAGTATTCTGATACCACATCTCCCATGAAGGAGTTCTTCAGCCATACTTCATTTCCAGTTCCCTACCATCCTGCATCCCCAGACCCTGACCTGGTGCTCAATTCATAGGATATACATGTGCAATAAATTAAAAGGGGGTGAATGAATACTTGAAAAATATAATTGTGTCTCGCTACGAAAGGTACCTTAAATAAAAAATAGTGACAACTACCATTGTCACAATTAACTTAAAGTGGCTGCTTTAAGTACATTAGTTCCGATTCTCATCGCCACAGAATAAAGCAGGAAAAACTGTCTACTTTTCATACAAGAAACTGAGACTTAGAGCCAATGAATAACTACCTTTCCCAGGAACCTAAAATTATTAAATGGCAGAGCTGGAATATAAACCTAGTTCATCAGTCTCTGGAATCAGAACCATTAACCACTTTGGTAGATTGCCTCTACTCAGAAATGTTAAGCATTCTGGTAAACTGCCTCTAAAGCACCTACCACATATGTTATAATCTCCGTAACTGGGGAAGACTTTTCAAAGAGATCCCTCACCTACTGCGTGACAACATCTACCAATTTTCTCGTCTGTCATGGATCACTATGGTGCTGTGTCTGCTTGTTTCCAAGAATGCAGCCAAAGCTTCTAACACCACGCAGTCAGAAATCTTCATCTTCCTCTCCATTTGCAGAGATAAGCAGGTACAACCCAATGCTTGCCTGTCACATCATTCTCAGTCCCCATAGACTAGAAAAGGAAAACCAAGAAAGAACCCTATATTTCCCCTCATTCTGTGTCTAAGTGTCGTAGGACTGGGTCCAACAACAATAAACTTAAGAAGAACACACTTTGCTATACTCAAAAGTTCCCCTGCTTCTGACATTAGACTCAATCTGCCCAGGACACTCTCAATCCCTCATATAAACGTCTCCTGCTGAGTGTGAAGATCTACAGTGCAGTCACATATTATTGGGATTGAGGTTCTGAATCAATGTGTAAAATGAAATAGAATTATACTAAAAATCATGCATAAATATGATATATAAATATGTAAATTGATATGTTATATATATACAGCAAATATTTAAATGAAATTACCCCTAAGATCACCCAGCAAGTACAATGCATTTTTGTCTTCAGTTGTAAAGTCTCAGGATTCTTTCTCAGATTTAATTTTGAGAACCATTTAGCTAGAAGGAAAGTCTAAATGCAGATGCCGACACATTCTAATCATTCTGCCCAGCAGAGTGAGAAAAGTTTCCTGGTAGCTTGCAGAATTTGTGCCAGTATTTTTTAATGTGCAATATACCTTTATAACAAGTGAAAATGTGTGTTTGCTGTTGTGACATCTTAGTCACAGTCAGTCTAAAAGTTAGAGAGTAGGTTAAGTTCTTGAGTAGTGGCAATGTCACCCAATTCCCTGCCCAGACAGAACAAATAAATCCAGGGATAAACAAAGCTCAATGTTTCAAATTGAGATCTGCTACAGTAGGAAGAAAAATAAAACAACTCATCAGAAAATTAACCTCCAACTACTTGCCTCTACTGCTCATGGCCCTCGGTTTCTATTCTACTCTTCCTATTTTCACTACTTTTTACATGTACTTTTTTTTTTCATGACCATTTCTTGGACATCTTTACAAAATGCTTAGTCCTTGGCTCAGTTATTATGCAAATTTCCAAATTTTCCTAGACTTTGTTTTGTCCTTTAAGGTATCTTGCTTACTTCCATTTACTCATAACCAGTCAGAGCTTTAAGGGAGAAACATCACACTTTGATCCTCTGACACTTTGCCTCATTTTCAGATTCACACCTCCCAGCTCCTCTTATTGACCAAAGTTGTGTACTCCCCAGTTGTGTACTCCAATTAGGACACTAGTAGGTCTGTAAAGATGATCCAGCCCAGCCAATAAAGCTGGAAAGAACATGCTCAACCCGCAGTTCATGGCTCACAGACACCCTCAACAGTGTTACAACGGTATCATTCCTTTTACATTTATCCATATGCAAATAACTTTTCATCTATGGCTTTCATCTTCTGAGTAACTTTCAGAAAATAAAAGCCATAGAAAGCCTTAAGAAATGTTCAAAATAGTCATTTTCACATGAAAAATCATTTTGGGAGGCCTATGAAATGAGACTTAAACTGGTAAAGGGCAAACACAAAAATAGAGCAGAAGTCATCTTAAGATGAGTAGAGAAGCCAGAAACTCTCTCAGGCTGGGAGTTAACTTGGTCAGGAAGTCAAAGTCTTGAAAAAGAAAAAGCTGTAAAGCTTTGATTAAAATTCCCATTGCTGGTTATATTTATATGCCCATTCAGGTGCTCATAAAGGAAGGGCATTTTTATTAAGAACACTGTAGATCACTTTGAATACATTTCCCTGTACTTTTCTTTGCTCCTTCCCCCATCTTTCTATAATGATATAAATTAAAGGACAGAGGCATCAGGTGATAATGATGGATTTTTCTCAGCTATTCGGCTTGTACCGCAACAAACCTTAATATTATTTTAGCGAGGTGAGTAATTTGACCTAGAAGGATCGGCCTGTTCAATACATGCAGTGGCAGTGCTGAGGAATCAGCTTGCTTAGCCTGGGGCAATCAATAGATTGACAAACTAGCCTTTTTTTTAAGTCCAAGGCCTATTTTATAGGAATATTAAGCTTGTGGTGATCGTACAACAAAGGAACCTGAAGCTGGCACAAAAGGCTTCACAGCCGAAAGCTTTCATAGGGCACTTTTATAACTTTAAAAAGGTTCTCATATACACAGAACCAGCCAAGGTGTGGGGTGGAGGAGCTCACAGACACAGCTATTCATCTGAAATAACTACGGACAGATTTAAAAATACACAAACAACCTTGAACATCTGAGGGGAAAAAAAAGCACTCTGTGTGAATTATCCTGTGGTTGTTGCAACTTCAAACAATGCTCCTATGGCTATTTTGAAAATATTATGTGAGAAGCAAAATAAGAAGTGAGTAAAGATGAAAAGCTGTGATAATGGGAAGAAGTGATATTTGTGCCATTGCCCCAGATCTCACATGGAGCTTTCCTGATCCAACCATATTCATCCGCGTCCAAAGGTGAAAAAGTATTTTAAGTTCGTGGGAAGCTTGCCCCGAGACGGCCTAGAACCCCCTGACAAATCATCCTATTATGCTATTCTGGCTGGCAGCAGATGGGCTGGAAGGGAAGAGTCAGAGAAGAAATGTCTAGGATGCAGATTTTCAGGGGTTTCAACCTTCTCAGAAAGGCCATTAGCCTCATGATCAGTCACCAGAAACTGCTTAAATGCATTTCCCCCACAGAAAGCTAATATAGGACGCCAGTCTCTTCAGTCATTAAAGGCTACAGGGGGCCTTGCATTGGAAAAATGGGTTGCTTTCTCGAGGAAAAAAATACATATATATATTCCTCTCGTAGACTCCTTCACTATTATTATGAACTTGCCCATTATGGTGATGTTTATTGCTTTTCCCCCTCTCCCAGGTTTTTAAATGTCCCCTATTGAAAAGACGGCACCTCATGCAGTGAATTTTGATTAGAAGCTCATATCATCACTCTCCTAATACCAAGCCAGTGTTCAAAGGGTACTGTTATAAAGGCCTGTAATGCCTAGCTGGAGAACTGTAATGTTTCAAACAAAGGATATGATAAATTACAAAACAGGCAAGAAATTATTCGATTAAAAAAGACAGTGTGAGCTATTTCCCTCTAGAACATATTAATAGCCCCCCAGCTGATCCCTCTGGGATTTACACAGGGTGAAATTGAGCTTTTCCCAGCAATCTACTGCAACACCAATGCCCGAGAAGGGCGCTGGAGGGGGAAAAGCAGCACCAGGGAGGAGCAGGCACAGCAGTAACGAGAAACATTGATTACACTCCAAATCAATGCAAGATGCTGACAGGGCTCTGTGCTAGGAAAAGCTGGCAACCAAATTGCGTCTCCTGAGCCCTGCCAGTAGGTGTTAC
This sequence comes from Tupaia belangeri chinensis, assembly GCF_000334495.1. Lineage (NCBI taxonomy): Eukaryota > Metazoa > Chordata > Mammalia > Scandentia > Tupaiidae > Tupaia > Tupaia belangeri. The sequence goes on from NW_006160211.1 coordinate 513,510, forward strand.
TATTCATACATGCAAATCAACAAGCACTGAGCAGAGATTAAAAGCGAGAGGGAGGCAGAAGATGGCAGGAAGGAAAAACTTCAGCTCGGGCTGCAGATCAGAGTGGCAAGCATTATCATAAACATAAAAACTCTGAAATCCTCCCTCCATTCCAGTTCACAGGTGTTTTGCTTTAAAAAAAAAAAATAAAAATAAAAATGTAAAAGTAAACCGCAGATTCCTTTACATCAAAGAGCTGCCTGAAAGTTGTTTTATCATTGAACAGCTGTTCTTTCAAGTTGTGGTTAAACCCCCTAAATCTCTGTCTTGATTAGTCTAATTATGCAGTGGGGCATCTACTTAAAATCTTAAGCCAATCATGAATTTAGTTCAGCAGCAGTGCCCACACAAAACATTATTCATTCTTTTCCATGGATCTTTGTCCCGGAAGTGCCTAGACAACATGTCTGAGGGTAAATAAATCTAAGGGCATATGTGACATGTAAAGAATTACTCAGATGCCCTGGTGACACACAGCAGAGAAAATCCCATGAGCAGATTCCCATTGGCATAGAATTTTCCATGATGAAATCTGTGCACACTCTTACTGGATGCTTTCCCTGAGATGTTAAAACAATGACTTTTCATTATGTTTATGCACATACAGCATCACTGCAGGCTGACTTATCAACTAAGGGGGCAACATGAGGCTGCACAGCCAATATCAAAAAGGGAACTCTCAGATTCCAGAGATAAGAGCAATGAAGATGTTCTGCTGAGAATCTACCCTGGCAAAAAAAAAATGGGAAAAAAAAAAAAAAAAAAAAAAAGGCAGGCCAGAAGAAGACTGGGTCTGCCATGAGAGCTAAGATCTAGTGATTTCAGAGATAAGAGCAATGAAGATGTTCTGCTAAGAATCTACCCTGGTATACCCCCTGTCTCCTCCTCTCCTCTCTCTCCCTGTCTTCCTGCCTTTCTGTCTCTGTCTTTTCATTTTTTAATTTTTCTTTTTTTAAAATTTTTTAAGGTAAAGTTTTTTCTTGGCTCTGAAATCTTCCTTTATCTTGGTAATAATGCCCTCCCCTTTCCCCCTCCCATCTAGGAAAAAAAAAAAAAAAGGCAGGCCAGAAGAAGACTGAGTCTGCCATGAGAGCTGAGATCTAGTGATTGCATGCTGTGTGGTTTTCATTTTTTGCTTTCAATAATTAACAAATAATTTTTTGTTTGTTGTATCCATTTTTCTTTTTTTTTCTTTCTCTTTCTCTGTTTTCTTATCCTTTTTCTTTTACCTCATCACTTTGCTGCTCAGCTTCCACCTACTGAGTGTCTAGATAAGTCTAAATGACAAGTTGCCAAATCTGAATACTATTTGGGTCCTCATATTCCTCAATTCCCACTGAATCTGTGTCACAAAGGGAGAAAAGTGCAACACCAAAGAGTTCACAGACCACATCCTCCTCTGCACCTCTCATCACTCAGATTGATCTTCTAGAAATTAGGAAGAAATGGATAACTCATCAGATGACTAGAAATCACTGCAGGGTCACAAGAAATATGTGAATCCAAGAAAATACCTCACCCCAAGGGAAAAGAGTAACTCCTCTTCATCCACAGACAGTACAATGAAAATCATGGAAATGTCTGACAAAGAATTTAGAGTATTCATAATGACAAAACTAACAGAGATGGAAGAGAAGAGGGACAATGAACACCAGAAGTAAAAAGCCAATGAGTCTCAGGAGGTGAGGAATCTCTTGCAAGAGCTGAAAGAGAAAATATACACCATAAAAAAGTTAAATGGAACTGTTGGAGATGAAGGCTATAATACACGAAGTCAAAACCTCCTTTGACAGTATTAAAAGCAGACTAGATTATACAGAAAATCAAATCTCAGATGTAGAAGACAGGATCACTGGACTAGTAAAATCCACCATGAAGACTGAGAAAGTAGTCCAAAAACTGAGAATAATATACAAGAAATACTAGATACCATGAAACATCCAAATATCTGGATAATCAGTATCCCAGAAGGTGAAGCGACTAATGAGGGCATTGACAATCTATTCAATGAAATCTTGGGAAAAAAATTTCCCAAAGCTAGAGAGGCATTCAAATATCCAGACCAAAGAACACAAAGGACCCCAAATAGTATCAACCCAAGAAGATCTTCTCCAAGACACATTATAGCCAGAATGACCAAAACCACAGACAAAGACAAGATACTCAGACTGGCAAGAGAAAACGTCATGTTACCTACAAAGGATATCCCATCAGGCTAACATCAGACCTCTCATCGGAAACAATGCGAGCAAGGAAAGAATGGTAAAATATTTTCAAAGTGTTGAGTGAAAAACAATTTCAACCAAAGAATACTATACCTATCAAGATTATCCTTCATATGGGAAGAAAAGACAAGAACATTCTCAGATAAACAAAATCTGAAAAAATTTACCAATAACCAGGTCAGCTCTCCAAGAAGTTCTGAAGGGAGTGCTATCCCGGGAAAACTAAAGTCAGACGCACAGAAATGAGAATTCTAAAACAGCTAAGAAAATGGCCAGCCTAATGGTAGGGACAAGTACAGAGTTGAATGTTATCTTCCGAATTTAAACGGAGAGACTGGACCACAGTCAAAGATAAAGTACATGAGCTTGAACTGGTAAAATAGAATTTTATGACTTGTAACTAAAACATTGCTGACCTTCTATGCTTTGTTTTCCAATGTTAAGGAGTTTTGTCTTTTCTCAAGTTGTGGACAGGTCCATGTACCTACTATTCAAACGGAATCCTAACCTGTTTCCTGGCTTTAAGTATTAAGCAAAGGTCTCTTGACATTTTTTTATTTTGATTTATTAAAGTTAAAACTGACTTTCTTAAAATTAAAAAGTATATTTAAAAAAATACCTATTTGGTAACCACAGTAAGCTATATAGCCTCAGCTATGTGCTGTTTTATGGTATATTCATTCTATCCACAGAGTTCCATGCCTAAAGTCAACTTTCATTCACATATGTATATATCAACTGAACTTACTATTGAAAGTATTTAGATTAATTAAGATATTTTGTAAATCAACACAATGTGGGAAAAAATAAAGGAATGGAAAGCAACTGCAGAAACCAGAGACAGGGTGGGAAGAGGATGGATGGATGGGCAGATAGATATAGATATAGATAGATATATAACAAGAGGGACCAGCAGTTAGCGTAATGGCTATGTCGCTGGACTCCCACGTAGTCGACCGCGGTTCGCATCCTGGACCCAGTGGCTTAAAACTCACGCTGGGTGCGTGTGCGTGCATGCCCAAGATCCCAAGAGGAGAATGGAGGAGAAGGGATTGCGGCATGGCCATCCCCCCTGGTGAGTGATTTCTCGCTTTCTATCTCTCTGTCTCTCTCTGTCTCTCTGGCGAGCACACGCGCCCTATAGCAAAAACCTCTCAAAAAAAAAAGAAAAAGATAAATAATAAGAAATATATATGTATATATATATATACACACATATATAAGAAACAAGAAATGGAAAATTATTTGTTGAAGATAACATGTATGTTTAAGCTACTTTACAGTGTATTCTGGCTACAAAATCATATTTTGTATGCTGTGGTGATATCCAGTGAAAGTATGTAAAATAAATAAAAATAAATAAATTTTTTAAAAAGAATAAAACTAAAAAAAAAAAAAGACGAAGCTTCAGTTTTGGATTGTTACAGAATACATGCCAGCCTTTGTTGTGTATCTTCAACTCCTGTCAGTACCTTAACTCTTCTGGATAATGGTGAGTTGTCATATATAAATATCATACCCTATAATTTTCAAAAATTAAAAATAAGGATGGCTGATCAAAAATAAAGGGAACTCTGTATCATGGGGAAGACATTGATAGGCCAGGAATAGGGCCTGGGCATGAATATTCCTGGAATCATTGGAAACACTAGAATGAAAATCTTATAGCCATCCTGGATTAACTAAAAGGCCATTAACAATCTCCAGCCCTATAATGCAAATAGAGATGTATCTCATAGAAGAAATAAATTTTAAAAAGAGAAAGAGGAACATGCCTCAAATAGAAGATCTGTACTACTCTGGCACCAGTCAAGCCTGGTTTCCCCTGGAATAAATACAGACCCAAAATGGGATTCAGATCAGATGTAGGATTGGGATTCTACCTCATCTTTGGAAAAAAAAAAAATTATCTCTTCATTCAAATTATGTCGATGAATGCTTTTTTTAAGAAAATCTTTGCCAGATAGAGACATTCTGGAGTCATGAGTAATAGCTCTTAACATTTATGATGCTGTCACAGACACTAATTCATTTGATCTCATTCTACCATCTAGAAACTCTCCCATCTAGAAATCCAATGCTGTGACTAATTCGCCATCCATCAAAAACAATTCTCTATAATAATTACCATTTTCTGCTTGGTTTTAAAATGTGCTCATTATTTTTGCCAAGAATGTTAAAATGTCATAACTCTAAAGATCTCTCTTTAGAACTGATAAAGCAGTCCTACATAGTTGAAGTTGTTGTGTTCCCAAAGTTTAGAATTAGTCTTTGAAGAAATTAAGATTTGACATTTTTTGGGAAAAAAAATTTTAATTGAAAAGACTCAAGACCAGCCAGTGGCATGGTGGTTAAGGCAACTGGATCCCACACGGCCAACTGTGCAGGCCCACAATCTGGCAACACACCAGGCATACGTGCATGCATGCCCAAAATCCTGAGAGAATGAAGAAGGGATTGTGGCATAATTATGCCCCTCCAGGGGTGCTTTCTCATTTTCTCACTCTCTTTCTCCTCATCCCTCATGTACAGGCCCTCTAATAATTTTTTTAAAGGGTGCAAGAGCACAGAGGAAACAGAGGTTTACTCTAGCCTTCCGACAATGAATCTACATTTCATATTTGCAATCATATTTGAAACTGGATTAACTAAAAGGCCATTATCAATCCACAATCCTGTAGTGCAAATAGAGATCTATCAAACACACCAGCCACGGTGGTGCAGTGGTAGTGTGACACCACCTACTGAGATGAAATTGATGCATTTTGCATGAATCCTGGGGAGCTGGGGATAGAATGATATGGTCCAAATGTTTATGTCATACAAAATTCATTTGTTGAAATACTAACCCCCATGATAATGGTATTAGGAGGTTGGATCATTGAGAGGTTATTAGATCATGAGTATGAAAGCCTCATGAATGAGATTACTGTCTGATAAGAGAGACCCCGCAGAGCTAATTCATCCCTTCTACCATTTGAATACATAGCTAAAAGACACCATCTGTGAAACAGAAAGTGAGCTTGCACCAGACACTGAATCTATTGGAACTATGGTCCTGGAATTTCCAGCCCCTGGAACTGGGAAAACATATTTCTGGTGTTTATAAGCCACCTAATCTCTGGTATTTTGTTATAGCAGCCTAAATGAACTAAGATAACCATCATCCAACACTTGGAGAATGAATCCTTCTCATATTTAACATTAGAAAGTTTTGTATTATCTTTTTTCATGAAAACAATTTTCTATTATTCTGATTGACTTCTATCACAATGGCAATCTTTCTAGATGGATGTCAGAGACATTTATATCCTCTGATGAAAGTAGTTACTCTGATGAAGAATTTATTTTAACGTATCCCTTTTGGGACCAGCTCCATAGAGCAGCAGATAAGACTCTGCACAGGGAACTACATCCCACATGGCCACCAAGTTCAAATCCCTAGTGGCTTGAAAAACACACCAAGCAGCGACCAGCAGGTGGCATGGTGGTTAAGATGCTGGACACTTCCACATGGCTGACCACAGTTTGAGTCCCGGACCTGGTGTCTTGCTTTCTCGCTTTCGTGAGCTCGCTCACTCGCTCGCTCTCTCTCTCTCTCTCTCTCGTCAAATTAAAAAATAAAATGAATAAATAAATAAAATAAAAATTCAAAACAAAACAAAACAAAAACCCACCCAGCACATGTGCATATGTGCCCAGGATCTCAATAGGAAGAATTTTAAGAAAAACGATTATGGCCTGATGACACCCCACTGGGAGATGTTATCTCTCTCTCCCTCCCTCTCTGACACATAGCTTCTGGTGATTAAAAAATATACCTTTCTTGGTTCCAGCAGCTGGCATAGTGGTTAAGGTGCTGGACTCCCACATGACCAACCAAAGTTTGTATCCCAGACCTGGTGGCTTGAAAATCATGCCTATTTTCATGGAAATGATCAGACAAATCAACTTTCTAATGTTAAATGTGAGAAGGAGTCACTCTTCAAATTTTGGATAATGGTTATCTTAGTTCATTCAGGCTGCTATAACAAAATACCATAGACTAAATGGCTTATAAACAACAGAAAATAATGCCCAAAATCCTGAGGGGAGAATGGAGGAGAAAGGATTGTGGTATGGCTCTCCCCACCAGGGTGTAATTTCTCATTTCCTCTGTTTTTCTCTGTCTCTCTCCAGGAAGCACACACACTCTATGGCAAAACCTAAAAATTAAAAGATAAAATAACAAGTGTACCCCTTTTGCACAAAGATCATTGTGGTTGTTTCCAATTATGTCCAAAAAATCTTTGATACTCATCCCTTTAATAGAGCTTAATTCTCTTCCCTTTGAATGTGGACTGCATTTGGGGACTCCTTTCTAAATAAATAATGGCAGAAATGACAGAGAATGACCTTAGAGGGGCAGTCATGGAATACATTGTGGCTTCCGTCTTAAACTTTCTTGGATCACTCACTCTGGGGAAACTAGCTGTCATGTGGTGAGACACTCAACCAGCCCTACAGAAAGAGTCCATGTAACAGGAACTGAAGTCTTCCAAAACCCTGCAAGAGGTTTGCCATTCAAGCGATTGAGCCACAATGTAAGTGAATCCTCCAGCTCTATTCAAGCCTTTAGAAGACTGGCCAACAGTAACCTCATGAGAGACTCTGAGCCAGAATCATCCAGCTAAACCCCTTCTGGATTCCTGGCCCACAGAAACTGGATGCGATAATAAACGGTATTGTTTTAAGTTATAAACTTTCCTGATAATTTGTTACATGGCCGTAGACAATTGATACAATCACCATTATCAAGAAAAATGTATTAAATGTGGGGTGACAATGGCAGAACAATGGAAGGGCAGAATACTCCAGGCACACACATGACCACGTTCCAGACTGGCTGAAGCAGGGGATGAATCATGCCATCAGGACCCTGTCAGGAGTGCTCCGTCTCTCCTTCTCATGGAAAAAAAAGAGCTTAAAAAAAAATGCATTGCACAGTATATACTCTGTGTAAGATACATGCACGTGGTCCCTATATTATGTACAGTGTCTTATCTGAATAGGTCGTGCTTTTACTTTAATGACATTCATGGATCTTATGGGAAAGTTTTGAAACAGGAGTTTCCATTCAGTCTATCAACTAAACTCATTTAGAGTAACAGGTTTTCTCCACCCACTCTTTTCTTCACTCTGGAAAGGATTTTGTTTGTCATTTAAAAACAAGTCATGCTGTTATCACGGGTGTCTTCAGAATCTGACATCGTGCCATATTTATGTTTTGTCCTATTTGTTGCCTTCCAAAGTGCAGCTGAGACACAGCAACATTTTCAAATAACAGGCAAAGAAAACAAATTCTTGGAAGAAAGCTGTCACCCAATTTTACTGGCAGCACAAAACTGAGTTTTTAGCTAACAGGACACACAAATATTCCTGGTGCCTGCTTATTCCAAATGTTATGTCTCCCTGGCTTGTCATTAACAATGCAGATCAACACCCAAGACTCACAAAAAGGGAAGAACGCTAATGACAACAGAATGGCAGTGCCATAGATGGCACAGATGATCTGGCAGATACTTATAAAATTTCATCTTGGGTGCTAACTCTCAGGCAGTGAACAGAGCAGGCTCTTTCATCTGATTTACCCTTTATGGCTGTTTCACTTTTTAAAGAGTTCTGAGAAATGTCTGCTTGCTTCCCAACAAATGTTTCTTCTGCACTCGTTCTCTGAAGACTCCATAGGTCAATGCCTTTCCTTCCTCCCCAGGACCCTATTAGAGCCTCTGTCCAGATGGCGTGTCAGTGCAGGCCAAAGGTCCAGGACTTAAGCTCCAGCTGGCATCAGCTCCTGAGGGGAGGCACCCCTTGATGTTCTTTTTGCCTGGACACTGCCATCTCAGACTTCAAAAATAAAAAGGAAATTATAAAGGAAGGGAAGAAGGGAGAGAAGAGGGGAGGAAAGAAAACTGATAAAAGGGATAAGAACTCTGTTTTGTGTGCTGCTCTTGTTGAGTTCCAAATAAAAGTCACTCAGGGAATGACACACATTGGCGCTCGACACGCTTGGTAAGAGTAGCAGCAGTTTAGTTCAGCTGTTAGAGACTGACTTCGAAGCCTGGCTTAGCCATTTCTCAAGCTTGTGACCCTCAGCAACTTGTTTCATCTCTCTAAGCTCCAGGTTCCCAGCAATAAAGTGTGGGGATAGACTAGTCCCCATCGTGCAAGGTTATAAGGAGATTTAAACAGGTGATATGGATAAAGCACTAAGCAGCACCCAGCTCACAGCTGGTGATCCAAAGATGTTAGTTGCTATTTTTTTTTTTTCTAATTGCACCACTACATGGCTAGTAGAAAGACGATTCTCAATTATCCCACTGATAAAGAGCTGTCACCCCCCTGAGAACCAAGGGACATATTTCCTGGTCCTCCCAGCCTTCCTCCTTTGCAGCACCCTGTAGTCATCTACCTACTGTCTTTCAGAAGCAATCACACCACTTGACTGAACACCACGCTGGAGTCACAGGATCTTGGTTAAGACAGATCACAATCAGAGGAGAGGTCTGGGTATTAAAAAAAAAAAAAAAGAAAAACCTATAGTTGGTACTATAGTGAGTTCAGATACCTAGATGGAAATGAGAAAGTTCCTCAAACTCTGGTGCAAGGTCAGCTAGGACTAAGCTACAGAGAACAGTAACAGTTTTGCTTTCCCAGAAATAATGGGTAAGTAGCATGCTTTCAAAAACCATAGACAGCCCTGCGAGAGGCACCACCCACCAAAGCCAGCCTTACATAAAGCAGATGAGAAGTCACCTGCAGGAGCTAGTCTCTGGGGCCTGAAAAATGTCTGCTTGACTCTCAACAATGTTTCTTCTTCTGTACTCATTATCTAAAGACTGTATGGACCAATGCCCTTCCTTCCTTCCTAGTCTCTTAACAGAGCCTCTCTCCAGATGGTGTGTCAGTGCTAGCCAAAGGACCAAAACTTAAGGACCTGGGCTCGAGCTGGAGCACCAACTCCTGAGGGAAAGCACCCTTGATATTTTCTGTGCCTGGACATTACCTTTGCAGATTGTTGAGAGTCTGAAGTTTCATCATCAGAAACAAAGACTTTAATTCCACAAAGAGAGATATTTCCATTATACAAATAAGATTTGAAGAAGTTACCCAAAATAACTGGTCACAGATCATCTTTCCTTAGAGTACATTTCAGGGGCATGGATGGAAAAGGAGGAAACAGAAGACAGAATGTGGGGAATGAATCACTGGGAGGTAGGACATCACGAGCTGTGTTCTCTAGGAAGCAGAACTAAACAGAATGAACAGAAACTTGGAGAGCTGTCAGAACATGACAAATTATGACTCCAGGTGAAGAAGAGAGTGAAAGAAGGAAAGAAGATTTGATGGAATTACCTCAGGCTGCAATGCAATCATGTGTTCAACCAGGCCAACAGGAAGTCCTTGAGTCAAAGTCACACATCGGAGAAGGTCCAAGCCTTCCAGCAACAGGCCTGCCTTAGTGCCCCTGCCTCACTGAAGTTGCAGGACAGGCATGGCCCACGGGAGGCAATGGCCTTGGCAGAAATGTGCGGGTGGATTTCACAGTACAGTAGCTGGAATCTCTGTCAGTTGTTTTTCTGAAGTTAGAGACCTGAAAGGTGGATCTTACTCATGGCTGCCACATAAATGCAATGTGAGAATTGATAAAACCAGCACTGTTTTCTATTTTACTAGAACTGGCCCTGCCAGCATCGACCTTAGACAGATGTTTTTAGCACCCTCTCAGAGATCCATCATAACTTGCTTTCACTCTCATGAAAATCCAAAACGATATACTGAACCAAACAACCCCCTTCAACCCTTGGTTGTTTTGTGTTTGGCTCATGTCATGGAATTCCCACCCAGAGTCCATGGAGCATATGATCTAGAACAGAAAAGTTTCTATGAAGGCAGCCCCTCCTTTCTTTCTCCCTTCTGCCATAGCAGCAGCAATGAGGCCTGGGTAGAGGAAAAGGGAGAGGTCTCTGAGGTTGTTATACCATGGAATTACAATTAGGGTGGGCTTCAGACCTGCAGATGGTGTAATGGTTACATTGCTGGACTCCCACATAGTTGAACAGTTTGAGTTCCAGACTCGGTGGCTTAAAACACATTGTGCAGGGACCAGCAGTTAGCGTAATGGCTATGTCACTGGATTCCCACGTAGTCGACCGCGGTTCGCGTCCCGGACCTGGTGGCTTAAAACTCACGCCGGGCGCGTATGCGTGCGTGCCCAAGATCTTGAGAGGAGAATGGAGGAGAAGGGATTGTGGTGTGACCATTCCCCATGGGGGGTGATTTCTCACTTCCTGTCTCTATGTCTCTGTCTGCTGTCTGTCTGGCAAGCGCACACGCCTTAAAGCAAAGGAGCAACCCCTTAAAAAAAAAACCTCCAAAAAAAAAAAAAAAAAAAAAACACATTGTGCACATGTGCCCAAAATCCCAAGAGGAGACTAGAGGAAAAAGTATTGTGGCATGTCCATCCCCCTGGGGGGAGGGGAGTCATTTCTCACTTTCTGTCTCTCTCTGGTGAGTTCACATGCCCTATAGCAAAAATCTCTCTTGAAAAAAAAAAAAATTAGGGTGGGCTATCTAGAATGGGCAAAGGAAATGAGTCAGGGAGGTTGAAAACCACTTTTCTCTATTACACAACTTTGCCAGGCATCTCCCAAGATATGAAGAAGAGGACTGCATCTTTCATAATGAAATTCACCTGGACTGAACTTTCCAACGAGAACTAGCTCTCTCAAGTTTCTCTTGGCCATCAGCCCTTCAGGGGTCAAGTGGTGAGAGAAGGTCTTTCTCCCCTCAACCCTGAGGTGAACCTCATTTCCTATTTTTAAAAAGGGGGGTTGGGCAGGATCCCTCTGATAAAGTTGGCTAAGAAAGCTATTTACTGAGAAATAACTGTTTCCAGCTCCCTAATAGCCATGGGTACACGGTAAGAGATGTGCTTAACTCAAGAGATGCATCAGCAGAATTAAAAGATAAAACAGGTAGTCCTACAAGACTTGCTTTGACACAGAGCATCTCTGCAGGTCTCACTCATTTTAAAAATCTTTGAAGAGGTTTGCTATATGCTTAATAATGTTTCTAAATTATAACAGGAGGTATAAAGTTTATCCACAGCATAAACAAGCTGTGTATCCCTAATCCAAAAATTCAAAATCTGAAATGTCCCAAATCCAAAACTTTTTGAGCACATACGTGATACCACAAGTGGAAAATTCCACATCAGACCTTGTTATGAGTAGCAGTCAAAAAAACTGCAATATAATAATATTGTGTAATATTACTTTGTACAAGGTATATATGAAATAAGTGAATTGATGTTTACACTTGGGCATCATGCCCAAGATATCTCATTATGTACAAACATTCCAAAATCCAAACCCTTCTAGTCCCAAATATCTCAAATAATGGATACTCAACCTACAGAACATTCACAGGATTAATGTGGCCAGACAGGCAAAAAATAAAATAAATAACTGCTTAGCGAGTAAAACAGGAGAAAAATATGGGAGATCCTTAACTGTTTTCTTTTGAGAATAAGATTTTATACATACACATTACATATAAGTAAAATAATTTCTTCTTCAAACATACATAGGAATTGGTTGGAGAATTTTTCCCCACACTCTATTGAGCTATATTTGTTTTGCATTTATTTCTGGGACCCAAGTGATACGTAACACTCACAGCTGAAATTATTTATCCCACATATTTGTTAGTTTGAATATTCATCTGTTCTTGAATAGCAGACTGATTGTGACATTGAAATCTTGCATAATTTCTTCAAAGATTCCGCTTAATACGTAAGCTAAGTGTGGGTTCGAGATGGTGTCTGCCCAGCATAGATCGTCCGCTCCTTGCCTTGCTGGCTGCTCCGATGTAGGCCAAGCAGCTAAGTCAGCTCGCCGCCCATTTATTTGTGTTAAACTCAAACTAAATCTCCTTCTCAGGCTGGAAAACACTGCGGTATATCAAACCAGCCACCTTCCGTGTCTCAAACTAACTGGCACCAGAACCAGGAGAGTTTGTGCCTAGCATTGCCCTAGAACAGTGTTTCTCAACTCTTTTTCATTTCATAAGGAACCCTTGTAGATATCTGTCCTAATTGCACTCCTCTCCCATCAATTTTTGTTACCACAGATACACTGTATGTCCATTTATATGTTGTATGAATAGCTGTGCTTTATACATAAAAATTATTCCTTTTTTGACCCCCAAGACTCAGTTTTCACACCTGTAGGGGCAACAGCACCATCACTGAGAATGCATGAACCAGATACTTTCCATTATTCATTTAATTTCTTGTGAACTAGGAGAACTTATTCAAAGGTCTGATTCCAGAGCCCTTCCTCAGATTTCTTAAATTGGAATCTCAGATGACAGGGCCCAGAATATGCCTATTTCACAAGGTCCTTGAGTGACTATCTGAGACTCACAATGCTAGAGTACATAAGTATATCCTGTATGCTAAAGAGCATGGTTTATAATCTGTTTTATTAAAAATAATAATAAACCCGAAGTAGAAATCTTTCATGAGAACTATGGCAAGTATTTACCAGCTTTGAAACATAATTCCTCTTAAATGTGGCTCCCCCAGTAAGTTATTAACTCATCAGCAAAAATAGACTTGCCAATCTCCTCTCCCTACTCCCTCTTTTCTAGCTATGTGACTAAACAAAGTGACTTGCTGAGCCTTAATTTCCTCCTTTATAAAGGGAGGAAGTCAAGGTATCTGTCATAGAATCATCCCAAGAATCAACTTAGACTACAACTTTTAAGGGTTCTACACAATTGCTGGCACCAGAAAAGTAGTGGTTGTTACATCCGTAGCACAAAAATGTCTGTGGCTGAGGAGGAGGAGAAATAGATCTGCAGTAAAGTTAACAATTACAAAAACACAGTGATGAACCACTTGCAAGGCAATATCTTATTCCATCCTAGCACATTTCAATGAGAGAGAAATCTCATTATCATACTCCTTTACAGATGTAAGCAACTGAAGCTTGATCAAGACTACAAAGCTACGTCAAGTTAGTAAGCAGTAATGCTTAAACTTCTGACTCTAAAACCCAGAATGTCAGCACTTGAAAACGTGAGAGACCAGTCTCCTAGAGACCTCCTATAGTCATCTTATGTCTGAAAATGTTCTCTAGTGTGATTTAGCCTAAAGAATAATTTTTCTAGACCTAGAAAATACAATCAACCACAGCTAAATGAAATGGACAGCAATTATCATTTTTCCAAAATCTTAACTCGCTCGAAATAACTCTCAAAATTACCTGCAGTCAAAGAAAAACCATCACGGTGAAATAGGCCAGGGGGTCTGCAGTCATGTTGAAATTAAGAAAGGCCTCTGAAGAGAACAAGCTGACCAAACGCTGACTGCTCAGAAGACAGATGAGACACCAGGAACGGGTATTTGAAGGAATCAGGATGACTACTCAGGGAAAAGTGATTGACTCTGATTGTAGCGAGTGAGGATTTGCATGTGCTTGTGTCTTCCACCTGTAAATACTGAGAATATGAGTTTTTCAAGACAATTTCATGGATAGTGCTTGCTTACTGCCGGTTACAGTACTAAACTCCATTCTTCTCCAGCCTCTGCCTCCCATTTCATTGACTTTGACCAGCACAGCTGGGCTCAGTTGGCTGGTAAAAGCAGTTTTCAAAACCTCCATACTACAAAAAAATATTCAAGACAGGTTTAAAAGGCAACTCAAAATGTCTTTGAAGGACAAAAAAATCAGTGAAAATAGTTAGACACTGGAGACTTTGGGAAGACAGTGGGGAAGAAAAAGAGGATAAGAAAAGAAATCAGCAGGACCAGCAGTTAGTGTAATGGCTATGTCGCTGGACTCTCATGTAGTTGACTGTGGTTCAAGTCCCCAACCCGGAGGCTTAAACTCACGCCAGGTGCATGTGCATGTGTGCCCAAGATCCCAAGGAGAATGGAGAAGGAATTGAGGTGTGGGCCTCTCCCCTGGGGGGTGATTTCTTACTTTCTGTCTCTGTGTCTCTCTGGCGAGCACACATGCCCTATAGCAAAAACCTCTCCAAAAAAAAAAAAGAAAGAAAGGAAATCAGTAAGAAAAAAATGGAGAGGCAAGACATTTGTGGGACATAGAAATGGTTTATTACCTATTGTTGATAATGTGTATGGTATTCTCAACTGGAATGGTCTGAGGTGTATTTCATGTTGGGTAAATTCTCTTTATAAGCCAAATGATGTATAGTGACCGAATGTTTTTAAAATAATAATAAAATGGAATTTTTTTAAAAAAGTCTTCACCTACTCTGACACTGCACAGTCTCTGACACTGAGAGATGTTAGTTCTTTCCCATTTCTTCCCACAACTCCCAGGTATTCCCTTCATTTGCCTTAAAGAGTGTTTGACTAATATTCATGGTAAGATGTAGGTCCAAATTATCAAATGAAAATCCTGTCCTGAGGTTCAAGCTAATGAAAACAAATTCTTTACTCAATTCCTTACACACCTGATGTGGAAGATGCTCTAATCTGCATCCTTTTTCTTGAAGTTTCTCCACAACTAAAAATATTATCTAAAGAATCATAAAACTATGGGGGAAACAACTCATTGAGATTGTAAACAACATATCACTCTTCACAGATCAATGCATCCTTTGAATAAGCCTCTTTCTGTGTTCCCAGCTTCAAGTCAGGACCATTCATAGTTCAGCGCTTCATAATTACATACAATTAACAGCTCGGAGGCTGAGCAGCAGAGTGACTGGTAAGCACTGAAAGCTATAAATCTGTTTTGCAGTAGTGTATATTTTTTTCTCCCTTGATTTTCTTTATTGTTGTTTTGCTTGTTCCTATTAGCATACCTCTGGGGAATGTTTCAAAGATGTAATGTTAACGACCAAACACTTGTGAGACTGCCAGCCATTTCAGATGACTCTTGCTTTCCAGGGCACAGAAAAGGGGAAAATGAACTGACGCATTGTTATGCAGCAAAATAGAATTATGCAGAAAATGCAAAATTATGCAAAATATTCATGCAAAACACATCCCTGAAGAATACAGAGCATCATTGATTAGGAGTAAGAAAGCACGACTAGATTTCAATATTACTGTCTACTAAAGAACCTTGTTAATACAAGAATATGGCAGGTATATCAATGTAAGAGATAGGAGTTCTACCCCTCCCTAAACTTACAGACCAATAGGGAAATGAACAAGGGGTAGAAGTACAGCTCTGCAGAGGAGCAGGTACACAAGGGTCTGTCAGAGACTCAAGAATCACTAAATTACAATAAAAACAATAATAACATCAACGAAGCTAAAATTTATTGATCACTTATTACATCACAGGCATTGACTTATTTCTCATAACCATCCTGTGAGGTAAGTAACATTATCCCATTTTGCAGTCATTAAAAAATAATAACTAAGGTTCAGAGAAAGTAAATGATTTACCCAAGGTCACACAGTGAATCGATGAGAAAGCACACAATTTGAACACAGAAGCGCACCTTGGAAGCCCCTTCTCCTCTTGGCTACTACAGACTGGAAATCCACCACTGAGGCCTCCTAGGTTCATAGATCCTTTTAAAACTGATGGATATTTCTTTAGGAAAATGTATATAATAGCATGCCAAATTTTGCAAATAATTTTAAAGGCAAGAAGATGCTCTAAGAAACATCCTTAGATCCCTATGAAGACTCCTATTCTAATCATAATAGGAAATAAAATTGACACACAAGATTACTTCTAAATACAGATACAACAAATCTCTTAGATCACAAGCCATCATGCTTAAAATAGGATGGGACACAGAACATGGGTACCACCACCTTTCTTTTTCAAGAGGATCTAAGATCATGGCCCCTCCTTTTGCTCTCTGACCCTACACCAACAATACAAATTTACAATTATATTTTGTCCTTGTGGTTCTAATTTGTTCAATTAGCATCAATTTAATGCTTTTTTTTTAGATTATTATTATCATTTTTTTTAAAACATTCAATCAGTATACATCATTTAGCTTATAAAGAGAATTTATCTAACAGGAAATACTTCTTAGACCAGTTCAGTTGAGAATACTATACATGTTATCATCAACAGGCAATAAGCCATTTCTGTGTCCCACGAATATCATGCCTCTCTATTTGTTCTTTTTTTTTTTAATTTATTCATTCTCTACATTTATTCACTATACACCATCACAACACACAAATGAATTTTCCATCCAAAATACACTGTGCCTTGGCTCAATCAAGCACATCAACATACATGTTCTCAGCAAATAATTTTCCAATTCTTATGTCCTGCATACCTTGCCTTTTGTTTTGCCATCCTTGATTCCCCATCCCCCACCCTCTGCCATGTCCCATCCTCCTCCCACATTGTCCCTGGCATCCACGGTTGCCCTCCATGCCTTCCCCCCACCCCCATTCAATTGTTCTGCCAATGAACTTAATTAGTCTAAATATATCCAATAGCTAGCACAGCTGACACATACCTATACATGAACCCAAGTCTGACTTTAGGCATGCAGTTATTCTCCATGCTTTTATGTCTTCCAATCTTTTTTTTTAATCAAGCATGCTATCATCAATAATATTCCATTTCTACTTTCATATATATGTATACGTATATATGTTTTTTATCCTATGTTTGACCCTCTGCCCTTTCCCACTCTCCGATCACACCATGTCTGCTATATACAGTTGTCTTCCAGAAAAGTTATTGAAAATGTGATACATGCAAGTAAAGGGAGAGGGCCCACAGTTTCAATTATCAGCTCATACAGTTTTTAACAGTAGGGAACATAGGTTCTATTCAGGGTTGAATTAAGGGTGGGTCTCGTGCAGTTCCACAATTGTAGGTGAATCTCCATGGAATACAGTTTCATGAAAGCAGTTCTGGTAAGCAGAGATGATTATCAGCTGATGTGGCACAGCAGCCATCTTGTGATTACCGGGAATGGTGTTGTGGGGATCTGCAGCGTGAATTATCCTCAGGTATCTGGCTTCCTTATGAATGGTAGAGTAGTTCTTGTTTTTCCCTAAGGTAATGCAGGGCTGGTAACCATCATCTTCTCACTGTCATAGGTAGAGAAAATCCTCCTATATAATATATTTCTCAATTGGTTTAAGACAGCTAAAGTTACTTTCTGTTGCTTATAGTTGCAAATTCTTAATCCTTGTTTTTGGCTTCAGTTTGCCGCCTGGGCTGGCAGCCGCGCAAACCCAGGGGCCACGAGCAGGCCGGGCCACACTCAGGCCCGGCAACCACGCTCAGGCCCAGGGGCCACGCTCAGGCCCTGGGGGTGGGGGGATTCTACACGCAGGCCCAGCGGCCACGTGCAGGCACAGGCCCAGCGGTGAGGGGCCAGCGATGCGCAGGCCCAGCGGCCACACGCCAGGCCCAAGCGCGCAATTGTGCGCGGGACCCAGCGCCACCTCCCTTTCGCCCGCCTAGCCAGAGAAAGGAAGGACAACGACCTCCCTCGGCTAGTAAACGCCATTGTCCAGATATTCATACTTAATCTATGACTACACTGCCCACAAATGTTACTGAGAGTCTGAGCTGAGTACCTGGCAAGGTTTGGATTTATGCACCCAGATACCAACAGCTCAGAAACATTCATTCAGCCCTTTCAGAGAGCTGCTGAAACCCTTTATGTCACACACCCCCAGTGAGCACAGGATGCACTTCAACTCTCAGGGCACCAAACAGCCTTTAAGTGGGCAAAGCATGCTCACTCCTGAGCTCCCTGAGACCTGCTCCCAGTAAAAAGGTTTCAGTGATGGCTGAACTTTTCACCTCTACAAAGGGAGGATTTAGCTCACAAGGACCCCCTAATGCAACCTACCTCTGAGCTCAACTCTCCTGCTTCGGGATCCGTCACATCCCTAGGTTGGGCTCTCAGTCACCACTCAGGATTGTGTGATGTGCCTTAATCAGCTATTGGTTCCTAACAGCATCAACATTTGCCCAGGGTCACTGTAATAGTCAACTGGTTTCTGATGAAATGGATCAGACTTTCTACAAGACATGCTGGAACAGATAAATACCTCCCTCTAAGGCGCTGCTCAGTGTTTACTTCTCTGAAACACTCCATTACAGCACACTGAGTGAGAGAAGGGGCATGGCGGGGACCCAATTTTGTGGTGATTAAATGCAGCGTGATGGTTGAAATTATTTGCATTTGTCTGAATAACACTAACTTTGAAGACTATGTCATTTAAAGCAAATTGGCGGATATTATTTTTCTGGCAGTAATAATCAGGCATTTTTCATAAAATGGCTTCCTTGCAAGAAAAGCACCAAATAATGGAAGAAAAACACCCAGTTCTAAATACAATGAAGCATGAGGAAGCAAAGTCGAGATTAAAATGCTCTCACGCTGAGGGTACAGACTGGAG
>NW_006160211.1:532233-540400 GCF_000334495.1 Tupaia belangeri chinensis
GAGTGTCTGAACCGATTTCGTGCTGTTCCTGGGCATGCCGGAGCCACTGCTGAGGCTTAATGGCCCACACGGGTCTCAAGAGTGGCTTCCTCACAGGGTGTAGGTAATATCTGGGCTTAGGGGTATACTAGATAAAGCACACACAGGGCCCAGCATTCAGGAGAACAAAAACTTCTCTGTACCAGAGGAGATGTGGCTTCTGTCCCAGGTTTTGGGCTGGTTCCAACAACCTGTTTACCCCTTGCTTCATGAGGCTAGCCAAACATACCTCATGAAAGCCACGCAGGTGGCCTTGACACAGCCCGTGATGGTGTGGAGGAACTTCACCATACCCACAGGGAGCTATTGTCTCTGATGCACTCAGTCTCACCCCTCGAAAGGAATGATGTGCCTTAATCAGCTGCGAGTTCCTGACAGCATCAGCATTTGCCCAGGGTCTCTGTAACAGTCAACCGGTTTCTAATGAAATGGATCAGGCTTCCTACACGATGTGCTGGAACAGGATAAATACCTCCTCTAAGACTGCTCACCTGATCCCCAAGCCAGCTGGTTTCCTATTGCCACTTGCCTCCGCACAGAAACAAGACAAAGGTGGGGATTCTGCAAGAGTGTCACCTGTTTAGAACCAGTTCTCACATTATCCATCTTCCTGCAACCTTAGTCCACATAAAAAAAGCACCCCTGGTTTTTGGTAATAACATCTGAATTAATGTCTTCAAATAAGAACTAGAGATCTAAACTCCCTTTTGACTTTTTCCATACACTGCTTCCAGATTGTCTCCAACCCAGTTCAATAAGCATGTACCTAGGGTCCTACTGAACCCCACCTTCCAGCAGTATCCAAATCAAGAACAAGTCCCTTCCTCTGAGAACCAAAGCCACCTGGGAGCCAGCCCCATCCTGACTAGGCCTCTCCTGTCTCTCAAAGGCCACCCTCATGGGAAGGCTATCCCTCTCTAGCCCCACCATGTCAGCTTGCCAACTTAGAAACAGTCAGCAGGTCCTCTGTCGTTCTCCTTCTGTACTTCCTGGTAGGTATCACATCCCTTCCCTGCCCCTCATCCTCCCAGAAACTTTGCCTAAAGTTGGCCCCCTCCCAGTTGTTCTCCATTTATTCCTACATTTCTTTCCACTTGTTCCTCAAAGTTTAACCCACATTTCACCAAGTCTGCTGAGAGATGCTACCGTACTGCTTTGTCCCTTCCAGTGCTGGCCCCTTTATAAATAAATTTTTTCTCTCTGGTTTCATATATGTATAATTTCTCCCAACTGATTCAAGACTGTGGGAACCATGTCTTCTATTTCTTTTATGTGGAAGCGGCCCACATTCTTCTAATGCATACTACGTGCCCTCACACGCTCTCGCAAAAGTATCAAAAACAGCTCTTATAGAATATGCACTGAATAAGTAAACTTTTATCAGCTTAATAAACAACCAAGAGGGATCAGCAGTTAGCGTAATGGCTATGTCGCTGGACTCCCATGTAGTCGACCGCGGTTCGCATCCTGGACCCGGTGGCTTAAAACTCACGCTGGGCGCGTGTGCATGCGTATCCAAGATCCCGAGAGGAGAATGGAGGAGAAGGGATTGTGGCATGGCTATCCCCCCTGGGGGGGGGATTTCTTGCTTTCTGTCTCTCTGTTTCTCTCTGTCCGTCTGGCGAGCACAAGCGCCCTATAGCAAAAAAAAAAAAAAAAACCAAAAAAAAAAAAAAACTGTCAAAAAAATAAAAAATTTTAAAAACTAAAAAAACCAAGAACTCAACAGGCTTTTTGTTTTGGGGTTTTTTTTAAAGGTTTTTGCCATAGGGCATTTGTACTTACTGAAGAGTGACAGAGAGAAGGAAAGTGAGGAATCACCCCCAAGTGGAGATCACTACACCTCAATCCCTTCTCCACTCTCCTTTCTGGATTTTGGGCACACATGCACAGATGCCCCGTGTGTTTTTCAAGCCATGAGGTCCAGGATTCTAATTGCACAGTCAGCCATGTGGGATCCAGGGCCTTAACCACCTGCTGATCCCACTTTGTTTTTGTTTGTTTGTTTTGTTTTTTAACACGCAGAGTGCTATCACTGCATGAGAAGGATGGCATCCTTTTAAACATTGAGTTTGATGCTCCCCACCCTGACAGGAAGAATGGTCTAACAAGTAAGTCATACCCTCCCACCCCCATGCTCATCGCCCTTGTAGGAGGTAGAGCCAGCCTGGCGACCTGGGATGAAGGAAGCATAGTTACGACAGCTCAGCCTCTGCACGCAACATCTCCTCCGTGATGCCCCAGGACCTGCACAGCTGAAAGCTAGATTGGCAAAGGCCCAGGCTCCCAGGTGAACCAGCTAGGAAAAGGCTCTCCTCCAGCTCCCCACCCCAAGCTTGTGCTTTGCGAGCACAGTACTCACACCCAAATGTTGACACACGCCCAGTCCACTGTGGGGACAGCAATCTCCCTGGGAGGTCAGCTGGGCAGATGTTTGCTGCTGAGATGTCTCCTTACATGATACAAGCCCTTCTGGGAGTGACAGGAGACACTAAATAAGCCACATCTTGGCTCTGATACCTGTTTGACCTGAGGCAAGTTTCCTTGTTTCTCTCAATTTCCTCATCTATAAACGTGGAAATCATAACAATATCTGCCTCACTGAATGAGAAAAACAAGTGGCATACTTAACAGTGCTTGTCACTTCTGAATGCATCATGATTCTTATCATAAACTATTTCATTAAAATTCAAGACTGGGGGACCAGCAGATGTGTAATGGTTAGGCTACTGGACTCCCAGTGTAGTCGACCACAGTTTGAGTCCCAGACCCAGCAACTTAAAACTCGGGCCAGTGCATGTGCGTGCATGCCCAAAATCCTGGGAGGAGAACAGAGAAGTGACTGTGCTGTGGCCATTCCTTCTAGGGGGTGATTTCTTGCTTTCTGTCTGTTTCTTTCTGTCTCACCCGCGAGCGCACATGCTCCACAGCAAAAAATCTTCTCTTAAAAAAAATCCAAGACTGAATGGCCTAAATGGCCATACACAGGTTTTTACAAAAATCTGTTCTTTCTTCCCTTCCTCTTCACCCATCTTCACCCATCAACTTCCCATTTTGTTTCCCTGTCCCCTCCACTCCTATCTCTACCTACAGCAAAGAAAGCACAAGTGCTTGTTCTGAAATTACATTGGAAACAAATGGACGTGATGTCCCCGTGTTAGGCCTGAACCCCAACCATGTAAACCACACTGCAACTCTATCCCTGTCCCTTCTTCTGAACAAAACATCACATCCACACTCCACCAGTATTGTCTCTGCAACAGAAATCCTTCAACTTCCCAGAAAATACAGTGTTGTCTTAGACATTTTCTTTGTGTAACAACTGGGGAACTGAAATGAGAAATGTTCTCATCTGGCCTATTTCAGGACAATGCAACATTCCAGTATGTTCCATTTTAACCATGATTCACCCAGAATAAGGGAATATACACACAGAAGTGCTGGGAAAATGGAAACTTATCTTTGTTAATGTGAAATTCTGTGTTCAGTTAAGTCATTTGGGTTTTGTCTTTTAAAAAGCAAAATACATACAGACCATGACTCTCAATTTTCCTAGAACCTGGCATGCCTGTGGATCTTGTTTTATTCCCCCTTTACGGAATTTATTATTAATATTTTAGTCTCACAGTATGTTTCTGTTATAATAATGGAAAAGCATTTTGCCCTCTAGGAACCAAATATTACATTGAATAGATCTGTTAACATGCCCTTCAATAAATTAGCAAAGAATGTAGCTGTATCTTTTATTTATTAAATAATGAGACTACTTTTATAAATAGCACTTTATTTAAAATGTACTTGCAAAGAATAAGTTGAATAATCTCTCCCTATCCTACTATAATAGGCAAAATAATGGCCCCAAAGATGTCCATATCCTATTTTCTAGCACCTGTATGTACAGTAGCCCCTGCCCCTACCCTCCCCCAAAAAAAGTCACTAAGGTTAGGGATCTTGAGATGAGATTATCCTGATTTATTCATGGGGCTCAATCTGATCACATGAGTCCTTGAAAGTGGAGAATTTTTCCCAGCTATATTTAGAGAGAGAGCTGAAATGACAGAAGGGTCAGAGAGAAGAAACGTGAAGATTCAACCTGCATTGCTGGTTTTGAAGATGAAGGAAGGGACCAGCAGTTAGTGTAATGGCTATGTCACTGGACTCCCATGTAGTCGACCACGGTTCGAGTCCCGGACCTGGTGGCTTAAACTCACACCAGGCGTGTGTGTGTGCACGTGCCCAAGATCCCGAGAGGAGAAGGGATTACGGTGTGGCCATCCCCCCTGGGGGGGTGATTTCTCGCTTTCTGTGTCTCTGTCTCTCTCTGTCTGTCTGGCGAGCGCACGCGCCCTATAGCAAAAACCTCTTCAAAAAAAAAAAAAGAAGAAGAAGATGAAGGAAGAGACAGAGCTAAGGAATACAGGCAAGACTCTAGACGCTAGAAAAGCCAAGGAAACGAATTCTCCCCTGGAATCCCCAGAAAGTAACACAGCTCTACCAATTCCTTCATCTTACTCCAGTGAGACCGTGTTGAGTTTCTGAATGACTATAAGATCACAACTTGCATTGTTTAGCCTGCTAAGCCTGCAATGGTTTGTTACAGCAGCAATAGACCGTAAACACTGACTCAGAACAAATTCCCTGACTTCAAAGCCAATCCAAATGTAAAGTTTTTTGTTTTCTTTGTTTTTTGTTTGTTTATTTTGCAGAGGTTTTTGCTATAGGGCACGTGTGCTCGCCAGACAGACAGAGAGAGACAGAGATAGAAAGCGAGAAATCACCCCCCAGGGGGGATGGTCACGCCGCAATCCCTTCTCCTCCGTTCTCCTCTCGGGATCTTGGGCATGCACGCACACGCGCCCGGCATGAGTTTAAGCTACTGGGTCCGGGACGCGAACCGCGGTCGACTACGTGGGAGTCCAGCGACATAGCCATTACGCTAACTGCTGGTCCCCCGAATGTAAAGTTTACAAGCAAGCTAGAGAGTAGTTGTTAGAAGTGCAGTGGGTTGGGAACCAGCAGTTGGTGTAATGGCTATGTCATTGGACTCCCACCTAGTCGACCGCAGTTCGCGTCCTGGACCCAGTGGCTTAGAACTCATGCCGGGCACGTGTGCGCGCGTGCCCAAGATCCCGAGAGGAGAACGGAGGAGAAGGGATTGCGGCGTGACCATCCCCCCGGAGGGTGATTTCTCGCTTTCTGTCTCTCTGTCTCTCTCTGTCTGTCTGGTGAGTGCATGCGCCCTATAGAGAAAACCTCTCCAAAAAAAAAAAAAAAAGAAGTGCAGTGGGTTGTAATTCAACTCCCTTTGCATATATTTTTCAGTTCTTGGTATATATTAGCACAAATGAATAAGTGAAGGAATGTCCAATGGTTTTAAATTTCAAAAAAATACACAAAAAGGGTTAGAAGGTATAGAAAAACAAGGTACTAGTTAATGAATTACATAGGTTATGAATTCTATCATCATTAAGAAATATTAAGCCACTACCAAACCAATCTCCCAAAACAGTCTCCATTCTTTTATTTGAAGAGACTGTAACCATGACTAGGATGAAAATGTATGAACTGATTCGATTTTGCTAAGGACATCAAATAATTATATAATGTAACAGTCTACTGTGGTAGGATAGCATTCTATTAATGAACAGAGTAAGTGCCTAAGCATAATTCTTTGTCAGAAATTTGGTTGAAATGGGAGACAGAGTATTCCCTACTTAAAAAATAGAAGGCTGGGACCAGCAGATAGTGTAACAGTTACATCACTGGACTTCCACTTAATCGACCACAGTTCGAGTCCCGGACCTGGTAGCCTCACAGCAGGTGCGTGTGTGTGCATGCCCAAGGTCCAGGGAAGAGAAGAGAGGATTCAGTATTGCAGTGCAGCTCTCTTGCTCGCTCGCTCTCTCTCTCTCTCTCTCTCTCTCTCTCTCCCTGATGAGCACATGTGCCCTGTAGCAAAAATCTCTCCAAAAAAAGAAAGAGAGAACGAGAAAGGAAAGGAAAATAGAAGGCTAAATATATAAATGCCTGGCTGAAATAGCACTACAGTGAAAATAAGTAAACACATTTAGTTGATTGATCTCAAATCTTCCCCAGCTTTAAACGGAGGAAAGAAAGATGCTAAGGTGGGATTGGAAAGACTATAAGATGAAGATTACTAAAGTCTAACCATCCAGAGGTACTTACTGTCAATTAGACAAAGTACCAGAGGGTGGGTTTATTAGTTCTTCAAAATGCTACAATGGGCCACCCCATGGTCTAGTAGTTAAGAGAGCCAGATCCCACATGGTCAACCATGGTTCAAACCATAGCCCCAGTGGCTTGAAAAATACATCATGGTGGTGCCAGCACGAGGCATGGTTAAGACACTGGACTCCCAGTTAGTAAACTGTGGTTCGAGATCCAGATCTGATGGCTTACTTTCTCTTTCTCTCTCTCTCTCTCACCCTGTAGCAAATTTCAAAATAATAATAATGATGATAAATAATATTAAATAATTCTTTAAAAAGAAAACAGAAAAACATACCACATACACATATGCACGCAGGTCTAAAATCTCAACAGAATGGAGAAATACAGGAGAAGGGACTGTAGGATGGCCGTGCCCCACTAGGGGGTTCTTTCTCCCCCTCTGTCTCTCTGCCTCTTCCTGGTAAGCATGTGTACCCTTCTGGCAATGAAAAAAAAAAATTTTAAATGGCATAAGCTCAAGCCAAGAAGTACATACTTTATATAGGTTTGAGGTTTGTTCTTTTAACGCTGCTGTGTGAAAGATCTTCCTTTCCAGAAAATTCCTTAATCAAGTTATCAGCAGAAATAGTGAATTCTCAAAATAGTGTGTTTGCATGGGAGTTGAGTAAACAGAAGCAGCCACACATTTTAGATTCAGTCAAGTTTCTGCATAATTGACTATGTAATGCAAAAATTCCTGGGTGCATTTGTTCTCCTCAAAAATCAACTGAACTCACAGAATTGCAAGTAAAAGCTCCCCCTTGAGACTTTATGATACAGATAAAAATGTAACAAATTTGAGGAGAATTCAATTTTTTCCATTAAGGACAGTGCAGCAGCCACATTTTATTTTTCCATGTTTGGCAAACTGACAGATGACAGAGCCCATGATGACAATAGTAATAGCTCTCCCTAATTGCCATTCAGAGTAGATTAATGCATTCCTACCCTTGCTCTTCCTTCAGCATGTACAGCCAAGCATTCTCATTAAAGTTGGGCAAAACAGAAAGACACCTTCTGGGGAGTTTTGACTAAATATAATCAGAACATGCACCGGAGAAATCAGACCATATGCACATCTGGAGATTTCAGTCAGTGCTATTGGACTGAACACTTACTCCGTTTATCTAGGGTAAAAGAGTGGTGTCGCAGTGCCTGCATTTACTCGGTAAGATTAATTTTTTTATTACAGCACTAATGTCAGAGGAAACTTCTACTTAGTTCATATGGCTGCTCTCACACCAAACTGAAAAAAGTTCTCTGATTATAATTACTGTAAGACTCAGACACTTGGGGACCACTGCAAATTCCAAACGTTCTATTTTGTTATCCCCAGAGAAAATAAAATGTCCCCAAAACTATAGTATTTCTATTTCCAAAAGCACCTAATGTCCACTTCACACACTCAAGGCAACATAGAAGTCTTACTATAGGTGCTTATTTATTTAAACAAAGACGATTGAATCACCATATTTTATGTCAACTCATCGTCTTCAATATGTAAAGCCCAGTCGAACAAAATCAAAGATGATCCACATAATGTCAAGCTTGTTTTAATTTTAAATTATAACTAATGTATACAAACAATACATTCTCCATTTCTGCACAGGAAGTTAGTCCTCTTGAATTATACAAAATCCATTCTGTAAGATTGTTTTTTCCAAAAGACACTGAAGAAAACCATTCTTCCTAAATTATCACTGAACCCTGAGCATGTCCTTTTTCCCATGACAAAGGTAGCTATAAGTGAAATGGAAATAAGGTCTTCACACCTCTGCTGGTTGTTTCTCCATACCCCTTCCTCTGCAGAGGACCCCATAGACAATGGAGTTACCAACCAAAGAAGAAGAATAGTTCTGGTATAGGGCATATATATATATATATATATATATATATA
>NW_006160211.1:541132-552587 GCF_000334495.1 Tupaia belangeri chinensis
TATATATATATATGCATGCCAGGGCAAGGTGCAAATATATATGAGATTTTAAAGATCTGAGAATTTAAGTTCAGAAATAAGTCTGGCTTCCTTGATGTTCCCAGTCTGGCTTTGGTGCTAATATTCCCGGGGAAATGTCAGACTTTTGTGCTGAACTTCAATGGCAAGCCTCGGGATGCTGAAACCAGTTTAAGGCAAATGGGATTAGTATAATACACTAGTTTAGAAGCAAGCATCTACATCCCATGTCTGCCACTTACTAACAATGATTTAATATCTTAAGCCTCAGTTTTCTCATCTATAAAATAGAGATATAATATAGAATTGTTATGAGAATAACCACTTTACGCAGTCCTCTGATATATATTTGAAAGTAAAAGTGGAGTTCATATCCAGAAAAGGAGTAATAGAGCTTAAAAAAAAAAAAAACCCTCAATATCATCACCCTGGCATAATTAGGGGTCCCCAGTAGGATGAAAGAAAGACAAAATGGGATGCCTCTGGTGGGAATCTTTGAAGATGACCACAGAACATTGCTTGTGAGCAGAACAGTAATGTGCTATTGTTAGGAAGATCTAGAAGAATGACCACTATTTGAACCCAATCCCAATATTGATTGAGCTGAAAATAGAAACAGAAAACTAAAAAAAGAGTTTTGCAAACATGTAGCTCATTTACCCTCCTTGTTTGGGTGATTAACAAGAGAGGTAAAAGCCAATAAATTGAAGCAATGAAGCATCACTGTCTAACCCGACGTGTCCCAGGAAACCATTCCTCTCTCATCAACATCAGGAGGTGCTGAGGTCTGCGGCAGAATTCCAGAGGTCAGTCCACATGTGAAGAACCACAGGGCCATGGGGCTCTCAGCGGGAATACATGACCAGGGTATTTGTAGAAGCAGGTAAATGACCACTTTCACGCCACCCCTACCTGGAGCCTGGCCCTGTGAGGACTACACACATCTGGGAGAGAGGCACCAGCTTATCCCCACTCCACAAGGGCCCTGGCTAGGAGATTGTAGGGAAGAGGCTGGAGCTCTCGCCCCCTCGATGCTCTACATACACAAGACCTCTCCCCATTTTTTCTTTTTTCACATAATCACCCAAAAGTTTCATAGTGTTCAAAGATGGCATTGCTAGTATCATCCATGTACACAGTATTGATAAATCAACCCAATATTACTATGTGGATGTGAAGGGTGTCCATCAGTCACACTGACTGCGAAACGCACATCACGTGCCAAGCAATGTGGCCACTCTTCATGGAAGGATGAACAGGAGCAGGTACAAAGTCACCACAGAAAGTGCCTCCAGACGGGCAGGAAGCTGAGTGGACAAGAGGCTGGCCCTTGCGCCACCCTAATACGTCAGGTGATTTGAGTAGGACACTTCACCCCACATAGCGGAATTAGAGAGTCACTCAGCCCCTTTCTTTTACGAATCAGGGTGATGGGATGTGAAGCTCTGGCCACTCTCTCCTACTAGGTCAAGACTCAGTGCTACTTCTAGAACCACAGCAAATGTCAAGAAAAATTGGTTCAATACCCAGAAGTAACTGCCAGGGGGTCCCACATGGTGTGAGGACTGAGGAAAGAAAAAGAAAGGCCTTTCCTCTAGCTTAGGGCAGAAGAAGAGAGACCGTCTGGCTGTAGAATGGTGTGGTTCTATATAATCCTTGCAATTCTTCCGACTCTGGTCCAAACTGCCTGAGGTAGTTAGTGACAGGAAGAAATTGGTAGAAGCAAAAGCTATTTCAATTAAAACTATTAACAAGTTTGATTGTAAAGAATGTTTGTGAAAAGGAAAAAATAAATTATGCAGTGTGCCTGAACTACAGATTGTCTGCAAAGTGGCCCATGTGGCATAGCAATAGAAATTTTATTACCTAGTAAAATGTGTGTCTTAAAACCCTTGGCAAGGGCCTCCATTTGACTAACCCAGACTTTTTTCCCCTTGGCCTGGATACAGAAGAATTAGTGCCATTGAATAACATATTAGGCGCTGTTTTTTGTAGTAGATACATTGTTCTTCTAATGCTTTGTCATATACTTTAACTACCACCTGAACAAGGACACAACTGTTCAAAAAAATCTTTCACACATCTTAGACGAAGATTCTAACTAAACTCAGGATCATTTGATTCTTAAAAGGTCCTTTTTTCCCTTGGATCCTCTACCCTCTTTCATATACATGTTTATACAATCAGCACAGGAATGATTATTTAAAGTTTGGATTTTTTTCTCAAGTGTGTCGTCTCTCGTATTCAAATGAAATGCAGAGCAGTATTTCCACATCTCACTGGGTTTTTTTGAATTCAGATTGTAGACAGCAAATCTTACATTTCTTTTTTTTTATTTTGAATTGTTAAGAAACCATGTGTGTTCTTTTAAGTTTACAGTCAGCTCTGAAATTACAATGTAATAGCTTTAAAATGGGCCAAAGTGCCTCTAATGGGAGTGAATTACAATGAAACTATCAGAAAGGCACTGAGCAGCTGGAGTACAGCTTTGTTTCTTAGTTTACCCTTTGCCAGTGTCTCCATTAGGGTATCACTCACTCCGTCTCGCTGCTGGATAGCAAGTTACATCACCCGTGCACTAACCAGCCAAAGAGCAGAGAGCTCTGGGAAGGAGTTGTGACTCCTTCAAAAAGAGGTGTTTTCTATTCATTTCCAACTCCACATTTAGTGGAAATACTACTGTTGTTGAAAAAGTCATAAACTATTTTTCTGTTTTTCTATGCAAAAATGCATCATGACTTTTCTGACAACCCAATATATGGAACCATTTCACTGCTTTTCTCACAAAAAGTATTTCTTTTCTCTCCCCCTGCCCTTTCTATAACGGCTGCATTTAACAGCAAGACTAATAGCCTCGGAGGCAGCCCCACAGCCTAGTGGAGGGAGCTAGATCTCACTTGGCCCATTGTGGTTCAAATCCCAGCACAGTGAGTTGAAAAACATGCAGTATGTGTATGTGAATACCCAAAATCACCCTGGGGGGTGATTTCTCGCTTTCTGTCTCTGTCTCCCTCTGTCTTTCTGGCGAGCGTACGTGCATTATAGCAAAAAAAAAAAAAAAGGAACGGTTATTTAAATAGCTTTCTGGAAAATTCCTCTCAGAGAGAAAGGTGTCTTTAGGATGAAGAAGTGAAGAAGGGATTGTGGCATGACCATTCCCCATTAGGTGGTACTTTCTCCCTCTTTTTCTCTTGCTCTCTTAGTCAAAATTAAGTAAATAGATAAATAAATAATAGCCTCTTCTAAATATAAAAGATAGTATCTCACATTACAAGCTGTGGTGGGGGCCGGCAGGTGGCGTGGTGGTTAAGGGTGCTGGACTCCCACATGGCTAACCAGGTTCAAGTCCTGGACCTGCCTAGCAGCTTGCCTTCTCTCTCTCTCCCCCTTCCTCCCTCCCTCCTTCCTTCTCTCTCTGGTCAAATTATAATAAAGAAAGAAAGAAAGAAAGAAAGAAAGAAAGAAAGAAAGAAAGAAAGAAAGAAAGAAAGAAAGAAAGAAAGAAAGAAAGTTAGTTCAGTAAAATAATTCTTTTTAAAAAATAAAAGCTGTGAAGACGTAAGATACTACTTAATTCTCCAGCCTTCTGAAAACCCCTGTTGTAGCTCTTGATTTTTTTAATCTAACAATAAAACTAATATATCAGCAATTGTCACTTATAGTTAAAAAGCACGTACTACACACCAGACATTGTACTAAATACTTTACATATATATTAGTTAATTTAATGCTCAGATACACACACACACACACATCTGCTGTTTGTATGTATCCCATAATAAGCTATATATCTTAAACATAAACAATAAAACTTATTAAAAAGAAAAAATTTATTTTCCAAGGTTACATGGGAAAATCAGGCTGGCCAAGCACTAAGCCCAGTCTACTCCTCAGCTGGCCCTCTTAGCCAGGTCCTCTCCTGACAGTAAACAGAAGACATCTTAGAAAGCCAATAGGTGACCTCGAATTAGTGCAATGGATTAAAGGAACTGTTACTGGGACCAGCAGTTAGCGTAATGGCTATGTCGCTGAACACCCATGTAGCTGACCATGGTTCGAGTCCCGGGCCCAGTGGTTTAAACTCATGCTAGGCACATGTGCATATGTTCCCAAGGAGGGGAAAAAAGGAACGGTTACTTAAATAGCTTTCTGGAAAATTCCTCTCAGAGAGAAAGGTGTCTTTATTATGTATACACCTTAACAATAATAAAAATAGGTGTGATTTAGCCAGTGCTTACTGCATGCCAGACCGTTTTCTAAGTAGTGGGCATGCATTAGCCTAGTTAATCCTCATTACAATTACCATTTCACGTCATTGCAATGACATATTACAAATGGGGAATTTGAAACAGATAGGAGTCAGCTAACACAGAAAAGGCCACATGAAAAAAAGTGGAGACGTAACTGGAAACCAGCATGGCTCCAGAGCCCCCCTCTTAACACAACCCTCTGCTGCCTTCCCTTAGTGATAAGGATATGTTTGATTATGAGCAATATCTAGGAATAAAGCCTGGATAAGTAAAAATCAGACAAGAAAATTCCTAAGCAAGCCCCATATAAGAAATTAGCTAGAATTGGGAGGTTTAGAAGCAGGAAAGATCACGAAGAGCCCAGAAGCATCACAAGATCCTGCTGTCCAAATCCAACAAGTTTTTTAAAATCTCAGGAGTGGAAATAAACATAGGATCATCCAAAATGGGGATACACACATTACAGAATTATATTCCATGTTAAGCTGCTTGCTGTGCCACATTGCTAAGTAACTGCTCCATGACACACAGAACCTGAGATGGGGCACTTTGGGTAACAATGGAATTGGGTTGGCATCTGGTAAAGAGCTGAAATATAGAAGAGTCAGTATGGGCCAGGAGGCAGCACAGTGGTAACATAACTTGACCCTCATGAAAAAGGTCTTGAGTTCACATCTCAGGACCTACTTGAGCACACCTGCACACTATGAAGACCCTGTTATGGGTGTCTGTCTGTCTGTCTCTCTTTTTTCCTGTCTGTCTTTCTTACTAATAAAACAAACAAACCTTTGAAAAAGTTTCCTTTAAAAAAAAGAAAGAAAGAAAGAAAAGGATGAACAGAGATAGAATGGAAATTGCAAAAGTCAGCAGACGTACCTGGGAGAAATGTAACCATCCTCCAGTAACCTACAAAGAGTAGATTGTCCACCATGAATGGGGTATAGGTTCGACCCAACTTCTCCTAACCTTAATGGACAATCTCCTTGTGATAAGTTAGAGGACTTAGGGATACCCAACAATTGAAATCTCAAGTTAGAGTTAAACGTTCCCCATTTTTTTAATTAAACATGAGTTCAATAAGGATTTATTGAGTGCCTGTATGCCAGGACTGTACGCCAGGACTCGTTCAATAAACTAGGGATATAACAGTCAGCCACACTGACCCAGCCGCTGCCCTGTTGGCAATTGCAATCCACTGGGGAAGGCCGACAAGCAACTAGAGTGTGACCAGTGGTTTGCTAAGCGGACTCCAGCTAGGGGAGCAGACAGCAAAGGGCCCCTAAACTAATCCACAGGCGCCCCAGAGAGGTGATGCTTAAATGGAATTGAAAATCAGATTACCCTGAGGAGGTGTGTTTATATAGACAGAAGAAAAAGAAAGCACAGAAGAGGGTGGGGGTGGGGGAGGGGAGCAGGCAATCAGGAGAGAGCCTTGTCTATTTGAGAACTGAGAAGAGTCCCCACCTGAAACTTCATGCTCAAACCGGAAAGATAAGGAGAGGGGTGGCAAAGATGAGTCTGTTGAGAGTAGGCAGGGAGAGATCACATTAAGGGTTTGGGCAACATGAAGATAATTTGAGTCTCAAACAGCATAAGTGATATGATCAAATGAGAGCTGCAAATTTTAAAGATTGAAAAATATGTGAAGATGGCATTAAAATGGTGTTTTCTTTTCCTGGGTTTGTGGTGTTTTTCAGTTGATAATGAGGTTTTCACTTCTACCATGAGCTATCCATTGTGATACAGGATGTAAAGTTGTGTACTTTGTTTCTATCAGCAAAGATCACGTGGCCTATTCAATCTGGGGACTGAGCCCATAGTTATCACTCTACTAGGCAGTGTGTTGATTCAGATTCCCCAACATTATTTTGTTTAAAATACACCTTCAGTGTTACACATTCTTAATTTACTTAGTCCTTAATAACAACTCGGTATGATATATTATTACCCCATTTTACAGATGAGAAATGGAGGCTTAGCACAGTAACACGCCTAGCAAATAACAGACATATGAATGTCACCAGCATGCTGGCTCCATAGCACTTGTAACTCAACCCATCACTACCTGTGGCCTGCCTGTTTGAGATTTGGGGAGGCTAAAGACAAAACACCTCAGAGAGCACAGACGTAAGCACAACACACACTAGTTATTTGAGCAAACATTGATTGGCCTGGACCAGGCTGGGGATACAACAGTAAATATGGCCCGGTTCCTCTCTCCCTGGCATGCCCAGTCTGGCAGCAGAACAGACAGTAACTGCAAATCACAACCCCTGCGGGAGAACTGACGAGCCAGGGTTTAGCACATCTTTGCTCTGTGGCAGAGAAGCCACCGGGGAGATTTCCTGCAGAGTAAGATGCTAGAGCTTACATTGAGAATAAGTGAGATTCGACCGGCTAGGCAAAGAAAGAAGGAACACTACAGTGAAGAATGGTTTTGTTTAGGGAACAGCAAATTATTCGATTTAGCAAGAGACTAGGGAGCCCTGGGGGAGTAGCAGGAGATGGAACTGGAGAAGTGGGCTGCTGCAGGATCACTCAGTCACTGTGCCTGATAAACACTCAGCGACAGCTACGTTCTCACGAAGGGCACACTCTTTTTGTACCACCAATTAGATGATAAGAACACCCTGAAAACAAAGGCCCAAATGTCTCTGTGGATTGTTAAAATGTTTCCTTAACGACAGCCAGAGACCTTTGCCAAAATCTGTCCAGATCCCAGGCCTTTGACTCAGTGCCCAATTTTGAAATGGCAGTATTTCCCAAGCTCCTTCCTCACGAAGCTGGCATCCAAATTTTGTGAGCAAAGTACAGATTATCCCATGTAAGATGGAGTAATAGCTTTTAAGTCCCGAGATAGCTACTTCTTTTCTTCTGTACTCTGAAAAATAAATGAACTCTATTCAAAGAAGAAAAATAAACCCATAAATCCCAATACAATCATGTTGAGGCACTATATCAACTTCTACCACAAAGACCCAGAGCACTGTTTCTCTCTCTCTCTCTCTTCTCTCTCTCACACACACACAACTTCAAAATGCCACCAGACATCACAGGTTTTAACACTTCTCCTCTAATGGCAATAGCCAAAATAATTCTACTTTTTAACTAATTGGTTTTAATTTTTTAAAAACATTATGCTTGTAACAGACTTTAAACCAAGAAAATAGTTTGGCAAACCTAATTACACATGCACATGCACCCATACACACTCTGTACATAAACATATTCACGTACCCAAATAGAAATGCCGGGCTAGAACTGGAACCAAATGGGCATAAAGTTAGCATGATCTTATGTGGTTCTCTACTTAGTGCAAAGAACTTTGCAATCACTTTCATTCTTGATGGTTTTGAGCAATCCCACAGGAAGGACTACGCTCATTTAGCCACAGATACTACAAAGTTATTTCTCAAACTAGTACATACCTAATGCCCAGAGGCTTATGGAAGAGAACCACAAAGGGCTCACAATCACCATAAAGCTGAATGTTTTTAAGGAATTTTCCATTTGTTACTATTATTTTTTCATTTGATCAGAGAGACAGAAAGAGAAAGAAAACAAGTCACCAGATCCAGGACTTGAACCGTGATGTGGGAATCCAATGCCCCCATAAAGCTGTATTTCAACTGTGCTTAGAACTTGGAGGAGAGGGAACCAGCAGTTAGCGTAATGGCTATGTCGCTGAACTCCCACATAGTCGACCGCGGTTCGTGTCCTGGACCCGGTGGCTTAAAACTCATGCTGGGCACGTGTGTGTGCGTGCCCAAGATCCCGAGAGGAGAATGGAGGAGAAGGGATTGTGGCGTGACCATCCCCCCGGGGGGTGATTTCTCGCTTTCTGTCTCCATGTCCCTCTCTGTCTGTCTGGCGAGTGCACGAGTCCTATAGCAAAAAAAAAAAAAAATCTCGCAAAAAAAAAAAGAAAAGAAATTGGAGGAGAGATAATATAATTTTTACATTTTTATGTGTATAACTTTTATATCATTCTAATATTTAAATAATAGACCAATTAGAAAATACCACAGGGCCCAGCAAGTGGCATAGTCGTTAAGGTGCTGAACTCCCATGTAGTCAACCGCTGTCTGAGTCCCAGACCTGGCAATATGAAACTCACGCTGGGCACATGTGCATTCATGCCCAAAATCCCAAGAGGAAAATGGAGGAGAAGGGATTGTAGCATGGCCATACCCCACTGGGGGCTGATTTCTTATTCTCTGTCACTCCGGCAAGCACACACACCCAAATAGCAAATATCTCTGGAAAAAAAAAAAAGAAAAGAAAAGAAGAAAAAGAAAATAGCATGCGCTTAAAATTTTAACTGCATGAAATTTTTTAAAAATTGTTTTTTCATTGTGCTTGCAGAAGCCTCTGATTGCCTAATGGAGCACACTCCCACAGCTCCCTACAGCCAGGAAAAAATCAGTATGTACTCCGGGGAATTACAGTCCCTCGTGAATGAAGAGCCAGCTCTTCCTGCTCACCCACCCTCCCTTACAGGGGACATGACTCTACAGAGCCTAAAGAGTGGGCTGGAAAAGGGAAAACTTTGGAAGAGACTAATCCCAGATACTGGGCCATCCCATTTCAGAGCAACGAAAAGGAATGAGGTTAACTTGAAGGAAAAGGAGAAGAAGTGAGAGAGGAACCCTCTGGGAGAACTACAAAGCAACCGTAAAGTCTCCAGAAGAATAGGCCTGTTAGAAGTACTAACATCCAGAAGAGCAGAAATACTTTCCAACATCGTAAGTAAAGAGGCTTAGTGTTTGCTCTTATGGGCAAAGAATAAAGACTCGCTCCTCCACTGTACATGAAGAAGACCTGAATCACAGCCCCGTGGCCAGCACAAAGGAATGCTGAACCTCCAGCAAAGACCTCACAGACTGTAGTTCAATGGTGTTTGGGGACACAGTCCCAGAATGCAGTTTTCTCACTGTTCCCTTGGCAATGAAGAAATGGCCCATGGTCATGAACCAATGCTGTTACTATCACTTATTACTATCCTCTTGATTTAAGCTTTTTTTAAAAAAAATTTTTTTATTTAATTTTTTTACTTATTATTATTTCCTAATTTGACCAGAGAGAGAGAGGGAAAGTGAGAAAGCAAGACACCAGGTCCAGGACCCAAACTGCCATCGGCCATGTGGGAGTCCAGCACCCCAACCACCATGCCTACTAGTGGTTCCATGGTCTCGGCTTCTAAGGCTCCTTTTCTACATTGACATGCCATCCATACCATGCTCTATGCTATAGCTTCCCTCTTCCTCACGCTTTCTCCCTGCTCTTAGTTTAAAGAAAGGACTGCTGAAGCTGAGCAGTGGTACAATGGTAGCACAATTTGACCCACACAGGGGAAGGTCCTGGTTGATTCCTGGGACCTCCCTGAGAGTACTGGGCACGCACGTATGCGCCAATGATCCAGGCCATCTGACATGGAGTAAATCACAGCACAAAGACCCTCATGTAGGTCTCTTCCTCTCTCTCACAAGAACTTAATAAATAAACTTTTAGGAACTAGCAGAAGGCATAATGGTTACATTGCTGTACTCCCACGTAGTCAACCCCAGTTCGAGTCCCAGACCTGGTAGCTTAAAGCTCATGCAGGGCATATGTGTGCATGCCCAAGATCCCAAGGGGATAATGGAGAAGAAGGGATTGTGACATGGCCATCCACCCTGGGGCTGATTTCTCACTTTCTCTCTCCCTCTCTCTGTCATTCTCTCTTTGGCAAGCACATGCACCCAATACCAAAAATCTCTTAAAAACCTAAGTAAATAAACTTTTAAAAAGAAAGGGCTTTTCTTACTCCTGTGGTCCCCACCACCCCCCGCCGCCTCTAGGTCCTCAGTACGTGCATCTGTGAGTCTTTATGTGCTTCACTTTTTGTTCAGGCTTCAAACTACTAACTCTCTCTTCGTCATGGCTGCTTATATGTGAGCTGTCCTATGCCCTAGACTGCTTCTAGATCACAGATAACAGCGGCTTAGTAATGTGTCTTTCCTTATCTTCATCAATGGTATTTATCAGATCAAAAAATGAATCTCTTGAAAACATTTTTGCCTAGAGAATATTCTTCCTCCTTTTTCTGCAATTAATTTTTCTCTTTGCATATAACTTTTTTAAAGCATTTATTGTCTTCCAAGAATGTTAAATGTGTTTGACTTTCTTTAATTCTATTAACTTATCATAGAACCTCATATATCACCAGTAGAGCAAATTATAATAGAACTGAAAAACATCAACTTATAAGCTTCAGAAAGGCAGTTTAATCAGCATTATAATCAGAGTCCTGAGGCACTGAGAATAGAGGGCAAGGGTGAGCTGCTATCTTAGTAAGTGTTGCTAAACAGAATAACCTGAAAATGGGTGACTTATAGAGAAAAAAGGCCTATTTGGCTGAAGATTCTGGTAACAGGACCAGCAGATGGCTTAGCAGTTACATTGCTGGACTCCCCCGTGGTTCAAGTCCCAGACCCAGGGGCTTGAAATTCACACCAGGCACATGTGCATGCGTGTCCAAGATCCTGAGAGGAAAATGGAAGAGAAGGAACTGCAGCATGGCCATCTGTCTCTCTCTTCCCCCCAACCAACTCCCCCCCACACACACCACATCACACCCTCACAAGCAAGCACACATGCCCCAAGGCAAAAAAAAAAAAAAAACTCTAAAAAAGCAAACAAACAAAAGAAAGATTCTGGTGACTATAAAGTCCAAGAGCATGGGACCAGCACGGAGCTGCCTTCGGTGCGATGTCACAATGTGGCCTAAGGAAGCAGAGAGGAGACAAGCACATGCAGGCAGGGCACAACCAACCTTGGGCTGCCAGGTTGCTTTCATAATAAAAGTCCTCTGGGGAATTAGTGAGAATTAGTCCCTCCCCAGGCACTGCACTAATTATTGATGAGGGATGTGTCCCCTGGTCCAAACACCTACAAGGCCCCACCTCCTAACACTGCTGTTTCAGGTTTGAAATTACAGCATGAAGCCTTGGAAGAGACACAACACTCAAACTGTAATATTGTAGATGGCAAACTGAAGACAGGCATTAAACTATAATCCTTCTTATCAAAACGTGAAATGCCATTATGGTCCAGGACGCTAACAGCCAAGCATATATCTCTCAGCAGGAGGCTGAGGAATTCTTTCGGAAGAAAGTGAATGGCCCCCCAAAAAAGGCTCCAAAGAT
>NW_006160211.1:552603-576977 GCF_000334495.1 Tupaia belangeri chinensis
TTCCTATAAACAAAGTCAGTTTATAGCCTAATAACCTACCTTATATTCACAGTTTTCTATCATAGTTTCTGTGCCTGACACTTAAATGGAACAGAGAGCCAAAGATGACCACAAATTTGAGAGAAAAACCTCAGCATAAAAGAGTGAGATCATAAAAACAATAGGAAAGAATTTGAAGGAAATTAAAAACTGCAAGGAAAGGAAAAGTGAAACTTTTTTTAAAAAATCTATATTCAATGTCCTCAAAAATTAAAAAGAATGTAATGCACCCATGAGACAGAAATGAGAGTTGTTTTTAAAAAACAGCAATGAGAGGCGCCTCATGGCATGGTGGTTAAAGTAGTCAGGGTCCGCATAGCCAACCATGTAGCTGGAGTCCCAGACCCAGCAGTTGGAGACTCATGCCGGGTGCATGTGCTTCCTGAATTCCTAAAAAGAGAGAAATGAAGGAGCAGATATTGCCATATGACTATTCCCCATGGCAGGTGCTCTCTCTCCCTCTCTGTCTCTCTCTGGCAAGCACACACACCCTCTAACAAAAAATAAAAACTAAAAAAAAAGAAATGAGGGCTCAGTGTTACTAGAAATTTTAAAATATGGTAGGCTGGCCCCATCGCTGACTACAGTTTGAATCCCAGCCCCAGCAACTTGAAAAACACATTGGGAGGTTTTTAAGCTATGTTGTTAGAACACAGAACACTTCATTGTTGTTTTTCGGGGAAGGGGCATTTGTCACTAATAGAATGTCTCCAAAGCTAAATTGATTTGGACTACATCTTTCTCTTCTAGTGTTGAGAGACTTCCTCTTGGCTCCCATGAGGACTCCCTGACACACACAGCCACCTTGGTGCAGATGCCTTGTGGTGTGTAAAACTTAACATTTGTTTTTATGTCCTCTCCCTCTCTGCCTTCAGCATAGACTTAACTCCCTTTAACCAAAGACCTGTGGGGACCTGACCACAGAAAATTGGTTATACCAGTA
This sequence comes from Tupaia belangeri chinensis, assembly GCF_000334495.1. NCBI lineage: Eukaryota > Metazoa > Chordata > Mammalia > Scandentia > Tupaiidae > Tupaia > Tupaia belangeri. The sequence goes on from NW_006160211.1 coordinate 553,586, forward strand.
TATCAGGCAATCTGGACTTTCCAATGACATTGAGATGGCATCCTTCAAAAGAGCAGAGGTTCCTTTTCCATATTGTTGGATCTTCAGGTTGATCATTCTGCCATTTTCATTTCCCGAAGGTCAGGGTCAGCTCGTGAAAAGTTAAAACAACATGCTAAATGTGAAATGTCAACCCTCACTCTAAACTTTCCCTGTTGAGAGTATCAAATGAAGACTTTATTGGGTTTTATACTGGTTTTCTGATTTTGGTAGTCCATTGAAGAAGGGAGTTTGAAAGTTGTTGTATATTGTTAACGATTGTCTGCCCATGTCCTGCACAAAATACCATGATTATTTATGAAAAGTATCTTTAATAAAGCTGGATACAGTTTGGCTTGGAAAAAAAAAGAAAGAAAAACACATTGGGCACATGTGTGTGTATGCCCAAATTTCAACAGGGTAGAAAAATAGAGAAGTGATTACAGCATGACCATGCCCCATGAGGGGCGGGGAGGAGGGTACTTTCTTCCTCTCCCTGGCAAGTACACATGGTCTTCTGACAATTAAAGGCATACACACACACACACACATATATACACACACACATATATACAAAAAGAAAAACTCTGTAAAAGTTAGAATATAATCTCAAGAAAATTTCCCAAAGCTTTGGGTCTTCAGAAAAGTTACAATGTATTCTTCCGTTTTTCTATGCAAAATTTGTCATGACTTTCTGACAACCCAATATTATAAAACAAAAGACAAAGAAATGGAAAATAGATAAACATGAATATTAAAGGATTAGTTCAAGAGACACAACACTGAAATAATATAAGTTCCATTAAGAAAGAACAGGAAATAGAAAGAGAGAGGGACAACCATGGATGAAATAATAGAAGAAAACATTTCAAATTAAGCAGCACAAGCACTCCATTTAAAAGGACCTACCATGTCCCAAGCATGGTGAATGAAGAAAGACACACCAGAAATAAAGATTCTGCAAGAGAACTAAGAAACATAGAACGTGACCCCATAGGTGAAGAGAAGTCCTCAGTTATGCAGCAAGCCCAGAACTCAGTCTTGCCAGAGTGGAGAAAGGCAGAGAGTCATAGGAAGAAGACTGGCCAGGGAAACAGTGGAGTGGAGAGAATGAATGATGTGTTGGCAATTTGGGACAAAAAAAAAAAAAAGAAAAACTAGTAACAGGCATTTGACAGCTCTATTGAAGCATCTGAGAAATATAGTCATTGGAACCACAAATAAAATATGATATATTAATTCCAAGAATAATAAAGAGAAGCATAAAAAATTACTGATTGTCCTATAAGTTTATAGTCAACCGGGAAAAAAAAATTAGTGCAAGAAAGAAGTCCCATCATATTATGTTTGGCTCATATTTGCTCTACAATGTAAAATATGTACAATAGTTATACTCAGGTTAACACTGATTATTTAGCCAAAATTTGTTATGTAGCTACTTTGGGGAATGGGTGGGGTAGCAGAGTATTCTTGCTTATTTTCATTGGTCTTACAGCATAGGTTAAAAAATAAACTTTTATTATATTAGCCACTAAAAGTTAAGAGTTGTTAGCATAGCTTCACCTATCCTATTCTGACAGGATAATGGGATAAGTTAGTAAGTGATTAACACTATAGACTAACGTCTCACTAATCTCACAGAATAGCAAAACATCAACTCAACTACTATATGTCAGGAAGAATAAATAAGATTACTTTTTTCATTGTACTCTTTGTCCAGTAGCTGCCTCTAATTCTCACTACTTAGTCTAATATTAAGGACTTTCTGTGTCTTTGATGATAACTAATATAAAAATCTATTTTTTAATATCACTTGGTTTTTATAGGCTTGGAAAATTGCTGGACCTATTTAATAAACTTTCAGTAAAAACATGTAATGTTGGCCAGCCACTCCACAACACTGTGTCAATATGAAAGACTGGGATAGAGTTCCCAGTTGGCCTGGACACACTGTGCACACACACGATACCCATAATCCTCGCTGGCTGGGAAGGCTGGGGGAAGGGTCACACATGAAACCGTTGAGGGTACCTGTCTTTCTCTCTTCATCACTGAAGGAATAAATACAGAAACTTAAAACACACACACATTCAACATTATTGAGGAATTAAGATAATTGATTCCCGTTAACATGGGCTGAAATTGTCAGGATACACTAAGAATCTTCATCTTTTTGACTCCCCAAGAAGAAATAGTTACAGCAGCTTCCCATTGCTTACCTACTTACCACTGCATCATAAAGAGTTAAAATTCTAAAACATGTAGGAGCCTACTGAAGAGATAAGTAGATATCAGGACTTAAAACGCTATAATGATCACAGAACAGGTCCCGGCCTAAAGATTCAAAGCAACCTTTCACAAGAAAAGCTCACCAGAGTGCTATAATGACAGGATAAGTCATATCTACTCTCACCCCAACAAAACAGACAGGTTTCCTATTTCCTACCCAAGTCCCATGTTTGCTGGCTCAGTCACATACTCAGCTGGAACTCTATAGGATAAACCATAATCCCCCTGCCACAAATTGCTGCAGAGTTCAGCATGAAAATCAAAAACTTTCGTTGAGCCTTTTAACACAGCTTGAGTAAGTTATAAAATCCAGGACTATGAACAGGCTTCAGTTGATGCAATAGGTTGCTGGAAAAAGTTGCACATATATCTTAAATAAATATCCAGACATATATATATACATATATATATATGTATATATATATATATTTATATACTTGTATTTTAAAACACTTTATACATTTATAATACACATATAACAGGTTGTGCATATTGTTTCCAAGCAAATTAAAAGAATACCTGTAGCAAAATATTTTGTCCAGTGACTAACTCAGTTTTCAATATTCCTGTATTAAGGTCAGGATTTATACCATTTTCCCTATTTTATAACTTCACATAAATATCTAGGGATCAATTGACTTAACAAAAACATCTACCTACCTAAGCGTTTTGAACAACTGACTGGTCATGGCAAATGAAAACCAATAGGATCTTGAGACTGCTGGTTTTCTGTTTCATTTCTGCTGCTTGTAAATGTCAACAGGTGAAGAGAACGATTCTTTGAACGATTCCTTGCATCCAAATCAGAAAGGCTGCTTCCTGGAGTGAGCTCATTCGGCTCTCCCACAGACTAGGCATGTGCCCTTAAGCAAGTATTCGCCTCTCAGAGGCTATTTTCTTACTAGTAGATGGTGTTTGGTGTGGAGTGGGGAACAATAATGGTAATAAACATCTATAACTGTCTCCAGATGCGCAGACTATGAACAAATGAGTGACTTAACTTCTACTCTCACTGCAGTAAGAGTGGACTAGAAGGACAGGACAAGGCTGACTTGGCACAAACTGGGAGATTTCTGAAGAGAATGGTGTTATAAAGTATTCCTCCTCAATACAAGATTTTACTGAGCTGAAGTTTGCATTTTCTCCTCCACCTGGAGTCTCCATCCCTTAATCATAAGCTGACTCTACATGTTTCCAGGGTTGATATAAGGCATGGATCCTGCCCTGGTCATTAAAGGAGGATGAATCCAATAAAATTAAAATAAAGCAATGAGGATTAAAAAAGAAAAAAAAAAAAAAGACCATAAGGAAAAACAGACTCAGCGTTAATATGTATTACTGTGTCTACAGTAAATCGGAAGCTGCTATGGCAAGGCTTTGTTTCTGTAACATCTTTACATGCTCATAGAGAACAAACAATAGAAGCACACATCAAAGCAGACAAGTTAAGAGCAGAGGTTGTTAAGATCAGTAATAAATCTGCAGTGGCTGATAGTCAACCCTGATTCATTCTTCATTTATTTCTAACATACTTATAGAAAATAGGAAAACCCAGGCTGTTCAAACAAAACAAAACACGAGATAGAAACCTGATGGAACTCTAATACTGCAGAAATCATGTGGCTTATGAGGGCTGTGTATCTAATCTGATCTCACCTTTCACCACTTTCCAGGATCCTTCACTTGAGGCTCTCTGAATTTATGTCTTTCTCATCTTCCAATCTTTGCATGTTCACTTCTCTGGGCCTTAAAAACTATCTTCGTGGGAACCAGCAGTTAGCATAATGACTATGTCGCTGGACTCCCATGTAGTCGACTGCGGTTCGCGTCCTGGACCCGGTGGCTTAAAACTCACGCTGGGAAGCATGTGCGTGCGTGCCCAAGATCCTGAGAGGAGAATGGAGGAGAAGGGATTGTGGCGTGACCATCCCCCCTGGGGGGTGATTTCTCGTTTTCTGTCTCTATGTCTCTGTCTGGCGAGTGTACGTGCCCTATAGCGAAAAAAAAAAAAAAAAACTATCTTCGTACACCTCCACCTTCAAACACCTTCTTTGCCTAAATAATTCCTACTCATCTTCTTATCCTTTCTCCAGGAAGCTCTCTCTGATATTCCAAAGTTGCGTTAGCTGCTCATCTGCATATATACACAGCCCTGTGTTAAAACTGCATGGGCGTTCATCTGTGTGACCCTAAGCTTGCAAGCATCTCAAGGGTTGTGACTATGTCTTCTTATCCCCACCACCTACAAAATACCTAGCACACAGTGCTCAACAAATAGCCAATGGACAGTGGTGCAGCAGTGGCCCAGCTCTGTGTCAGCCTGACTCACGTGGGCGGGTTCCAGATTCATGTCTAGAGACCTACCCAAGCATACCGGGTGTGTGCGTGCCCACGATCCAGAACTGGCTAGGGTTGGGGTGGATCATGGTATGAGGATTCTGTTGAGGGTGCTGTTAGTCAGTCAGTCTATTTGTCTCCCTCTCTCTCCCCACTAATGGAAGAAAGAAAGATAAAAAAGATATATGTTAGTCAATGAAAGGCATGACCCATTCTCCTGACCTAATCATGAAAATGGTACAGTAGAGTTTGCCAAAATACTCTTGTCTTTTTCACCAAGATAAAAGCTGGAAAACATAGAAATATTTTTGGAAAGATATTCTATTTTCCTTGACTGATAGCAAAGTGCCTAGAACCAGACCTGGCACAAATAAGACACTCAGGAATACTCTTTTTTTTAATCCCCTTCACTTCAGCCTCACCTCACTCTCTTCTTTATATCTTTGCTAATCAAATGGAAATATAATAGATCTTTCAAATACCAGGGATTATTTAAGATATTTTCCTGAAAAACTTGCAAGAAAAAGTTTGTTGAGAGAATTAAGAAGAAAGGCAGTACCATTTATGTGATAAGTCCTAAAACTAATTTTGTCAATGCATCAAAAACTCATCAGAAGTCCAGCCCCGTAACCTAGTGGCTGAGGGATCCAGATGCCACACAGCCAACCTAGGTTTGAATTCCAGCTCTGGTGGCTTGAGGGACACACCAGGTATGTGTGCCCAACGGGTCAACAGGATGGAGAAATAGAGAAGGGATTTAAGCATGACACAACTCATTGGAGGTACTTTCCCTCTCTTTCTCTCTCTCTATCCATCTATGTCCTGTTCCTCTTTCTCTCTGGTGAACGCAAGAACCCTCTGGCTATTTAAAAAAAATTTTAAAAAGGAAAAAAAAAAAAAAAAGAAAGAAAAAGAAAAACCTCACTGGGGAATTTGGAGACTGTGGGCTTTGCCATGAAAATGTACCCAGAATCTGACTACTTCTCACCCGCTTTATTGCTACCGACAGTCCTTCGTTCCTGCCCTGCTGCAATAGCCAACAGCCTCCTGACTGGTCTCCCTGCTTATGTCCTTAAACCCCATCTCTAAGGTCAAGTCTGTTTTCAAACTAGCCACCACATGATCCTTTTGAAACATTAAGTCAAATCACATCACTCTTCAGATAAAAACTCTTCAAAATGGGGGGCCAGCAGGTAGCATGGTGGTTAAGGGTGCTGGACTCACATATGGCCAACCCTGGTTCAAGTCCCAGGCCTGGCAGCTTGCTTTCTCACTTTTCCTCTCTCTCTCTCTCTCTGTCTCTCTCTCTCTCTCTTTCTGTCCTTCTCTAGTCAAATTAAATAAATAAATAAAGTTAAATACAATAATTCTTGAAAGAAAGAAATACTCTTCAAAATTACTTCACAACTCACTTTGAAAAAAGACCAATTCCCTACATTAACTATGGAAGGTCTTATGATCTGTACCCGCCTACAACCCACTACCATTCCACAACTTCTTTCTGGTCTTCACTTAAATGGTACCTTCTTGGTGAAGCCATCCTATCTAAAACTACAACAATTTAATTTTTTTTTATGTCCTTCATTCTTGCTTTGTTCTTCTCTAATGCTTTTCGTTAACATACATTTTCTAATTTATCTTGTTTTCTTTGTCACTAATACATATGCCCACAAAAGCTGTCTTTTCTGTTTTGATCACTAATGTATTTTCCATACCTAGAATAATATCTGACACAAAGTAAGTATGCCATAAAAATTAATTGAATGAGTGAATGAATAAAAGTAAAAATTACTATTGTAATACTTAGAAATAAAATTAATTCAAAATTTCCTACTAAATCATTTCATATCAATCAATAAATAATGCTGAGAGTGTCAACTCTGGTCTTTGCCAGTATTCTACAGATATTTCAGGAAAAAAGCTATTACAATTGTAGTGATACAGGTAAATTCTTGCTGTTTATTGCAGTCAACAGGGGAGAAAACTAGCCTAAACATAATGATTGGTTCCAATGTATGGTTTCAAGTCAATGTATGCTTTCCATTCTCAGCTGGACCCTCCATCTTACTCAGTAAGCTATTCGTTTTGCCTGATTATGCCTTTCTTTTCTTTTCTTTTCTTTTCTTTTTTTTTTTTTTTTTGTTAGAGGGTGTGTGCACTTGCCAGAGAGAAAGAAAGAAACACCTCCTAGTCTTTTTTCCTCCATTTCTTCATCCTGTCAGGATTTGCGGCATGCCAATGTAAGAGGCCCAGGTTTAATTTCCAGGACAACCTAAAAGCCAGGAAAACAGGCCTGTAATTCTAACAACTTAGGAGACTGAGACAGGAGACTTGTGAGCTCAAGGCTGGTGTAGAAAACATAGCAAGACCTTATTTGAAAAAAGACATAGGCTGTGGAGTTGGCAGGTGGTATGATGGTTAGGGCTGCTGGCCTCCCACATGGCCAGTCATGGTTCGAGTCCTGGATCTGGCGACTTGTTTTCTCACTTTCCTCTCTCTTGCTCTCTCCCTCTATCCCTCTCTGGTCAAGCTAAATAAATGAGTAAAGCAAAATAAAATAGTATTTTGTTTTCGTTTTTGTTTTTGTTTTGTTTTTTAAAAAAGACCTAGGCTATAATCCCAACTAGGAGGCAGGAGGATCATAACACAGTGAGACTCTATCTTTAAAAAAAGACAGGAAAGAGGCTAGCAGGTGTGTGGTAGAGTGGTTACCGTGCTGGACTCCCACTGTGGTTCAAGTCCTAGATCTGGTGGCTTGCTTTCTCACTTTCCCGCTCTCTCTCTCTCTCTCTCGTGAGTGCACAGGCCCTGAAGCAAGTTTTTTTTTAAATAATAATGATTAATAAAATTGCGTAAATTATTCTTTTTTAAAAAACCTGGAAAATAGTCAGCTTAATATAACCTCAATAACTGCCCCCTCACCACATGCTACCTTACCCTCCTCTTTGAGTTCATAGCATATGCATATGCCTCCATCTTCCCACGTACTTTTATGTCCATCCACCACAGAAGACTACAGTTCCTCAAAGGCTGAGATTATCTTTTATTCATCTTTATAATCCAGTACTTAGCTTTTTGCCTATCATCTAAGAATTGCTCCTAGCTACTGGGTAACATACTGAACACTTTGACATCTCTCATTTCTGTGGCCTCTCTTTATACCAACTATCTCAGCCTCATGACAACCCCTATCACACCTTACACAGAAAATGTAAACAGAGGCCTCCCTTGTTCCCTAGCCAGTCTTTGTCTAGTACCCCCATAGCACACTGTAAACACCTGCAACAATCATAATTATTTACTCAGTGTTCCCTCATAAAATTTAGTTCTCTTAAGACAGAAAGCAACACACTCTTCATTTTTTATATCTAACATCCAGCCTAAATACCTTAGTAATAATGAAACTAATTTTTTCACTTGTAACTTTTTTTTAATTGCCAAAGGGCATGTGTGCTCACCAGAAAGAAAGAGAAGACACCTGCCCCGTGATCATGCTGCAATCCCTTTTCTTCTATCTCTTCCTCCCACCAGGATTTTGAATACACATACATATGCACCCAGCAAGTTTTTCAGGCTTCTAGAAGTAGGATTTGAACTGAGGTCAGCCATGTAGGATCTGTCTCCCTTAACTGCTGTGCTATGGAGCTGGGCCATTAATGAAACTGATTTTTAAAGTGAAAAATATATATACTGTTTTCTAAAGAAATACAAAATAAGAAACTTCAATTCCATAAAGCTGACATTCTACTAAGATGTCAATAACAGTCAACACAACTGTCTAGGGACCAGCAGTTAGCGTAATGGCTGTTGCTGAACTCCCATGTAGTCAACCGCGGTTTGAGTCCCAGACCCAGTGGCTTAAACTCACGCCAGGCACATGTGCGTGTGTGCCCAAGATCCCAAGAGGAGAATGAAGGAGAAAGGATTGTGGCATGGCCATGCCCCCGGGGGGTGATTTCTCACTTTCTATCTCTCTGTCTCTCTCTGTCTTTCTGGAGAGCAAGTGCACCCAATAGCACCAAAAAAAAAAAAAAAAAGGGTACTGTCTAAGCTTAGTCATGTGTAGGAGAAGAAATCCACTCTTGCCTTATAGGGATTTTTCTGAAACAGACATTACTATACTGTGTTGTCTCACAATTCTAAGCAGGGCCTCCTCTACCAATTTATCTACTTCAAAGCTTTGAATATTCAGAGAATGTGGGGACACTGGTATGAAAGAAATCACTCCATTAACTGTCCCCAAGAGCTATCAGTAAGTGAATTAAGATGAATTTGCTCACGACTCTGCCCTCGGCCAGCCTCTGTGCCACAGCCAGTCACATACTAAACTGCAGAGACAGAAGCCACGTGCTAACTCCAGTTTGAGCTCTGGCCAGGTTGGCAAGAAAACACACTGATGAGAGCACATATGACCCAGATTCTGGCAGTCTGGAGGACTGGAGAAAGGGGATTACGGTGGTCTATGGAGAGTGACCCTTTCTTTCTCTCTCCTTCTCTCACATGCATACATTCTATCATGAAAAGTGTGTGCATGTGTCACACACACTCTGACAGCAAGTGCACCTGCCAGAGAGAGAGAGAGAGAAAGAGAAAGAACCCCCTCAATGGTGGTTCTCAATGGTCACACCGCAATCCTTCCTCCTCCATTTCTCCATCCCATCAGGCCTTGGGCATGTATGCATGCACACCCACTATGTCCCTCAAGCTACTGGGGTCTGGCCTAAAACCACAGTCAGATATGTGAGACCTGATTCTCCACGCACAGCATTTAACCACAATACCATAGGGCCAGCCCAATCATGATTTTTTTTTCAAGGGAGATTTTTGCTATAGGGCATGTGCGTTTTTGGGAGAGAATGCAAGAAATCATCCCCCGGGGGAGGGAGGGGTTGGCCATGCCATAATCCCTTCTCCTCCATTTTCCTCTTGGGATTTTGGGCACACACATACATCCTGCATGACTTTTAAGTCGCTGGGTCAAGGACTCAAACTGCAATCAACTATGGGGAGTCCAGCAACATAACCATTATGCCATCTGCTGGTCCAATGAATTATTTTTTAAAATATTCTGTCCTCGATATTCAATAGCATTATCAACAATTAATATGAAGATGCAGAAAGTAGATTTAACACATTCATAGGTGATTCCGAGCTGATATATAGATCTATTATTTCAAATCCACTTATTCACTGAATAAATATTTATTGCATGCTTATCTACTATGTGCCAGGACACTGCTCTAAGTATCAGGACACAGCAGAGAACAAAAAGTGCCGAGTTTTTTCTTGCATAGAGCTTTCATTCTAAAGGCAGAAGGTACACATTAAACAAAATATCTAAATATGATTAAGCAAAACTAGCACCTTTCCCTGCCACTATCATGACTAAACATATCACGGACCATAGTCAGAAGTTTTAAAAAAGCACTTCATATCCTGAGATCAAACTTTTAAAAGAAAAGAGTCCGTCTCATAGCCTAGTGGTCAGGGGAGCCAAATTCCACATAAATAACCACAATTGGAATCCCAGCCCTGGTGACTTGAAAAACACACCAGGTGCATTCACATGTGCCCCCAAACCTTGACGAGCTAGAGAAATGGAGAAGGGACTTCAGTGACCATGCCCTAATGAGAAGTGCTTTCTCTTTCTGTTTCTCTCTGGTAAGTGCACATGCCCTCTCACCACTGAAAATAAACAGGAGTATCCTAAATACTATTAGTCCCTAGGACAAATGAGACCTTCAGCCTTTTCCCCCAAATTGCTAACTCATTAATGAACATGTTTATCCCTGACTCTTGCAACACCAGCATCTGCAGATACGCAACGAATCTAAGATGTAATCATTATATTTAAAACTGCTATCATTTTCAATCACAAACAGCTAATGGTAAAATTTAAGGGCCTTTATTCCTTAAATACTTGCTGTGCCCTTGACTTGAAGAGCCAGTTCTGAAGGCTGGTCTTCCTTGCAAGACAGCATAAGTAAATTTCTTTTGTTTTCTTGATGCTTTTACCTCTGAATTTTTCTTTCACCCTCTGGAGCTAACATAAGCTATTTTACTCTAGGAATACATCACTCAGACCCTTTCACTCAGGTCTGGCTTTCTCAACTTGTAGAAAACAAAGCTGTGGACTTGTAGCTTTTGTTCTCAGTGACTGACTTTCTGTTTCTGCTTATCTTTGGTTTCTGGATTAAGGCTGGCTCAGGTCTGGTTCTGTTTTACACACAACTACTGTTTTATTCCCTCTGCAAGTGGCAGTGGTGGTCAGGAAACAGGTTCAATTACATGCTCTGACGATCTGGTTTCCATTATGTGGCAGACAACAGGGAATCTGGTAGCCTCCTTCCATTTCTCCTTTTTACTTATCAGTTGTTCTTCAGATTGTCCCAGCATTTGAACCCTTGTCTCTTGGCCACCAAGTCATGAAACTATAGTGCAGTCTGATCAGAGTATGGCCTCAACCAGTGTTGAGAATTCTCTCTGTTCATATCCTCTACCGCTGATTATACATTTTTTACTTCCAACTGTAAGATGCTTCTGCTATTTAAGCTCGAATCACTCAAAATAAAAAATAGGAAAGTTCTGTGCTCCTGAAACAGTGACATGCCTGGATCAAGAAACACCACAGTGAGAACTTCTTTGACATGTATACTGTACCTCCCCTATTGACAGGAAGCTGCTGGAACTGACATTGGGTTTTTGCTGAGACCCAGCAAATTCGGGTGTGTACTTCCTCTTGACCCATGACCAAGGCTGCTAGTTCTGTGTGTGTTGGTGCTCTTTTCCCTTCTTCTCAGAAGGAAAGAACTTAATCTCTAACTGTGGAAGAGGAAAGACTATAGCAGCGTAAGGGTGGGAGTAGACAGGCCAGTACAGGTTAATACATTAGTGCAGGCAAAAGATGGCAGTAGCTTAGAGCAGAGTGCTAACAGCAAATGCGTGAGAAATAACTACAGACAATAGAGTTTGAAGGCCAAGGAGACAAAGGATGGGTCTAAGGTACAAGAAAAACCAAGGAGCCAAGACTGACCTTAAGATTTTTGATAGATGACAGAATAGGAATTCAGAATTACCTTTACAATGCTCAAAAATGAAATGTAACAGGGATATGTAAATACAGTTCTTAGGTTTAAATTTTCAACTACAAGGACCAACAGATGGCATAATGGTTACATCGCTGGACTCCCACAGTCACCCTCAGTTCAAGTCCCAAACCCAGTGGTTTCAAATACACAGGAGCATATGTGCATGTGTGCCCAAGATTCCAAGAGAAGAACAGAGGAGAAGGGATTATGGCATGACCATCCCTCTAGGGGAGTGGGGCGGGGGGGGGTGATTTCTCACTTTCTGTCTGTCTCTCTCTGTCTTTCTGGTAAGCATATGCACCCTATAGCAAAAACCTCTCTAAATAAATAAAACCACAAAAATGCAAGATATGGGAAAACTGACCTTTTAGTACCCCATGAAAAATTTAGTGGATCTTGGGGCCAACAGGTGGTATGGTGGTTAAGGTGCTGGACTCCCACATAACCAACCATGGTTCAAGTCCCAGACCTGGTAGCTTGCTTTCTTACTCTCTCTCTTCCTCTCTCTGTCACTCTGAGCACAAATGTCCTACAGTAAATTTTAAAATAATAATAAAATTTCATTTTAAAATAATTCTAAAATATATAAATAATTCTAAAGAGCCTACAGGCCCAGTAGTGGTGGCACAAGGCAAAGGGTACCACTACATTGTAGTTGAGACCACATGGGAGGATCAGGATTGGTTTTCAGCCCAACCAAAACAGATCCAGCAAGGTGGCATACACCTGTAACCCTGGCTGGGAGACTAGGTTAACAGGATTTCAATGTAATGAGACTCTGTTTAAAAATACTTGCCTGGGGGACCATCAGATGGCATAATGGTTACATTGCTGGACTCCCATGTAGTCGACTGCAGTTCAAGCACCGGACCCCATGACTTAAAACTCACATTGGGCACATGTGCATGCATGCCCAAAATCCAAGAAGAAAATGGAAGAGAAGGGATTGTGGCATGGCCATCCCCCCTGGGAGTGATTTCTCAATTTCTGTCTCTCTCTGTCTCTCTGACAGGGGCACGTGCCCTATAGCAAAAATCTCTCTCTCTAAAAAATTTTCAAAAAAAAAAAAAAAAACTTATCTGGTAAAACATGACATTCTCCAAGGCTGACCATATGGAAAGTTTCCTGGTTTGCGTTTGGAGACCTCTCTCAATACACCAGGCATACACATGCCCATGATCAGGGACTGGCCGAGAGTAGGGTGGATCATGGTGTCAAAACCCTATTGGAGAGTGCCTGTGCCTTCTCTCTCTTTTTCTCTCCCCCTTGATTATGGAAGAAATACCTTTTAAATTCCTATCTCCTTGTCTCTCCCTCTCTCCTTTCTACACTTGCTCTTTCTCAAATAAATAAATAAATGAACGAACGAACAAATGGACCTTAAAATTCTTCCAAGGTACTGAGCTTTTTAAACACACCAGCCAGTAATGAGGGTGAGAAAGGTCACCCTCATTTAAAATACAGTGACGGAAGCAGAGTACCTACATGGAAGATGCTACTTTCATTATTTCCCACACTAGTCATTCCACCCCTAAACCTCTTCCACTGCTAAGCTTCACCAGTATTCAAATCTATCACCTAAGAGGAGCACAGGTACTTAGAGTGGTTTCTGTGTGTGATGTGTGTACAGTGCACTCCTCCATTCAGAAGGAATCACAGAGAAGTCTACATTCTTAAGAGTCAAATTGCAAACTACAAAACAATCCACTGCGTGCTAAGCACCTCACTAAGCATGCTTTACATATGTGATTACTGAGCTTTCTGTGATTCCTTTGTAATGAAAAAGTGAGTCTTGCCATGCATCCACACAGATGTATGCACTTTATTTGTCTTTAAAAAAACTTTTTTTTCTTGGGGGGGACCAGCAGTTAGCGTAATGGCTATATCACTGGACTCCCACGTAGTCGACCGCGGTTCAAGTCCCGGACCTGGTGGCTTAAACTCACACCGGGCGCGTGTGTGTGCGTGCCTAAGATCCCAAGAGGAGAAGGGATTGCGGTGTGGTCATCTCCCCTGGGGGGTGATTTCCTGCTTTCTGTCTGTCTGGTTAGCACACGTGCCCTATAGCAAAAATCCTCTCCAAAAAAAGAAAAAAAAAAAACTTTTTTTTTTTTTGGAAAGGCATAAGAGTCAGTAGGAGAGTAACATTATCTAACATGTGCTTATGTGTATGTGTTCATTGCAGAAGCAATATAAGCACAAAAGCAATCAACCAAAGCAAAAGGCCTGAGTTCTGGGTGGGTGTCAGGCTTCAGCTCTCCACATGACATCATGCTAGTGTCCTTCCCCTGCATCTCAGTGTCCTAAGCTGTACTGAGGCGAATGATGGCAGCTTTTGTGCTGATCCAAAAGAGAGGCTCTCAAGACAAATGGGGTGTCCTACAATCAACAGCCACCCACAGAGCCGTCATGGAGTACAGGACAGTATAATTAAGCCCTTAGGAGAAAAATGTGCTCTGAGCTCTCCAAAGAGAGAAAAAAAAGAAAAAGGAAATGAGAAAGTGAAAAAGGACATTGGGCAAGAACAAAAGTCCCTCCCTGGGAGCTAGTTTTAAGAAGTGCATCTCTCTAGAAACATCTGTCCGAGGTACCAGCGCTTTTAAACACACCAGCCAGTAATGGAGTGCAAGAGAGGTCATTGCCGAAGATGAATGCAGTGCTTGTCCAACAGCAGAAATGGATGGCTTGTGTAACAAGAACAGATGGTTCTGCCAGGGCAGTCTCTCCCCTGTCCTTCCCGCCCACGTTTATAATGCTGCGTGTAATGTCGTGGGACAAAGATCAAAGAAGGAAATGCCAGGCACGAGGGAGCACATGAAGGAAGACTACTAGAAAAAAAGGACTGCAGGTGGCTTCAGGTGAATTAGTGTTAATTCTCACTTACCCTGACACCCATTACAGACCATTCTAGACAACATCACACCAATTGGAAAACTCTTTCTCTTGTCTCTTTTTCTCTCCAATCTGTGGGCATTTAATTCCCACATAAGAAGAAAGAGCCTTAAAACAGAAGAACCCAGAAAATCAAAACCACTATTCCTTTCAAGCAATTCCAAGCTAGATCTACTAAAAAACTATTTGGTCTACTGGTTTTATACTGAAAAGTTGAGCTGGCTGAAAACTATCTCATTTTACGACTAAAAGGAACACAAGAATTCAAAATCTGGCAGAACATAAGGTCTTTGCATTTCCATTTTAAAGCAACATTACTTTTCTTTAAGATGGATATTTTATTTCTAAACGGCTGGACATGACCTTTACAAGTGTGTGGTTTCTGTCTGTAGCTAAAAAAATAAAAGTCATTCCTGCACTTCATCCTCTCGCTTCTACTAATCACTTTTCTCTTTACATACTACATAATCAATAGAGGCATGTCCATTGCCTTCCTAGCTGATTTCTATTATCCCTCATTGCAGCCTTTGTTCCAATTCTCTGCTTCCTGCTAGGTATTAAATACATAGACACTGAGACTAAACTGTCCTATTTCTGCCTCTATCGGGGTGACAGTCCTCTGGTTGTGTAATCAATTAGCTTGGCATCTGATCTCTGTTTCAAATGTCTTCTTAGAGGAAATTTAATTATGATTAATATCTTTTATGACTTTGAAATTATATAGGCATGATTCTTTACTCAGTCATGCTTATTAAAAATCATAAATCAATTTATTTTATTCCCTCTAGATGTGAGGAGACCTTTTTTCCAATTCTGACTGAATTTTAACAATGTAAAAAGTCCAGCAGACATTAGATGAATACTTTTTTTTTCCTTTCACTGGGAAACCCTTCCCGTAAGATCTTTGTGGGTGAGAGATTTACAGAGGTTTCAAAGCAAGCCTTACAAATACAATTTAAAGAAAGCTTTCTATAATTACAACTGAAAGAAAGCTGTCTTCAGACAATAAGAAAATTTAGTTTGCAAGCAAACTCTGCTTCATGCAAGGGATATATTTCTGAAAATCTGCAGCAAATTGACTTTTTTATAAATAAAATATTTTAAATAAATTCAGAGAAGTGGTTATTAGTAGATACAATTCTGGTAGCAAATCTTTCTATAAGGTGCAGGATATTTTTCCACAGAATATATATATATATACTTCTCAATTTAAGTATTTTACATTTGAATTTCAGTGTTTTCCAAAAGTAGGGCACACTACTGTTTTTGAAAGCACTTAAGCTGAGGACCAGCAATTGGTGTAATGGCTATGTCGCTAGACTCCCATGTAGTCGGCCGTGGTTCAAGTCCTGTGGCTTAAACTCACACTAGGCGTGTGTGTGTGTGTGTGCGTGCCCAAGATCCCGAGAGCAGAATGGAGGAGAAAGGAATGCAGCATGGCCATCCTCTCTGAAGGGGATTTCTCACTTTCTGTCTCTCGGTCTTTCTGGTCTTTCTGGTGAGCACACGTACCCTATAGCAAAAAAAAATAAAATAAAAAAGAGAAAAAGAAAAAGAAAAAGTACTTAAGCTGTTTGTACAACAACTTTTCATGATTCAAAGTTAACCATAAAAACCTCAATAGCAACTTGTAATCCTCATCAAACCACCTGATGACCTCAATACTAACTCCTTTATTTGCCTTAAGAAAAATTGTCCAAAACTTGGAAATAAAGGAGAAATGACTTTATGTCCTTGTAATCCACACTGGAGCAGTGCATTATGGGCCCACCTATGGATTATTTAATTCTCTAGAACACACCTTTGTATAGAATACTAGAAAATGACACTACTGCTTAGGACCCACACTACAGTATTACAGGGTAACTTACATATTTCTGTCTAGTCAGGACACCAGTGATTTTGTCCATCTGAAAAGGTAACGCCAAAGGTTAGAGTTTCATTGTCCTGTTTGACCTTGACCAGTTCTGTGTCTAATTTAGCAAACGTCCTCAAATTCTCCTTCTAACCACCTTTACCTATGCTGCTGGTTGTCTCATTAACAGAATCAATAAATATTGACACACATACTCATTCTTTACCTGTATCAGAAGTGTGTTTTAATTCCTTTGAAAAGTACTTCCATACCTGTCTCTACTTTCTTTTCTAGCCTCTGGTAGTGAGAGTTAGCCACATAACAATAAGACACAAGCTTTTCCTTAGTAAAAATAAATTAATTAATTAAATAGTTACAACTGGCACTACCCCCTTCACCCTCCTTTCCACTTGATTTCTGGAGTTGGGGCAGCCAATCTTGCTCCCAAAAGGCAGTAAGAACAAGGAAAAGGTGAGACCAAGCCAGCTGGTAGCGTTGCGGTTAAGGTCGCTGAATCCCACATAGCCAACAGCATGGTTGAGTTCCTGAGTAGCCACTTGAAAACCACACTAGGCACATGTGCATGTGTGCTCAAAATTCCAAGACCATGGAAGAGAAGGGATTGCAATGAGGCCATACCTCTGGGGGGATGCTTTTTCACCCCTCCTCTTTTCTCTCTGTCTCTTGTGACTGTACACCATGTAACAAAAATTTTAAGACATAAAAAAAGAAGAGGTGAGAACTTCAGAGATGCCAGCCCTGAAATCACTAAGCTCAAGAAACAAGAGTGGCAACCATCGATCTCTAGACTTATGTAAGAAAATAATCTCTCATTTGTCTTTAGGCATATTCAAATTATCTGTAAATTATAAACCAGCGTTTTATTCTTGCTTCCAGCCAAAAACATTTTTCAGCTGATACAATTCTTGAGCTTCCATTATGCTCCACTTTTTATATGTTTCCAGGTTTTCAACCAGCAAGGCAAATTTCTTCCTAGCCTAAAGCCTATACTGCAAAAGAGCACACTTTTCAAAGAAATCATGGAGCTGGTTAGCAATGCTTTATAAAAGTTTCTACAAACAGGGACCAGCAGTTAGTGTAATGGTTATGTCGCTGGACTCCCATGTAGTTGACCGCGGTTCACATCCCGGGCCCGGTGACTTAAAACTCACACCGGGTGCATGTGCGTGTGTGCCCAAGATCCCCAGAGGAGAATGGAGGAGAAGGGATTGCAGTGTGGCCATCCCAGACATAAAAAAAGAAGAGGTGAGAACTTCAGAGATGCCAGCCCTGAAATCACTAAGCTCAAGAAACAAGAGTGGCAACCATCGATCTCTAGACTTATGTAAGAAAATAATCTCTCATTTGTCTTTAGGCATATTCAAATTATCTGTAAATTATAAACCAGCGTTTTATTCTTGCTTCCAGCCAAAAACATTTTTCAGCTGATACAATTCTTGAGCTTCCATTATGCTCCACTTTTTATATGTTTCCAGGTTTTCAACCAGCAAGGCAAATTTCTTCCTAGCCTAAAGCCTATACTGCAAAAGAGCACACTTTTCAAAGAAATCATGGAGCTGGTTAGCAATGCTTTATAAAAGTTTCTACAAACAGGGACCAGCAGTTAGTGTAATGGTTATGTCGCTGGACTCCCATGTAGTTGACCGCGGTTCACATCCCGGGCCCGGTGACTTAAAACTCACACCGGGTGCATGTGCGTGTGTGCCCAAGATCCCCAGAGGAGAATGGAGGAGAAGGGATTGCAGTGTGGCCATCCCCCCTGGGGGGTGATTTCTTGTTTTCTGTCTCTCTGTCTCTCTCTGTCTGGTGAGCACACATGCCCTATAGCAAAAACCTCTCAAAAAAAAACAAGTTTCTACAAACAAATTGATATTATTTCCATGTGTGATTAAAAACAAGTAATGAACTACCTTAAGCATTCACCTTCCCTCCAAACACCAAAGTTAGTGAATTATAAAGCCATGGAGACTGCTTCCTTCCAAGGATGTTCTTTCTCAAAGGTTTAAAGACAAGAGGTTCAAGGTAGAAGGGGAGTGGTCCACAAGGGCCCTGCAATACCTGGGGCTCCTCCAGCTTGCCCCTCCCAGTGTCCAGGTCTAACCTGGATTGAGAAGTGGCCTAGCCATTCCCCTAGTTTACACTGCCAGGGAGTGGAGTCTCAGGGGAACATGAGTTGACAAGGAAAAAATCACCAGATCCCAAAAAGCACTAAATATATGGCTAAACTCAACTCAAACCTGCTGGCCTAAGCTTTGTTTTCTTCTCACACTCAGATAATCAAGAATTTTTCCATAGCTGCTACTTTTGTCTCAAGGCTAATACCTGGCTTCTCATCAAAAGCAGAGTAACAATGCTTTTTTGCATTTCTCACCTAAATAAGGAACATTTGCTTGATATGTAGCCTATAAAAAGCCTTCCTTAGCTATGATGTATTGGGTTGTCAGGAAAGTCATGACGCATTTTTGCACAGAAAAACAGGTTGTCAGGAAAGCCATGACATATTTTTCTATGTTTTTCTATGCTTTCCTGACAACCTTATTCTTGAACTAGTCTGCTCTATGCCATGTGCCAAATGAAAGGGGTAAGGAGGAGACAACAAAGAGGAAGAAAAAAAGGAAGACATGAAAGAGAAAGGAAGAAAGAAAACAGGAAGGTAGACACGCGAAATAGATCCCTTGGAGGAAATGTGAAGAGAAAGTGTTGTGGTCTGTTTCTGCATTGCTAACAGAAATATCTACGCCTAAATGGTTTTATAAAGAAGACATAAATTTATTTTCAAACTTCTGATTCTGGTGGCAAAAGTCCAAAGTCCTTGGCCTATAGTATGGCTAAGAGCATCACAGAGGATGGCAGACAGGTGCAGAGAGAGATCCTGGTGGATCTCTCCTTTATAACAATCAGCTCTCCAAGAACTAATCTCTTCTCACCAGAACTATCGAAAGAATTCATTGGATTTTTTTTTACAGTCATTCACTGTACATCAATACAGTATTTTCCATCCAGTATACATTGCATATTGGCTCAATCAAGGATATTACCATACGTGTTATCATCAGCAAATAATTTCACACTTCTTGTTTCTTATTATTTTGCTTCCCCCGCTCCCACTGATTCCCTACCTCTCACTCTCTGCCAACTCTGTCCCTTCTCCAACACCGTCTCTAGTACGTACAGTTGCTTTCCATACCTTTTTTCCCCACATTTTATTGATTTACTAAAGATCTTAATTAATTTAAAGACTTTCAATATCAAGCACAGCTGATATATACATATTTACGAATGCATGTCTGACTTTAGGCATAAGCCTCAGTGAGTAAAGTGAACATATTATAAAGTAGCATCTCACTGGGGCTATACAGATTACTTCAGTCATTAAATAGGTATTAATAGTTATTTCTAAAGAAGTTTTTTTAATTTTAAAATTTTTTAGTTTTAATAGATCAAAATCAAAAAATACTAAGAGGGGGACCAGCAGTTAGCATAATGGCTATGTCGCTGGACTGCCACGTAGTCGACCGTGGTTCGAGTCCCGGACCCGGTGGCTTAAACTCATGGTGCGCGCGTGCCCAAGATCCCGAGAGGAGAATGGAGGAGAAGGGATTGCGGCGTGGCCATCCCCCCTGTGGGGTGATTTCTCGCTTTCTGTCTCTCTGTCTCTCTCTGTCTGGCTGGCGAGCGCACACGCCCTATAGCAAAAACCTCTCCAAAAAAAAAGAAAAAAAAAAATACTAAGAGAAACTTGCTTAAAACTTAAAGCCAGGACAAAGGTTAGGATTCAGTTCAAATAGGAGATAGATGAGCCTGTCAACAGTTCAAGAGAAGACAAAAACCCTTAAATATGGAAATCAAAGCATCAAAGAAAATCAGTAAGATTTTAGTCTTTAAAGCAAAAAAAAAAAAATCTATTTCACTAATTCATGTTGAATCTCTCTTCTATTGAACTTGCAGTGTTACTGTGGTTTGATCGTTCCATTTAAACACTGGAAGTTAACATTCAACTCCAGACTTGTCTCTACCATTTGGTTGGACATTCTTTTGATTATTTCTTGTATTCTTATTTGTGTCCAACTTTAGTTTTCCTGGTATACCACTCCCTTCAGTATTTCTTGGAGAGCTGGTATGGTGTTGGTAAATTCTTTCAGGTTTTGTTTATCTGAGAAGGTTTTAGTCTTTTTTTTTTTTTTCATATGAAAGATAATCTTGATGACTATAGTATTCTTGGTTGAAATTGTTTTGTTTTGTTTGGTTTTTTGTGGGGAAGAGGTTTTTGCTATAAGGCACGTGTGCTCGCCAGACAGACAGAGAGAGAGAGCGAGACAGAAAGCGAGAAATCACCCCCCAGGGGGGATGGCCACGCCGCAAGGATGGCCTTCTCCTCCATTCTCCTCTCAAGATCTTGGGCACACATGCACACACGCCCGGCATGAGTTTAAGCCACCAGGTCTGGGACTCGAACCGCAGTAGACTATGTGGGAGTCCAGCAACATAGCCATTACGCTAACTGCTGGTCCCGGTTGAAATTGTTTTTCACTTAACACTTTGAGTATATTTTCCCATTCTTTCCTTGCTTGCATTGCTTCCAATGAGAGGTCCGATGTTAGCCTTATGGGATATCCTTTGAAAGTAACTGAACATTACTCTCTTGCCAATTTTATTATGTTGTCTCTGTCTGTGGTTTTGGTAAATCTGGCTATGATGTGCCTCAGGGCCTTGAAAAGATTGTGGAGTCCTTTGTATTTCTTGGGTCCGGATATTTGAGTACCTCTCTAGATTTGGAAAGTTTTCTTCCAGGATTTCACAGAATAGATTTTCTATGCCCTTATTAGATTCTTCACCTTCTGGGATACAGATGATCTGGATGTTTGGGCGTTTAATGGTATCTAGTGTTACTCGTATGTTATTCTCATTTGGGGGGGTTATTTTCTCAGTCTTCATGGTGAATTTTTCTAGGTCAGAGGTTCTGTCTTCTACAGCTGAGATTCAATCTCTGCATGATCCAATCTGCTTTTGATACTTTGAACAGAAGTTTTGATTTCCTGTATTACAGCCTTCATCTCTAACAATTTCATTTGATTCTTTTTTATGATGTGTACCTCCTCTTTCAGATCATGCAATAACTTCCTCACCTCCTGGAACTCAGTGTCTCTTTTCTCCCGCATCTTCCAGAGTTTGTCATCTCTATTCTCTTGCATCTCTGCTAGCTTTGTCACTATGAATATTTAAAATGCTTTATCTGACATTTCCATGAGTTCCCTTGTATTCTCTGTGGAGGAAGGGGAGTTATTCTCTTCCATTAGAGAAGAGATATTTTCTTCATTTCTCATATTTCTTGTGCCTATGCAGTGGTTTCTGGCCATCTGATGGATTATACTTTTTTTCTGTTTTCTCGAGTTAAATCTGAGCATTCAGAGGAATGCAGAAGGAGGTGACCTGCAGTCTGTAATCAGTACCATTTTTTCTCCCTTTGCACAACTGAGTCAATAAAAATTGAACATTAATTTTCTGACCCTAAAAGTATTCAGATATTTGGCGACTAAGCACCTAGGCCTTTCTAGAAAATCAGTGTATGGAGGCAGAGCAGAAAGTCGAGAAAGGTGAAAAGAAAAGGAAAAGGAATAGAAAAAAAAAAAGAAGAAGAAGAGAGAGAAAAAAAAGACAAAAACAATAACAAAAAGAGAAGAAAAAAATTTTTTTGTTGAAAATGGTCTAATCTGCTCCTGGCTAGACTGGGAAGCAGGAGGGTGAACTCTGGGCAGAGCATCTTCAGTGGTCGAAATCCCCGAATGTGGCTGCTCAGAACTCAAATAAAGATGGCTGCTGGTGGGCTTATCCTATGTGGGCAGGATGAAAGGTAAGAATTAGAAAGACAAAAGAGCAGCAAAGAGCTAAGTTTAAAAATTTAAAAAAAAAATCAGAGAGAGCAAGAGATAGATGGAAAAAGATAGAGAATACGTGGGTGTTCTCTAACCTGGCTCCTGGCTACTGGCTAGACTGGAAAGCAGGAGGAAAAGTCTGGGCAAAGGGTCTTCGGTGGTCAAAATCTAAAATTCATTGGATCTTGAGAGACACTGTTAATCTATTCATGACACTATTGCTACCATGATGTCATCAACATGAATCAATTACCACCCAGTAGGCCTCACCTTGAAACACTATGCAGGAATTCATTTTTCACATTATATCATTACAGCCAGGACAATGAAGTCCCAACACATGAATTTCTGGGGGACATATTCAACCATGGCAGAAGGGAACACAGCACAATTATTTATCAGATCTGTGATACTTGAACCTTTTTTTTTGGAGAGGTTTTTGCAACAGGGTGCGTGCACTCGCCAGAAAGACAGAGAGACAGAAAGCGAGAAATCACCCCCTAGGGGAGATGGCCACACCGCAATCCCTTCTCCTCCAGTCTCCTCTCAGGATCTTGGGCATGCATGCACATGCACCCGGCGTGAGTTTAAGCCACTGGATCCAGGACTCCAACTGCAGTCGACTACATGGGAGTCCAGCGACATAGCCATTATGCCAACTGCTGGTCCCAATACTTGAATATTTTTAAAGTGTCTTATTTCCTTAAATTTTCACAATGTCCTGTGCAAGGTGGTATTTATTATAGCCCCATTTTATATGTGAAACCATTGAAAATCAGAAATATTTTATAGCAAAAATTAGCAAAACTAGATTCTGAGCCAGGCCTATTCTTCCTGATGCCTTCAAGAATATTGAAGGATAGCTTTTATTTCCTCTCCTCTGCCTCACCCTTTACTCCCAAGATGCGTGTGTGTGTGCGCGCACGTGCACACACACACACACACACACACACACACACACACCAACACCTACTTCCTTACTCTCTTTGAGAACTCTTACTTTAAAAAAAAAAAAAAAA
>NW_006160211.1:577008-619408 GCF_000334495.1 Tupaia belangeri chinensis
AGAAAAATGCAGCTCCTTCCCATGTAAAAAGTCATCATTCACAGAAACAAAATGACCTATAAAAATTGCCTGTTTCTGAAGATTTCCCTGAAGATTCTATCGGCCTTCAATAATCCCCTCTGAGACAGCTCAGTAAAACTACCCTGGGATAGAACATAAGCCTATTATGTCCTATTACATGAGATATTAATATTTCTTTTGCCTCTTAAAATTATAGTGATTACATCCTCTTTTCCTTTTTTTCTTTTCTCCTTTTATTTTCTTTCTTTTTTACTCAGAGTTTCACACAAGTCATTGCTATTTTCTTGTCTTCCAATCCTCAATTTTCCCACCCTTCTTTTCTTAGGGTTCTCTTCTTTCCCCTTGCTACTTGTATACATTATATGTAAAAAATCTGAGTGAACAAGATTAAGTGTATGGCAAGAGAGAAAAGAAAAATGGCACGGAACATTAGAGAAGCAATAATATAATAACATGATAATTGCCTGAGAAGAGCCTTGGGAGTCTTCAGGCACATTCAGATAATCTGTAAATTGAAAGCAAATCTGGGACCAGCAGTTAGCGTAATGGTTATGTCGCTGGACTACCATGTAGTCCACCCCGGTTCAAGTCCCGGACCCGGTGGCTTATACTCACACCGGGCGTGTGTGCATGTGTGCCCAAGATCCCAAAAGGAGAATGGAGGAGAAGGGACTGCAGCGTGGCCATCCCCCCTGGGGGGTGATTTCTCGCTTTCTGCCTTTCTGTCTCTGTCTGTCTTCCTGGCAAGCTCAGGCGCCCTAGAGCAAAAATCTCTCCAAAAAGAAAAAAGAAAAGCAAGTCCACTGGAGGCCTGTTTTGCGTTTGCACCTCTGCTGCCAGTTTAGAACGTCAAGGCAGCAGGGCGATCTCTCTTTGCCAAGAAAATTGATAACTCTCTCCCTCCTGGGGCTGGGTGTCACTCTTTAATTGTCCTCTGGCCTGTGTAACCAACCCCTGAATAGACCAAAAAGGATCTTTCCTAAAGTGATCGAGCAGAAAGGCCGAAAAGTCATCTTGAAACCAAAGCAACCGCTCGTCCGCATCTGCTGCGGACACAGCAGGACTGCAGGAGCGTACCTCTTCTCGCCAGGCCGAGGTCGCTTCTCCGCGTGAAAGAAGGCGACGAGAGGTTTCTGGTGGCAAGGAGCTCTCCCGTGAAGTGACCAGGTTTCCCGCTTCTCCTGGCGTAGCTCTGCAGAGGGGCTCCACTTTAGGGGAGCACAGAAACTCCAGGCACCTGCGGCCCCCTGGCCTTAGGGTGAGGAGACCGACCCTGCCAGGCCGTCTGCGGCTGGAATTCCGCCCCGTGCTCCGCACGTGGTTCTGTGGTGCGCACGCGCGCCCAGATCCTGACTGAACCGAGATGGACCCGGGGTTGCTGTGACCGTGCCCCATGGCGGGGAGGGGCGCTTCCAACCTTTCCCTCTCACTCTCTTGCTGTGTCTCTGGTAAGCGTATGCGCCCCCTGGCAAATTAAAACACACACACACTCTGAAAAATGAAATCAAAGATTTAGAATACTCTTTTTTTAAAATCAGTGTACCTTTCTATATTGTTGAATTTTTTCTATAAGGAACATTTACCATTTGTACCTAAACTAATAAAACATTTATAGTAAAACCCATTCTAGAGATAGAGGGAACTGCTATTTGCAGTTGTTCTTAGTTGGACGGTCCACACAACCCGTCCCTCACTAAGTGGGTAAGTGAAGTCAAACCTGCTTGGGATTGTGGTCCCAACACTCACCCTTTCACAGCTTGTTGTGGTTTTGGGAACTTGCAGGCTTTTGGGAAAATGGGTCCTGTTTAAGCAAAAAGCAAAATCCTTTTTCAAGGGTAATTATTTTGTCCAACTCTCATTTTGCACAAGTCTCTCTCAGAATTGACATTTCCCTGAGAGTGGCAAAGTCTTCAGCTCAATGTCAAGTGCAGCGAAGCCTTCTATTTTCCTTAAAGCAAAAAGGTTTCAAGCATATTTTACCATCCTGACAGCAGTGACAAATGGGACTTTAACTCAAATGGATTACAGATGGGCTTTCTGAACCACATAAAGCTCCATGCAAATAAGGAACCACCAACATTTTTTTTTGGAAATGTCAGAAATACTCAGGGTTTGTTTTTAAAAAATAATTACTAGCTCCTTTTTTATTTTTATTAAGTTTTTCATTTATTATCAGCAATAGTGTGAGGCAGGACTCAAGCTAGGGAATGAGGGAGAAACCGAAATCAGGATAACAAGAGGATCTTTGACCCGGTTATGGTGCCATGTTTGCCAAACGGTTAGCAAGTAAATGCCTCAGACTGGCTGCTGGTCTGAGGCATGAATAAACAGAGGTCAGTAAATTTTTTCTGCTAAGGGTCAGATGATAATTACTTTAGCCTTTTTTGTACAATGGGATTTCTGTTGCTACTACTCAGCTCTGTCTCTGCAACATGAATGAAGCCGTAACACTATGTAAATGAGTAAGCATAGCTGTGTTCTGATAAAAACCTTTTACAAAAATAGGGAAGGGGCTCAGTTTGTCCCACAGGCCAAATTCTCAGACCCCTAGAAACTGTTGTGAGAGGCATTTAAATGATAGTGCTTGCGGAGGAGAAGGGGAGAGGTCAGAAAACATCCTAGGAACTTCTACTGGCCAAGGAGCAGCAGCAGGCTGGGAGACCTCCTGCCGTACCAGGGGTCAACCCTTTGATGACTGGAAAGTGGGAAGGTGGGACTTTCAGGAGCTTAAGAGCAGCAGCTAATGACTCTAACCACTATAAAAAGTTTATCAGTATTTTAACAACTGGTGAAGTCATACTGGTGGATACCAGCTAATAACAGCCTAGCTACAGCATGGATTCCTGAATTAGGTACCATCTCAAGGGAGCAATTAAGAAAAAGAATAAAGTTCTTCATAGGCATGAAGTTGTTTTTCTTCTACCCTCCTTCCAAAGAGGCTCCAAACAAAACATAACTGATCCACTAACAAGTAAAAATTAATGATCAAAGGCCATGAGAAGATAATGTAATTGGTAAGTTCAAAGGTCATTTTAAAGTAGAGAGAGTGGTTATCATAAAATGCTTCTGTTGAGACTAATTTCTTGGATTCACTGCTCAATAATTGAGTTGGCATTAAGGGCAGGAAGACCACTGGCTTGTAACTCTCTGGGGTCCACGGATGCCACAATAACAGTGCTCTGTGGGAAACTGCATAAGAGAAATAATTATCTCTGGAATATCCCATCCCCTAATCCAGGTGTTCTGTACCTTCCTCATCTATATCCTCCTGCACATGCATGCACACACACACATGCCACACACACACACATGCATGCACCAGGAACCTTCTTTCCTCACTCCCTATGGGCACTCAGCTAGCTACCATTAGAAAAATATTAGCCAAATATTAAGGCTAAAGTGTTATTGAATAACAATTATTACATATCTTTCACCTCAAAGAGGTTTAAGAATTCTTAAAAAGGGATCCTGGAGTGACTAATGCCTTGACCCAAATGAAACATCATATAATGGGGAGGAGGACAAACAGATGGTTTCAGACACTAAGGGAGTCTTCTGGAAACATGTTAGATTGATGGCTACCAATTCTTTCCTAACTACAACATGTGATTATAGAAAATTTGAATTTTTCTTTTAATTAAAGATCTCGTCCTAATATCCAGATACCCAGAACATCAGTAACTGTAGAACAAACCATATCCTGCATGCTTGTCCCCCTCCACTTCTCAGCGTTTTCTAAGGATGATGTGTTTAGGTCACACAGGACCGGGGTGGGAGTTTGCTACAGAACTGGATTGTGCAGCCTGCAGGGGCGGGGGTGTCAGATTTTAAAAAAAGAGAGTGAAAGATCCTGCCTTGATGGCCCTTGGCCCATTGGGGAGCTCTCCAGGGAGCTGCCTCTGGTGCAGGGAGAATGCACCTCTGGAATTTAAGCTGCACTTTCAGGGGCTCAGCTTGGGCCAGCAGGCAGCCAGGCATTTTCCTTTGCAATATGGACCATGGCCCATTGGAAAAAAAAAAACAGCACACGGCCTCCAAGTCACAGAAGCAGGACCTGTCACCTCCAGTTCCCACACCTTGTGTTCCACCCTGCTCAGCCCAACCTCACTCTATAAGCGCACAAGCTCTATCTCTCAAAAATGTTTAGCCTCCATCTACCTACAGTTAATCAGAAGAGGGAATTCTAAGCTCCTGGCTCCATGCACTTCAACAGCTGTGCTTTAGAGGCACCCAGAAGAGGATGTGCTTCGAGGGTCTTATTTCCTAGTAAATGCAATGAAAGCCTCAAAGTTTGGGCTAATAAAATCCTCACTAAAAACTCTCTCTCTGACCTTACCTGAAGCACTGTGGAGTGGTTTTAAAGCCTTGTGCAAAGGCTTTTCGCAGAACCATTTAGTTTAGCTAAAGGGGTAGAGGTGGGGGAAGAGGTGCTTTTCCATTTCAAACCGCAGAGCAGCATAAGTAAATCTCTACCAGCAATGGGAATTTGATGACTGGCTTCTCCAGCAAAGCACTAAAAATGGGGAGCAGGCAGGGGTCAAGACTGCACCCCTTGATAAAGGATGATAAACGCCACTACAGGGAAGAGATCTTTTTCTAATTAAACTCTCTGTTACCTCCCAGGAGAAGCCTTGGCTGGCCAAGAGTCCCAGGACCAAATGAGTTACAGAGCTGTGAGAGATAGAATTGCAAAAGAAAAATAACCGCATGAACAAGCGCTTGGGCTTAGTGGAGGAAATTGCATGCGAAACAACTGCAGTCGCGAGCCTGCAATGAGGCTGCAGTGTGACTGCTGTGAGGCAGGGACACGCACCCCGACACCCCTCTGGAGAACCAGTGCCCCAGTGGCCACTCACACAGCAAGGGAGGTTCCTGCCTCAGCTTTGTCACAGTGGCTAGGTCACGAAGCTGTGTACACAAAAGTGCACAGAAGTGCTATTGATCATGGATATTGCTAGATGCAAGAAAATTACAAAAACCAGTATGAGGTTTATGGGGAACATGGACCAGGAGGGGATTCCAGAGACCTGTACTACAGACTGAGCATTTGCTCAGCCAAGCTGGGCCAGAACCTGGCCAGCATCCGGGGACTGAGTCAAGGCAGCCTCTGGGGTAGATGGAATGTGTTTTAATACGGGTCTGTCTCCCTATCGGCGTTTACTCAGCCCTCTCCACGCCCAGGGTGCTCGGCATCTTTGTGCAGCTCCCTTCTGAGCCCGCCTTCTTCCCAAGGAAGACTCCAAGCCCAGAAGATTCTCCCCTGTCCCGTCAAAACAGCCTCCGGAGGTGGATTTCTTTCCCAGGGCCCTGTTCTCTGATGGCAAGTTTTTCTGATGAAATAACCTCCGTTAGTGGGTAATAACGAAGATAACTTCCTGGAGTTAGAGATTTACCTGTTTATAGAGACTTCCAGAATCAATGTCTTGAACAAAACCATGGCTCAAATGATCAGAATTGCAAGAAGCTAGTCATACGAAGAGGAGTGAAAATGACCACTATTGCCTCCTGTTACCAACAGCCACAGGCACGGAGCTAGGTCACACCTTTATGTCACCTGACATTTCTGAGCCTATTTTCTCTGGGCACCTAAAGAACAGCAGTGCCTCATGGAATCCTGAGATTACAACTTCATGATGGGGCCAGCAAATGGCATAATAGTTTTGTTGCTGGTCTTCCACGTAGTCAACTGCAGTTCAAGTCCTGGACCAGGCTACTTAAAACTCATGCTGGGCAAGAGTATGTGTTTGCCCAAGATCCCAAGAGGCAAATGGAGGAGAAGGGATTGCAATATGACCATCCCCCCCGGGAGGTGATATCTCACTTTCTGTCTCTGTATCTCTGTCTCTCTGGTGAGCACACACACCCTATAGCAAAACTCCCTCTCTAAAAAACAAACAAAAAGCCTTCATGAACACAGGAAGAGAGGGGTTGGGGCATGACCAGGAAAAAACAATGTAGGTACCGTTCTCACTCCAATCCAAGTCCTGCCTCCCAAGTCATATTTCTACTTGGAAAGCACAACCTCCTCCACAGACTTCAATCTAGCTCAGAATGAGGAGAAAAGGGAGGCAGGACAGAATACACAGGGCCGTTTTAATCCCCCCAGGTTAGCAAAGAGTGAGCATTTAAGCAGTGGGTTCCCATTGCTAATTTTACATATGCTGACTTTATTATTTATAGTACCTAAACATTTATTTTTCTTTTTGGTCTTTTTTTTTTCCCTCTGATTCTAGAAAGAGAGGTATCCCGTGTTTTTTGGTGGTTAACTTAGTGAGGAAGGGACATGTTTCTATAATATTGGTCAGAAGCTAGAATGTGAAGTTAAAGATCAGAACACCCACCTTTGATTCAGGAAGTGCTCCTCTAGAGCAGTGGTTGTATTAGGTAACGGGCATGTTTACCAGCAGAAAGACCCAAGAATGAGGGAGATGGGTGGACAGCTGGATGGATGGTCAAATAACAATGAGGACAAAAATAGACCCAGCATCCTCAGCAGAGTACATAAGCTATGAAGGGAAGGGAGCAGACAGGATGGAATATGTCCACCTTCTATCAGGGCAACTTCCTTTCAAATGTCAAAATTACCTGTAACTAAGGGATGCCCCAGCGCCTCTCTCAAAAATTTAAGTGATGGGGCCGGCAGGTGGTATGGTGGTTAACGGTGCTGGACTCCCACATGGCCAACTGCGGTTCAAGTCCTGGACTTTGTAGCTTGCTTTCTAACTTTCCCTCTCTCTTTCTCTCTCTCTCACTCTGTCCCTCTCTGATCAAATTAAAAATAAATAAAGCTAAATAAAATAATTCCTAAAAATAATTCTAGTGAGAACCTACATAACATTATAGTTAAAAATAATACTGAGAACGGGACCAGCAGTTGGCGTAATGGCTATGTCACTGAATTCCCATGTAGTTGACCGCGGTTCAAGTCCCAGACCAGTGGCTTAAACTCACACTGGGCGCATGTGCGTGCATGCCCAAGATCCAGAGAGGAGAATGGAGGAGAAGGGATTGCAGTGTGGCCATCCCCCCTGGGGGGGAGGGTGATTTCTCGCTTTCTGTCTCTCTCACTCTCTCTGTCTTTCTGGCAAGTGCACGCACCCTATAGCAAAAAACTCTCCAAAATAAATAATAATAATACTGAGAACTAGCTTGATTGTTTCAGCATGGTTTCCATCTTCTCTGTTCCCATCTTTACAATATGTAACAGCTTTTCTGTGACCCTTAATAAAAACCAAAGTCCATTTCTTTGGACTGCAGAAGACAATCTGAAGCAAATGTGAGAGGCAGCAGAGTGAGAAGGAAGATTAGCCGTGGGTGAAGCTAGAAACGTAGAAACAAACACCTCCTGCATCTGCCCAGAGACTCGAGGTCCCTCAGAGGCACTACGGCTGGGGAGGAGAGCTGGGTAAGGACCGGGTTCTCCTGAACCGCAGCAGCACTGGGCAATACACAGTACTGACTTATTCTGAAAGTAGAGACGGCAGCGTGAATTGCATGTAAGTGAAATGAAGCTTCCCCGACTGTATTCCTCTATGTTCCCCCTTTCACTGTTTCTATACCCACTCTAGCCAGCGCTGTGCGTCAGTAGAATGTGGACGCACACACTGAAAAGGAGGAAGATTATTTCAAAGACATATCTGGAAATGCTGAGCTTAAAATGTTCAGAAGAGGATTGAGTACTACCCACTTCCACCAAAGCACTTGATTTCTTGTGTTCTGGGCCCACTCCACAAAGATCTGGTGCCCCATTAAGTCCTATATTCACAGGCATTTCAAGACTGCTCCTTGTATTGTCTCTTTGAGAGTATCTGAATAAATCACTTATTCTCCATTTCTCATGCCTAGCAAACATCTAACATCTTACTACTAAATGGGAGAATCAACTTAGTAACTAGACCAACAAAACCCAGACTGTTATTTTCAATAGGGAAGTCTGAGTTTGCCTTGCAAGAGTGTCGCCTAGTGCCTGTATGTGGAACTGCATGCAATTTTTCTCTTACCGGAATTAAAAGATAGTATTTGTGTTGTGGTACTGAAGAACCTTGCTTTACAAAATGTTGAATGTAATATGTAATTAATAAGAAAACATATTTTTCAAATAAAACTATATTCCCATTGATTTATGTTAGTATTTTAAATATGTGTTCACACTAAGATGATCTCTGAGACTTTATGAAGCTCACACTTTAAAATAGTTGTTAAGGGACCAGCAGTTAGCGTAATGGCTATGTCACTGAACTCCCATGTAGTCAACCGTGGTTCGCGTCCCGGACCCCATGGCTTAAAACTCACGCCGGGTGCATGTACATGCGTGCCCATGATCCCTAGAGGAGCACGGAGGAGAAGGGATTGGGGCATGGCTGTTTCCCCTGGGGGGTGATTTCTCACTTTCTGTCTCTCTGTCTCTCTCTGTCTGTCTGGCGAGCGCACATGCCCTATAGCAAAAACCTCTCCAAAAAAAAAAAAAATAGTTGTTAACATATAGTGACTTAACTGCCACAGATAGTAGTAGTTGCTAAAGAACAGTCTCAGTTCTCTATAGAAATAATTTTGGATTTTCCCCCTCCCAAAATAAACTATTTCAAATAGAGCTCATATGAATAATAATAATGGCAATAGCAAATATTGTTGTACAGTTGTTTTGTGTCTGGGCTAAACACAATAAAACATTATTCCCATTTAATTCTCACCTGGTACTTATAAAATGCTTAGAGCTGCACCTGGCATATATAATGATATGTAAGTGAAGTTAAATAAATAAAATAACCTAAACTATCCTAAGGATTAGGTGTTATCATTCCTATCTGACAAATAAGAAACCTGAGCTTAAAGAGGGTAAGCAACTTTAGCAGCGTTAGACACTTGCAAGTGGTGTATCTAGGACTCACCCAAGGTGTACTGACCCTGAAGACTGTGCATCAAGTCGTGTTGCATCACACCTCTGCTCTCTGTATGGTCCCTGCATTAGTTTGTTAGGGTGGCTGTTACAAAGGCCCAGACACTGCGTGGCTTAATCATCAGGAATTTATGCTCCCACAATTTTGGAGGCTAGAAATCCAAGATCAAAGTGTCAGCATGGTTGATTTCTTCTGAGGTCTCATCGACTGGTAGATGGCCATCTTCCTCTGTGTTCACTTGGTCTTCATACCGTGTATGTCTCTGTCCTAAGCTCTTATTATAAGGACACAGCTATATTAGATCAGAGCCCGTGCATATGACCTTATTTTATCTTAGTTACCTTTTTAAAGGCCCTATTTCCAAGTACAGTCACACTCTGAGGTACAGAGGATTAGGACTTCAACATATGAGTTTTAGGGAGACACATTTTATCCCATAACCTTCACCATCTTTGCTTATTTGCTCACTAGACTGTTCCCTGACATTGCTTACAAGGTATGCATGCTGTATATACCAGATGCTGATTTAAATGCTGAGAGGACAGTCGTCTTCATAGACAATAATCATATTTATCAGGAAAGAGATGTGCAAACATAATTATCGCAGCTCCATGGGAGGGAAGTATACAGTAATAGGAGTAAGTACATGCTTCAGTGCTGGTTCAGAAGAGAAAGAGGTTAATTCTGGAAACAGAAAGCAAGCCTTCAGAAGATACAGCATCTAAGGTTTTGAAGACAAACTACCTAAGTGGACAAGAGAGAAAAAGGACCTTCAAAATAATGACAGATCATAAAACAACATCCACATCAAGGACATGCCAAGTCAGTCACCCGGTACACAGGAATATCGAATTCAGTGTAGGAGAGGAGGACTAGAAGGAGACGATACTGGAGAGAGAATGAGAAGATCCCATTTCTAGGGAACCTACTGAAGAATAGCAGAGGGTTCTGGCTCAGGGTGGGAGGGGAGCCTGATTTGTAACACTTGCTGATTTCTGTAGTGCAAAGCCTCTACATGACTGAGGTTAAGCAATCAACATGAAGCCCCTGAGCTCTGGAGCTGGAAAGAGATATGCAGCGGCACACCATCATCTAGCATTTCCACCCTACAGATACGATATAGTAAGTCACCTGTCTTAGTTGATTCAGGCTATTATAATAAAGTTCTATAGAGTAGGTGGCTTACAAACAACAAAGTATTATCCCAGTTCTGGAAGCAAGAAGTCCAAGATCAGGGTGCTGCATGATTGGGTTCTAGTGAGGGCCCTCTTCCAGGTTATAGGCTGCCGACTCCTATTCTTACCTGGTGGAGAGACAGCCATCTCTCTAACGTCTTATAAGGGCACGAATACCATTCATGAGCACAGCATCCTCATGACCTACTCACCTCCCAAAGGCCCCACCTGCAAACACCATCACATGGAGGATTATGTTTTAACATGTGGATTTGGAAACATTCAGTCCGTATAAATCCCTGAGCACAGAAAACAGAAATGATAACAAGGTATTTAGAAAGTGATGAGTTTTAAGTATCTATTACCTTCTTTGTTTTAAGTTTACTTCTTTATTTCTTCCATGAAAGAGTCACCCCCAACAGGACTTTCATGCTACAACCCACCCCTAGCCTTAGCCATTTAGGATGACAGCATATACACACATGCCCAGTATGTATAGGGAGACCTCAGGATGCAAACCTGGGACCTTCTCCTGTGGGTCTAGCACTGCAGAGTTTTGCATTACTGCGGCCACAACTGGCCCATATTACCTTTCACTTCTAATGTAATTTATATAACTAACACTTCATATCATCTCATTTCAAATGAAGACCATCTTTAATGAATGGCTCACAAAATTCATAAAAATTCACCAATAAGCTCTTGTAACAAAAATTAGCTGGCTGCAGCACAAAGACTTGGAGTGACATGAAAATCACAATTTAAAGATTGGAAAGGTAGATTAAAGGGAGTAGAGACTATAGGAAAGGATATTAAGTGGCTTACCCAGAAGATAGAGCGAGCATGACTACCTGAATGTCCAGCTTCCAACATTATCCACACTGTGTGGTTATCCTAAATTCCTCTAGTCTAGAACATCTTGTGTAGCTCTGGATTATTGTATTATACTATTGCCAGTTCTTTCAGTTAGAAACACACTTCTTCCTGGGACCAGCAGTTGGCGTAATGGCTATGTTGCTGGACTCCCACGTAGTTAACCACGGTTCAAGTCCTGGGCCCAGTGGCTTAAACTGGGTGCTTGTGCATGCATGCCCAAGATCCCAAGAAGAGAATGGAGGAGAAGCGATTGCAACATAGTCATCTCCCCTCACTTTCTGTCCTGTATCTCAGTCTGTGGCAAGCGCATGCACCCTATAGCAAAAAAAAAAAAAAAAAAAAAGAAACACACTTCTTCCTGTCCAACAGTGAAGGTGCAGCCTTCACTACTCCTTCGCTCTTGCCCCTGCCAGACTCTGACTTTTCAGCCTTGTTAGGAGAGAGCCAAGCCTTACTTCTAGGCCTCCCAAACACCGGGGGTATAGTCAGGTTCTCCCAACAATGTTCTCTCCACACACACTGCTCCTGTGCCTTCAAGTTAAGAGTCCTCAGTTCAGCAGCTCAGGGAGCATTCAGTCATACATACTATGCCATCCAGGCAGTGCTTGGAGAACTCCCACACACTGCTCAGAGGGTAGAGGTGACAGTGAAGCATCATGGCACGATGTCTTTAACACAGCTCTACCAATCTCTTCATGAGTCCTCCTGTATCTTAGAGAAGCTATTGGGTATGGACACTGGATCATGTGATTGGGCCACTTACTTCACAGCCACCATCCTGGCCTTTGAGTTACCACCTGATTACATTGAGCAGCAATAACCACTGCTGTGTTTTCCTTGTCTCCCAATGTTTTTGCTTCTTACTGTGTCTGTGACGGAGTATCACAAACTTAACAGCTCAAAACAACACACATTTATTATTTTATGGTTCTGAAGATCGAAAGCCCAAACTGGGTCTCACTAGGCTAGATTCAAGGTGTCAACAGAGCTGCATTTCTTCCAGAAGCTTAAAGTAAGAATCCTTATTCTTCATTTTCCAGCTTCTACAGGCTGTCTATGCCTTGGTTTTCAGCCTTTCAACCATCTACAAAGCCAGTAACAGACAGAATGACCCTTTCACATAAATCACTCTGAATCTGCCTCTCCTACCTCCCTCTTTCACATTTAAGGATCCTCATGATCACATGGATATTCTTTTTTTTTTTTTTTGAGAGGTTTTTGCTATAGGGCGCGTGTGCTCGCCAGACAGACAGAGAGAGACATAGAGACAGAAAGCGAGAAATCACCCCCCAGGGGGAATGGTCACGCCGCAATCCCTTCTCCTCCATTCTCCTCTCAGGATCTTGGGCACGCACGCACACGCGTCCGGCGTGAGTTTTAAGCCACCAGGTCTGGGACACGAACTGCGGTTGACTACGTGGGAGTCCAGCAACATAGCCATTACGCTAACTGCTGGTTCCCGATATTCATTTGGTTAATCCAGGATAATCTCTCTATTTTATGGTAAACTGATTAACAACCTTAATTTCAAAAGGTTAACTTCTCTTTGCCATGTGAAGTAACATATTCACAGGATCTGGGGATGAGAACGTGGTCTTTGGGGCCCCATTTTCTACACTCAGACTTGCCCAGGTCTTTCCAGTTCATCCTGTAATCTGTTACCAACTTTCTTAACTACCCACCCCTGCCTAGGAACCGTCTGGAACCAGCTAGAACTAGCCGAGATGGCAGAGACTTGGCACTAACAGCTGACAGATGATCTGACTGCTGCTCAGAAGGTGTATGCCCAGAGAAGGACTGAGTGACCAAGGTTGACCCCTATGACAGGGATGGAGGGAGAGGCTGGCTGCAGCAGAGCATCCAATAGAATAGTACCAGTTTCTTTTTTTTTTTTTCTTTCAAGTTGTCAGAGGGCATATGTGCTACCCAAAAAGACATAGAGAGAGGAGGAGCGGGGAGCCCCCCCCCCCCCCCCCCCAACACACACACACACACACACACACACACACACAATGGAATGTGGTCAGTCCCTTCTCCTCCATTTCGCCTGTCAGGGTTTTGGGCAAACCTGCACAGACTTCCAGTGCATTTTTCAAGCCATGATTGGCCACATGAGATCTTGTTTCCTTGACCGCTAGACCACCGGGTAGCCCAACAGTACCAGTTTCAATAATGGGTCGATGGGACTGCTGCCTGAATTGACCAATCAGAGCTACACACGTTTAAAGTCTTCATTTCTGCACATGAACTATATTGAAGACTAAGGCTATCTTTCTATAAAAACCTGGCCCCAAACACATTCAGGGGGGTGACCTTTCAACCTGAGCTGTCCCTAGATGATGTCACCCATTATAAAGTCTTCCTCCTCAACAAACCTTGTGGGTCAGGGTTTGGCCTTTCTGGAGGCAAGTGGCTGTTCCTGGTCTGATCCTGCTTTGGTTCAGTACCACCTCTGTGAGTCCTCATGCCTTCCATACACAATCCACATTCCCTCCTTGGCCTTCGAAGCACTGCATGATTGCTCTAGCCACCACTATACTCTAGCTCCCTCTTCAACCTCCCCTATCCTCCCTCATCTCCCCAAAAGGCCAAAATTGCCTATATATTAGGCCTCCAACAGAACCTAAACGCATTCAAACCCACTTCATAAAATCCTCTTATTACAATGTAATAAAATAAGAAACTGCTGAAAGTCAGAGAAGTAAAGATAACAATTAAAAGCATAGCCTGGGCTGGCTCAGTGGCCTGATGGTTAAGGCGCTAGATCCCAGCGGGCAAACAACCCAATTCAAGTCCCAGACCCTGTGACTTGAGAAACACATTGGGTGCATGTGCATGTGTGCCCGAAATCCTGAAGGAGGGAGAGATGGAGGAGGAGGCATTTCCGTGTGACTGTTCTCCAGGTGGGTGTGCGGGGGATACTTTCTCTTCTCCCTCTCTCTCTGTCTCTAGCAAGCTCATGAGCCCTCTAACAGAAAAAAGAAAAGCATGGTCTTAGAAATCAGAGAAATCTAATTATTTTCCTGATTTGTCAAGTAGCCTTGGGCACATGATACAATCTCTAAATCCTAGTTTTCTTACCTATGAAGTCAATAGAAATAACACATTCCTACAGAAATTTGAGGAGAATTCAGTGATGGAATGAGTACAATACAGCTAGCCCTGTGCCTGATACATAGTAAGCATTTGATAAATGTTGCATGATGCTGTATTATTGTTACTATCTGAGACAGTCCCTGCCGGAGTGGAGCTTACCATCTCATGCGGCATGTAGACGAGTCAGTCAATTGCACAGGGTCATAGTTCCTTGCATTATGCAATTTGGCATGAATAGGCAGACGCCTAGGAGAACTAGCAAACCTGATTCCACCAGCCGTTTTCCCAGGCAATGGCCTTTAGCTCTATTCACCAGTTAAAGTTCTCTCCACTTTGCAGCTTCGGTGGTACCCAGCAGGGGGTGATTAGAAGCAAAGAAAGCAAAGACACCTGAATCAGTAGATCCAATGAAAGACACAGATCCAATTAAAATGCCCTCCCCAGACAGTGCTTCCAGTTCTCAGGTGACCACGTGGTTAAGAATCACCAAGTCAGAACTTAAATAATCATCTTTCTCTCTTCTCCTTCTTTTTTTGTAAATTTGCTAGAGGGCATGTGTATTCACCAGAGACAGAGAAAGAGAAAGGGAAAGCAAGAAAGCACATCCCACAGGGGCCAATCATGTAGCAATCCCTTTTCCTCCATCTCTTCTTTTAGGATTTTGGGCACATGCACGTGTGCACACATACACACACACACACACACACACACACACGGTGTGTTGTTTTGTTTGTTTGTTTGTTTGAACTTACATTTAATTACCATGTGTTTTTCAAGCTCTTACATCCAGGACTTGAACTACACAATTGACCATGTGGGATCCAGCTGTTGTAATCACCAGGCCATAGGCTGACCCAATTTTTTCTTTAATACTAATAATACTTTAATACTCAGTCAGACTTCACATCCTAAAAATTAAAGCAACAACAACAACAAAAATGCTCCAGTGACAGTGGGGCCACTTAGGAACGAAAGTGGGAGAAAGAAGGTAGATGTGGTTATAAAGGAACCACTTCACCTTGTTCAGTATATTGACCACGGCAGGGTTACACGAGCCTACACATGCGCTAACATTATGTAGGACTAGAATTAATAGTTGTTATGTAGCACAACATTGTAAATATAGTAAAAACCACTAAACTGAATACTTTAAAATGCTGGGGAACCAGCAGTTAGCGTAATGGCTATGTCGCTGGACTCCCACGTAGTCTACCGTGGTTCGCGTCCCGGACCCGGTGGCTTAAAACTCAAGCTGGGCACGTGTGCGTGCGTGCCCAAGATCCTGAGAGGAGAATGGAGGAGAAGGGATTGCGGCGTGACCATCCCCCTGGGGGGTGATTTCTCGCTTTCTGTCTCTATGTCTCTGTCTGTCTGTCTGGCGAGCGCACGCGCCCTATAGCGATAACCTCTCAAAAAAAAAAAAAAAATGGTGAAAAACTGGACCGGCCAATGGGGTGGTGGTTAACGTAGCTGATCCCACATGGCCCATGGTGCCATTCAAGTCCTAAACTCAGTGGCTTGAGAAACATATGCAGGGGTACGTGTGTGCATGTGTGCAGGGGTACATGTGTGCAGGGGTGCAGGGGTGCATGTGTACATGTCAGAAATCCCAAAAGAAGGGAAAACTGGAGGAGGAATTGCTGTGTGAATAGCTGCCTTTGGGAGAGGAGGGCAGGAGCGCTTTCTTACTTTCCCTCTCTGTTTCTGGAAAAGTTTTTAAAAAGAATTAAAAAAAAAAAAAAAGGAGTGAGGGACCAGCAGTTAGTGTAATGGCTATGTCGCTGGACTCCCATGTAGTTGACCGCGGTTCAAGTCCCAGACCCGGTGGTTTAAAACTCACGCTGGACGCATGTGCGTGCGTGCCCAAGATCCCGAGAGGAGAAAGGGTGCGTGCACTGGCCAGAGAAAGAGAGAGGGAGAGAGAGAAAGCACCTCCCGATGTGGCATTGTTACACTGCAATCTCTTCTCCATTTCTCCATCTGTCCATCCTATCAGGATTTGAGGAACATATATACACATGCCTGACATGTTTTCAAGCCACCAGGGCCAGAATTTGAACCACCGTGTGGGATCTGGCTCCCTTAACCACTAGGCCATAGAGCCAGCCCTCTCCATTCTTTCTTTTTTTTTTTTTTTAATTTGGTACAGAGCACACGCACTCACCAGAAAGAGACAGAGAGGTGGAGACAGAGTGAGAGAGAGTGAGAAAGTAAATCACCAGGTCCAGGACTCAAACTGTGATCAGCCGTGTGGGAGCCCAGTGCCCTATCACAAAGCCACCTATTGGCCCTTCTATTATTTCTTCTACCTGCATGTGAATCTATAATTATTTCAACACAAATTCTAGTTTTTTAAAAAATGGCTTTAGTTTTTCAAGACTGGTTTTGTGGTATAATTGTCTCATAGCATCAGGAGATAATGGGGAAAGAAATGCTCTTGTTTCATTAATCAGAAATATTTCCTAAATGTGAAAGTTTTCTTCTCCTAATCAGAGACTTCCTGCTATTCAAGTGGCCAACATTCTTTACTAACCATGCATCCATATAACCAGGTATCTAAGAAGTAATCTATCCTAGAAGATTGAACTGCATTTATATTTTTTCAATTCAAATTTTTGGGCTGAAATTCATTTACCTTGCACACATAGAAATAAAAACAAATAGCATTTACAAAAGTGGTCCTTTCAATCATTTCTGAAGTAAAGTAGCCCTTTCATTCGAGTTCTTCAACTAGCTTTACTAAATGCAAATAGGGATATTGTATTTATGTACAGATTTGCTATGGAGATGAACCGCCATAGCTACACCTAAAGAGTTGTTCGGTTTCTTTGGGGTTTTTTGTTTGTTTGTTTCCTGGTGTGGGGGAGGGGAGTTATGAAAGAAAGAAAAAGAGAAAGACAGGTGTGTGTGGGGGGGTTGCCTTTATTTTCTGCCATCCTGCTCCCCCAGATTCCCAGTTGGCTAGGACTGCGAGTTTACCACACTACCCTGGCCTCTTTAGGTTGGTCTGGGGAACCATTCCCAGGCCTCTTTTGCAGCTCAACCTCACCCAGTGGCACTTACACTTGCACCACAGCAGCTAGGCCTACCTACATCATTTCTATTCTAAAATGTAACTGTGCTTCTCTGCTTCATCTGTCCCTTTGTATCTGGTTCTCCCACGGTCAGAGTTTACTTAAACTAGTGACAGTAATTTCCTCACATTGTATTTATTTCCTGGCCTTGATACCTTGTACGTAAACCAACACTCCAGATTTCTGTATGCACACGTGTCTCCTCATTCATGGTAGCTTGTGGTTTTTTTGTTTGTTTTTTTGTTTGTTTTTTTGTAGAGGTTTTTGCTATAGGGCATGTGCGCTCGCCAGACAGAGAGAGACAGAGAGACAGAAAGCGAGAAATCACCCCCAGGGGTGATGGCCACGCCACAATCCCTTCTCCTCCATTCTCCTCTCAGGATCTTGATCACACACGCACACGCGCCTGGCATGAGGTTAAGCCACTGGGTCCGAGACTTGAACTGCGGTCAACTATATGGGAGTTCAGTGGCATAGCCATTATGCTAACTGCTGGTCCCGGTAGCTTGTGGTTTTAACAAACATCATCATCTTCAAAGTGGCCTCCTCGTGTGCATGGATGCTTACTCCAACAATGGTACATGCTGATGCACAAACATTTTGGTATTTTTTTTCTTATGATTTCCTTCATGGTTTGTACTATATCCTTTTGTCTATCCTAAATAGAGGAGATTTTTCTTTAACAAAACTTGATGACTGAGAAAAGCTAAATAAAATTAATCAAGTCAGTAAATTATGTCAACAAAAAAGTTTGTTAATACTTTTCATTTAAAATGACCATAAGAGGCCATCAGATGGCATAGCAGTTATGTCACTGGACTTCCATATGCATGACCACAGTTCAAGTCTCAGACCCAGTGGCTTCAAACTCAGGCAGAGCATATGTGCATGCATGCCCAAGATCCCAGGAGGAAAATGGAGGAGAAGGGATTGAGGCATTGTCATCCCCCCAGGGGGAGGTGAGGGGCGAGGGTGATTTTTCACTTTCTGTCTCTCTCGTGAGGGTACACACCCTAAAGCAAAAAACTCTCCAAAAATGTTAAGAAATAAAAATGACTATCAGTGAGCCAGCAGGTGGTGTGGTGGTTAAGGCACTGGATTCCCATACAGTCAACCATGGTTTGAGTCTC
The DNA here is from genome assembly GCF_000334495.1 of Tupaia belangeri chinensis. Lineage (NCBI taxonomy): Eukaryota > Metazoa > Chordata > Mammalia > Scandentia > Tupaiidae > Tupaia > Tupaia belangeri. The sequence continues at coordinate 595,278 of NW_006160211.1, forward strand.
AGTCCGGGGGACTCGATAATCATGACAAATAAATAAGTGGAGTATTTTTAGTAATATAAATGTTTATTCAACACAAAAAAATCAAAAGGGTTATGAGGAGTTTGAACACTATTTCAGGGAGAAAATTGCCATTCCAACCACTCCAAATAATTTATTCCATCTATACCTAAATAGAACACTTGTTTAAATTTTTAAAAATCAGGTATTACTTTGTAAATATAAGTCATCCTTTAAGACATTCAAGGGGGTCTTCAAAAGAGGTCTTCAAAAAAGTCATGAAAATTGTCTTATTAAAAATAAACTGTATGGATTTCAAATTTTTGGCACCAAAATAAGTTCATACTATAATTCCATTTTTCATGACTTTTTTGAAGTACCTACATATGTAAAATGCCCAACATAAGGAATGTATTCAATAATGATATTATTAAACTTCCAAGCTGACTCCATGGCCTAGTGGTTAAGACAGCCAGATTCTATATGTCTGACCTCACAGTTCAAGTCCTAGACCCCACAGCTTGCGAAATATACCAGGATAGGGATCAGCAGTTAGCGTAATGGCTATGTCGCTGGACTCCCACGTAGTCGACCACGGTTTGTGTCCCAGACCCGGTAGCTTAAAACTCACGCCAGGCACGTGTGTGTGCATGCCCAAGATCCCGAGAGGAGAATGGAGGAGAAGGGATTGAGGCATGGCCATCCCCCGGGGGGTGATTTCTCGCTTTCTGTCTCTCTGTCTCTCTCTGTCTGTCTGGCGAGCGCACGCACCTTATAGCGAAAAAACCTCTCCAAAAAAAAAAAAAGAAAGAAATATACCAGGGTATTTAAATGCATACCCACAATCCTGAGAGGAAAAAGAAATGGAGAAGGGATTGTGGCATGACCATTCCCCAAGAGGGACGCTTTCTCCTCTTTTTCTCTCTGAGTCTCTCTCTGGCAGGTGCACATGCCCTCTGGGGAGAAAAAAAAAAAAAAACAATAAAATTAAATTAAATTAAATTAAAATAAAACTTTCTGTCACAAGCTGGACTGGGTCAAATTACTAACTCTTAAGTAAAATGAGACTAAGTGTAACTAAAATTACCAAAGTACTAAGTCCTAGCAGTTGTGTCTAACTTGTTTATTTATTTATAATTTTCTACACATGAAATTCACTTGAGGCTAATTGTATATTTTTGTAATTATCAAGCATAAGAGAGGACTAAGAAACCCTGGGTCCTTTGCAGAAGACAAGGGTAAGGCAAACAGACAGGGTAGTGTCCTCAGTCTCTGCCCTGGTGTGTGTGTGAGTGTGTGCCTACATGCGTGTGTCTTTTCTTTTGACTAATAACATCCCCACTCTGCACCCATGAACTTCTGCAAGGTTTAAAAAAAAAAAAAAAAAGCCTCAGAAAATACTGCAATGCTAAGGTAATGGTTATGCCCCCAAGCAAAGGTCATGAAGCAAACACAAGTTATTGAAATCACTGCCCTGTTAAAACCACAAGGACATTCACTTTCTTCTTTTTTAAAATTTTTTTCTATTATTATTTATACATTTAATCACTATACATCATTTAGATTGTAAAGAGACTTTACCCAGCATAATATACACCTCAGTCCATCCCAGTTGAAAATACTATACATGTCTTCATCAACAGATGTGTGTCCCACAAATGTCTTACCTCTCCATTTTCCCCAGAAATTTCCTATGCTCTTCCCCTCCCAAACTCTTTCCACTTTATCTCTAGTGTCCATAACAATTTTTAATGCTTTTATGTTCTCCAGTCTTTCAGTCTCTACCATAGAGTGTGGACAACTGGTATATGTTAAGTGGAGACATACAATGTCTCTCTTTCATAGCCTGACTTGCTTCACTCAGCAACAAATCTTCCATATTCATCCACACAAGGACATTTCACTTCCAACTCAACTTTCCCCTTTCCAATCTAAACTCCGACTCTACTTGGGTCAGGCAGTCACCTAGCATTGGGATGCTTCCTGATACAAACCAGCTGAGCAAAGTCTCACCTCCAGTTCAGTCACTTCAATAAATCCTTTCCGTTAGCATCATGAAATGTATTTATTCTATTACACAATTTAAAGTACCTGGGTCACAGGGAAACCAACGTTCAACCTAAAGCCAGGTCAGCAGTCTCCGAGTATCCCATTAATACTCACCTGCTCCTTGGTCAGTCTTTTGCTATGTGCTCAAGTTTCCCTGCAATAGTAAATGTTGATGATTTAAGAACTAGTAGGGGGAGAACTTAAAACAGAGATAATTCTATCTGTTCACTTCTTTATTGCGGTCGTTGCCTTTTGTCAGAGGTAAAGCACCAGTGTCTCACAGGAACACAGCCTGAGAGCAACATATGTTCATATACCATCCCCGTCTTCACTGGCTACATTTCCCAATGGAAACCGTGTCCAGAGTGCAGTAAGGCAATGACCGACCATAATTAACCTGAAAGGATACACCTGGGGAGATGCAGCCACTCTCAGAGGACAATATATCTGCCCTTTGCATAGTGAATCAAAGAGCATTAGCTACACCGTAAACATAACCTAGGGCAAGAGATTAAGCGACTTTCCGGGGATTGAAGAGAGATGGAAAACCCAGGCAAGCTCAGAAAAATATATAACAAGGGATGTGTATTTTATTACCAGCTACATTTTTGTTGTTGTTGGCCTATTGAAAACTGTCTGTGCCACTGTGATTCCTGTTTGGAAAAGGTAAATGAAAGGAGAATTCTGCATACCAAGCCAAGTGGATAGACACGAATGTAAATGCTAATAGGATACAAGAAAGTTACCTTCTAGGTCCTTAGTGACTCAAACTTTGAATCTAACCAGGGCTCTAACCCTTGTTCTGAATGTCAAAACCCTGCCTTGCCTGGTGTCAGCAACCTAATTAAAGAAGCACCAGGAGAGTAAAGCCAATAACCTTTGTTAAATTACACCATTTTCCCAAAACCTTATCAATAGCATACAGCATAGCCAAATCCCAGGGATCAAGATGGGAGGGAAATGTTCCCCGAGGCTTTCAACAAGATATAACAAGCCCCAAGGAAGACTTCAAAGCCAAGCCAAACCTCCCTCAATGCCCTACTGCAGAACAGCACTGAGCACACAAATTTACTCTGCTGAGCTGGAGCAAGGATCCTGAGCTCTGACTCCCTCCTGCCTCCGTCGGCCTCTGGGCAGCAGGGTTCCCAGGGTACCAGAGCCCTGAATAAGGGATGCCCCGCCCTATTGTTGAGAGGGGAGAAGGGCTTCACAGTTAGAATGAGGTTTCCATGAGCCTCTCGGCAGGCAGTGCCCTGCTGTCCGAGTCCAGACCAGAAGTCACAATACCAGGTTGAAGGGAAAAGATGTTGCTCTTTAACAGGACATAGTGATGCCCTCTCTCTATGAGTAACATACCCCTCAGTGCCCCTCTGTGGGCTGAGACAATTAACCAGGATTCCCGGGCCTGCCGCTTGTCAAGGTTGTGGCTTTGTTAAAGAGCAGAGCTCTCTGGCACCTTGAAGAGAGTCCTCCCTGCTAACACACCACTAGCCGAGGAGAGTGTTAAGAGCCATCATAGAAATAAGGAGAAGGTCCTCTCACTGAGACAGAGCCTTGTTCTAAAGATACGCAGCCCAGTGTGGACAGGATCTCTGATGTGTGGATGGAGCTGCATGTCTGTCACACATGATATCGCAAGTGGGCTGCATGGTGGTACCCACAGATAATAGGTCCTAATCCCTGGACCCCATACGTGTCACCTTATAGAACAAAGACTGCAACATAATTAAATTAAGGATTTTTGCATGCATTTGGGCCCATGTATCTGGGGGAGACCAGGACTGAAGCGATACGTCTGTAAGCCACAGAGTGTAGGCAGCTACCAGCAGCTGGAAAAATAAATAAATAAATAAACCTCTGAAGAGAGTAAAGCCCTGTCACCACCTTAACTTGGGCCGAGTGATACTGATTTGGGACTTCTAGCCTGTAGAACAGAGACAAAATAAATGCCATGTTAAGTCACCAAGTTTATAGTAATTCGTGACAGCAGTAATATGAAACAAACACCCAAATTATCTAACAGGGGTTTCCTCTCACAAAACTGACAGGTTACTTCAAGCTTGGAAAAGTATATGTTTTTTTTTTTTTACTTTTTAAAAATTTTTTTCTTTTTTTGTATTTTAATTTATTTTATATATTCAATCACTGTACATCCCTTAGCTTGTAAAGTGAATTTACCGAACATGAATACACTCATGTGTCTGCAAAGTGGAACGAACTGAGATGACATCTGTGTTATGGGCTGAAGTGCACCTCCCCCAAAATTCATTTGCTGGTGTCCTACTCCCAGTACCCCCATATGTGACCGTTTGGAGATAAGGCCTTTAAAGGGTAAATAAATAAAGTTAAACGAGATCCTATAGTGAGCCCTAATGTAACTGTTGTCCTTATAAGAAGAATGGTATGATTTAAATGTGTCCTTCCAACATTTATGTGTTAAGATTTGGTTTCAGGATCAGCAGGTGGCATGGTGGTTAAGGCACTAGACTTCTACATGGCTGGCTACAGTTTTAGACCTAGACCCGGTGGCTTGAAAATCACATTCGGCATATGTGCATGCATGCCTAAAATCCTGAGAGGAGAATGGAGAAGGGATTATAGCATAACAATCCTCCCATAGGGAGTAATTTCTCACTTTTTTTCTCTCTTCGTGTGTCTCTCTCCGGTGAGTACATGCATCCTGTAGCAAAAATAAAATTAAATAAAAAGATTTGGTTTCAGGGACCAGCAGGTGGCGTGGTGGTTAAGGTGCTGGACACTCCCACATGGTCAACCACGGTTCCACTCCTGGACCTGGTGGCTTGCTTTCTCACTTTCTCTCTCTCTTTCTCTCTCTCTCTCTCTCTCTCTCTCTCTCTCTGTGTGTGTGTGTGTGTGTGTGTGTGTGTGTGTGTGTGTGTCTGGTCAAATTAAAATAAGCAAATGAATAAATAAAATTAAATTTAAAAATAAAAAAAGATTTGGTTTCAACAGGATTAATGGAGTAAAAACTTAATTGAACTATGGGATTAATATGTGAGGACTGTGGGAGGTGAACTGGATAAGATGAGGTCGAAGGGTGGGGGGGAGCCATGATTGACTCCTGGTCATTTCTTAGGAAGAGCAGGCATTGTGGGGACCAGCGGTTGGCATAATGGCTATGTCACTAGACTCCCATGTAGTCAACCGTGGTACAAATCCCAGACCTGGTGACTTAAACTCATGCCAGGCATGTGTGCGTGTGTGCCCAAGATCCTGAGAGGAGAGTGGAGAAGGGATTGCAGCGTGGCCATCCCCCCTGGGGGTGATTTCTCGCTTTCTGTCTCTGTCTCTCTCTGACTTTCTGGCGAGTGCACGCACCCTGTAGCAAGAACCTCTCCAAAGGAAAAAAGAAGAAGAAGAGCAGGCATTGTGGCTGGAAAGCTTTATATGGCTGGGACCTGTGGCTCATCCCCTCCCTCCCTCACCTTTAGACTCTTGGGTTTGTGGCTTGGGACTCTGAGATAATCTTGCAGCCACCCACCTCCCCAAATCCAGACACCCGTTCCAGCAAAGGGCCTTGTCATAAAGCAGATCACCTGCTGTAAGGCTTTACGACTGGTGGCTCATCCCCTTCCCAACTTGCCTTTGAATTGTCAGGACTTGGGCATTTTCTTTCCTTTATTATTATTTTTTTTTTGAGAGGTTTTTGCTATAGGGTGCATGCACTCGCCAGAAAGAGAGAGACAGAGAGACAGAAAGCAAAAAAATCCCCTCCCAGTAGGGATGGCCACACTGCAATCCCTTCTCCATTCTCCTCTTGGGATCTTGGACACACGCACACACGTAGACACACCCGGCGTGAGTTTAAGCCACCAGGTCTGGGACTTGAACCACAGTCGACTACATGGGAGTCCAGCAACATAGCCATTACGTCAACTGCTGGTCCCAGGACGTTGGCGTTTTCTATAGCATGTGGATATCTCTTCTTTGCTCCTGAATCAAAGCTCAGCTCAGCAGCTCAGTTTAAGGCACTCCTGTTCTCTAGAAACAGGGAGCACCTTGGGTCTTCTAGGACCAGTGACAACAGTGCAAGGTGCTGGTCAGCAATGGGGAGACAGAGCAGAAGAGAGCTTGCCAATTGCCTACTCATGCACACCTTTGAATGCTTGGAGATACCTTGAAGAGTTTAAAAAGGAACATATAGATCACCAGATGACTAAAAACCATCGCAGAAGTACAAGAAATATGAGCAACCAACAAAATGCTTCTCCCCCAAGGGAAAATATCTATCCTGATCATCCACAGGCAACACGATGGAACTCGTGGAAATGTCAGATAAAAATTCAGAATATAGTGACCAAACTCAATGTGATGCAAGAGAAAAGAGACAATGAGCTCCAGGAGATGAGGAAGTCCTTTCATGACTTGAAAGAAGAAATAAACACCATAAAATCAAGCAGAATTGTTAGAGATGAATAATGTGATACAGGAAATTAAAACCTCCTTCAAAAGTATTAGAAATAGATTAGATCACATAGATGCTCGATCTCAAATGTACAAGACAAAACCGCAACCTAGAAAAAATTATCAAAAAGACTGAGAAAACAACCAAGAAAAATGAGGATAATATACAAGAAATACTAGATACTATCAAGGGCCCAAACATCCAGATAATTGGTATCTCAGAAGAGGAAGAAAATAATAAGGGCATTGATAATTTATTCCATGAAATCCTGGGAAAAAATTTCCAAACTTAGAGAGGCATTCAAATATCCAGACCCAAGATATACACAGGACCCCAAATAGGATCAACCAAAGAAGATCCTCTCTAAGGCACATCATAGCCAGATGTCCAAAACCACAGACAAAAACAAGATACTAAAATTGGCAAGAGAAAAATGTCAAGTTATTTACAAAGGCTATCCCATCAGGCTAATATTGGACCTCTCAGAAACAATGAAGGAAAGAATGGGGAAATATAGTCAAAGTGTTAAATGAAAAACAATTTCAACCAACAATACTAGACCCAGCAAGATTATCCTTCATATGGGGAAAAAAGATAAATATATTCTCAGATAAACAAAGCCTGAAAGAATTTACCAACTCCAGATCAGATCTTCAAGAAGTTCTGGAGAGAGTGCTATACCAAAAAACTAAAAAGTCAGATGAACAGTTATAAGAGAACAAAAAACAACCAATAAAATGGCTCATCTAATGATAGGCACATGTCCAGAAATATTGATAATAACATTGAACATTAATGGATTAAATTTTCCAATCAGGAGACATAGACTGGCTGAATTTTTAAAAAATAAACCCTCTTTTACCTACAAGAAATGTACCTTATGGATAAAGACATGTAGCCTAAAAGTGAAGAGCCAGAAAAAGATATCCCATGCAAATGGAAATCAAAAGGAGTTGGGGCTGTGGTTACTGATTTCAGACAAAATAGGCTTTAAGACAAAAGCTGTAAGAAGAGAAAAGAAGGGCATTTTTAGTAGTAAATGGGCTAATTCATCAAGAAGACATAATGCTTACAAATATCTCTGCACCCAACTCAGGAGCACCTTAATCTGTGAAAGACTGCTAGAGCTAAAAGGAGAGATAGGTTGCAACACTGGAATTGTTGGGGATTTCAACACCCCATTATCTCCTTTAGACAGATCTTCTAGACAAAAAATAAGCACAGAAATACAGGACATAAACAATACTATAAATCAAATGGGCCTGACAGACATTTATAGAACTTTCTACCCTAAGATCACAAAATGTACATTTTTTTATCACCCCTCTCCATGGAATCTTTTCAAAGATTGCCCATATGATAGGACACAAATCAAGCCTTTACAGATTCAAAGGCATAGAAACTGTATCCAGCATCTTCTTTGACCATGATGGAATTAAACTCAATGTTAATTTCAAGAAACACTCTTGAAAATACACAAACACATGGAAACTAAATAAACTACTTCTGAATGACTTCTTAACTACCGAGGAAATTAAGTCTGAAATCAAAAAGTTTATGTTAATGAATGATAATGAGTACACACATTTCTATAATCTATGGGACACCACAAAGGTAGTCATAAGAGGGAAATCCATAGCGAATAGTGTGCATAAGAAAAAGATGGAAAGGTGGCAAATAGACAACCTAACATCATGCCTCAGGGAATTAGAAAAACAACAACAACAAAAATGCCAAGTGAAAGAAAAAATATTTGAGAAGAAATAAATAAAATAGAAAATAAGCAAATTATACAGAAAATAAATGAAAGCAAAAGCTTATTCTTTGGAAAGATTAACAAGATCAACATACCACTAGCTAGAGTGATAAAGAAGAAGAAAGAAAGAAACCAGATAAATCAAATATGTAATGAAACAGGCAACATTACAACAGGCACAATAGAAATACAAAACATCATTAGAGAATACTAGAGCAACTGTATGCCAACAAACAAGAGAACATTTAGGAGATGATGAATTCCTGGATGCATATAATCTATCAAGATTGAATCAGGAAGACATAGAAAACCTGAATAGATGCATAACAAGCAATGAGATTGAATCCGTAATAAATAACCTCCAACAAAGAAAAGCCCAGGTCCTGATGGCTTTACTTTTGAATTCTACAAAGTTTTTAAGGATGAGTTAGCCCCCGTCCTACTCAAATTTTTTCTAAAGATCCAAAAGGAAGGAAACCTCCCAAATTCATTTTATAAACCCTCCATCATCTTCATTCCCAAAACATGACATGAAGACATGACAAAAAAGGAACACTACAGACCAATATCTCTGATGAATATAGATACAAACATTCTCAACGAGACTCTTGCAAATCGTATCCAATAACGTATAAAAAAGATTATTCATCACAACCAGGTAAGCTTTATTCAAGGGATGCAAGGGTGGTTCAACATATGCAAGACCACAAACATAATACACCATATTAACAGAGAGAAAGATAAAAAGCCATGTGATCATTTCAATTGATGCAGAGAAAGCATTTGATAAAATATATCCCTTTATGATTAAGACTCTTAGCAAGATTGGTATAGAAGGGTCATTTCTCAACACAATAAAAGCCATATATGAAAAACCTATAGCTAACATTATACTGAATGGGGGGAAGCTAAAAGCTTTTCCACTAAAAATTGATACTAGCTGCCCACTTTCTCCACTTATCTTCAATACAGTGGTGGAAGTCTTAGCCAATGCAATCAGAAAAGGAAATAATATAAAAGGCATTCAGATAGGCAGAGAAGAGTTAAAAATATCTTTATTTGCAGATAACATGATGGCATACTTAGAAGACCCAAAAGTTTCCATGAAAAAAACTTCTTGAAGTAATAAATGAATACAGTAAAGTGGCAGGATACAAAAGCAAAATCCAAAAATATATAGCATTTCTGTATATGAACAACAAGTTGAACAAGGTAGATCTGAAGAAAGGAATCACGTTTACCATAACCACAAAATGTATAAGATACCTAGGGATAAACTTAATGAAGTCAAAGAAGAAAACTATGAAAATCTTTTAAAAAGATACTGAAAATGACACAAAAAAAGTGGAAGGACATCCCATGTTCCTGGATTAGAAGAATTAATGTGATCAAAATGGCAATTCTACCCAAATTAATCTACATATTTAATGCAATTCCAATCAAAATACCAAAGACATTCTTCACAGATCTAGAAAAGGCAATCATAGAATTTGTCTGGAATCATAAAAGACCTTGTATTGCCAAAGCAATGCTGTGCAAGAAGAGTGAAGTGGCCAGGATCTCACTCCCTGACCCCAAAACATTCTATATAGCTGTGAAAACAGCATAGTATTGGCACAAAAACAGACAGGTGGACCAATGGAATAGAATGGAGACTCCAGAAATAAACCCCAAGACTTAGAGCCAACTGATTTTTGAAAAAGAGTACCAGTCAATATTGTGGGAAAAGGAAAACCTATTTAGAAAATTGCTGGAAAAACTGGGTACCGACTTATAGAAAGATGAAACTGAATCCCCATCTTAATCCTCCCAAAGCATGGGCAATAATCCCTAAAATAGACAAGTGGGACTATATATCAGATTAAGTTTCTGCACCGCAAAGGACACAGTAATTAGCGTGAATCGACAACCCTCTGGGTGGAAGAATATTTTTGTAAACTGCCTCAGATAAGGGACTGATAACCAGAATACACAGTGAACTCAAGTGGTTTACCTAAAAAAAAAATGATTAACCCAATTAAAAGATGGGAAAATGAGCTGAACAAAAATCTCTCTAAGGAAGATATATGAACAGCCACAAAGCATACGAGGAAATGCTCAACATCCCTCATCATATGGGAGATGCAGATAAAACCACAATGAGATACCACCTAACCCCTGTCAAAATGGTGAAAATATTTTTTTTGAGAGATTTTTGCTATAGGGCATGTGCGCTTGCCAGACAGACAGAGACATAGAGACAAAAAGCGAGAAATCACCCCTAGGGGGGATGGTCACGCCGCAATCCCTTCTCCTCCATTCTCCTCTCGGGATCTTGGGCATGCACGCACACGAGCCCGGCGTGAGTTTTAAGCCACTGGGTCCGGGAAGCGAACCGCGGGAGTCCAGCGACATAGCCATTATGCTAACTGCTGGTTCCCAAGAATGGTGAAAATTAAAAATACAAAAAATGAGAAGTGTTGGCAAGGTTGTAATGAAAGAGGAACTCTCTTACACTATTGGTGGGAATGTAAATTGGTCCAGCCACTATGGAGAACAATATGGAGGTTCTGCAAAGATCTCCAAATATAACTACCATTTGATCCAGCAATTCCACTTCTGGGTATCTACCCAAAGGACAGGAGAATCCTCAGTTGAAAAAGCATTTTCTTATCAGTGTTTATTGCAGCCTTATTCATGATTGCTAAGACATGGAACTAACCCAAATGCCCATGAACAAATGGATTAGAAAAGTGTGGACATATATTCTATGGAATACTATTTGGCTATAAAAAACAAGACCCTGGCATTTGATAGAAAGTGGTCAAATATGGAAGATTTATTGCTGAGTAAAGTGAGCCATGCTTTAAAAGAAAGACATTGTATGTATCCACTTAATATATACTGATTACCCATCCACACTCAGCGATAGAGATAGAAATATTGGAAAGTATAAAAGCAGTGAAAATAGTTATACATGCTGAAGACAATGTGGAATGGGGCAGAGGGGAGACAAGAAGAGTATAGAGAAGGAAATCAGGAGAAAAAAAATAGAGAGGCATGACATTAGTGGGACACAGAAATGGTTTATTACCTGTTAATGATAACATGTATAGTATTCTCAACTGGGCTGGTAAATTCTCTTTATAAGTCAAATGATGTATAGCAATCGAATGTTTAAAAAAAATGTAATAGAAAATAATAATAATCTGAAAAAAATGAGAAGCTATTTGCTGATGCTGTGTACAGTAATGTCTTATCTTGACTGATACTCATGGTAATCATGCTGGAAAAAGAAATGTTACACAGTGTAAAGATGTATGTGATTAAATGTAATATAAAAATAACAATAAAAAAGAAGAGCAGGCACGTGAACACACTCTTTGCTCTGTCTCACTATGCAAAGTCCAATGCCTCATTAGAACTCTGCAGAGAGCCCCACCAACTAAAAGTCCAGACTTTCACCAGGTTCAGACCCTTGACTTTGCGCCTCTCAAACCAAGTGCTAAACAAACTCCTGTTCTTTATAAGTCACTCAGACTCAGGTATTTCTGTCATTAGCAACAGAGAATGAACTACAAGAGCTAATTTAGGAGACCAACGGGTGGTGTAGTGGTTTAGGCACTAGACTCCCACATGGCTGACCACCTTTCAAGTTCCAGACCTGGTGCCTTGAAACATACTGGGCACATGTGTGTGTATTCCCAAAATCCCAGGAGTAGAATAAAGAAGGGATTGCAGCATGGCCATCCCTTCCGGAGGGTGATTTCTCACTTTCCTTTTCACTGTCTCTCTCTCTCTCTCTTTCTCTTTCTCTCTCTGTGTCTCTCTCCAGCAAGCACATGTACCCTATGGCAAAAACCTTAAAAGTAAATAAATAATTAGGAAATTTAGATACCAAAGATGAGTACTATTGTAGTCTGTTCTGTTGCTAATAATAAAAGTCACCTGAAACTGGGTGATTTAAACGAACAGAGGTTTCTTTTTTTTTTTTTTTGAGAGATTTTTGCTATAGGGCGCGTGCGCTCGCCAGACAGAGAGAGACATAGAGACAGAAAGCAAGAAATCACCCCCCAGGGGGGATGGTCACGCTGCAATCCCTTCTCCTCCATTCTCCTCTCGGGATCTTGGGCACACACGCACACGCACCCGGCGTGAGTTTTAAGCCACCCGGTCCGGGACGTGAACCGCGGTCGACTACGTGGGAGTCCAGCGACATAGCAATTACGCCAACTGCTGGTTCCCAGGAACAGAGGTTTCTTTAGCTCATGGTTTAGAGGTCCAGGGTCCAGGGTTGCCCCTGTGGGGGTCTTCTTGGTGGTAGATAACATGGCAGAGGGCCTCACATGCAGCAGATAACATAATGGTTACATCGCTAGTCTCAAATTTTTTCAGACATTTTTTTTTAACTCTTGCACCATTTCCCAGCAATTCTCACCCAACCAAATACACTCAGGCCCCTTTTTTAATGATTCAGGAAGGCGGTAGCTCCAGTGGATTAATCCTTTCAGAACATGCTATCAAGAACTTTCTAACTTCTTTTTTAAGTAACAGCAAACTCAACTTGTCAACAAAGTGAAAAATCAGTTTCTCCCATATGCCTTTTCTTTGATGAAATATTTATTCTAAACAACATTACATTATTGCTGCTTGACAGGCCCCTCTTCAAACCTGGCACCAGAAGGAAATAAGAGACTCTATATGTTCTAAAGACAAAGCTTGATATGACACCATGTTCCTCCTGGGCTCCTCAGAAGAGATGCCCCACATGTTAGGAGCTCTGTATGCATTTTCTCAAAGAACACATGGCCAGTGCCAAAGACAGAGAAACAAAAATAACATACAAATAAAAAAACTACTAAAAAATCATGAATTCTTGTCATGATCCTCAGGATATTTTTAATTTTTTGCATAAGGGTTTAAAAATTATGTTAAGGACAAATAAGTAAAATAGGCAATAAAAATAAAACTTTAGTATTTGATATAGAACATGTAATTCTGAAGGTGAAAGAGGAATTCTTTAGGTAATTCATTAAGAGTGAATGTTTTTGTTCAGCAACTAAGAAATGACTCTGTTAGGACTATGCTTGGCTGCATGTCATAGAAACCTAACTACATTATCTTCACAAATCAGGGTTTTTCTTACAGAAACAGCTACCTAGAGACCAGCAGAACGTGGTTAGAGCAGTGCTCAAGAAAATCACCAAGGATCCAGACTTCTACTTATCTGCTCCTCCATCTTTAACATGGGCCTTTTGTCCTCATGGTCAGAAGATGACTGCTTAACCTCCAGTCATTGAGCTTTTCTTGCAGAGAAGAGGAAAAGGCAAAAAGCTGAAGATAAAAGATGTATGCTTGGGGGCCAGCAGGTGGCATAGTGGTCAAGCACTGGACACTCCCACATGACTGACCACGGTTCAAGTCCCAGACTTGTTGGTTTACTTTCTCACTTTCTCTTTCTCTCTCTCTCTCTCTCTCTCTTTCTCTTGGTCTATCTCTGTCAAACAAAAAATAAATAAATAAAATTTAATAAATAATTTTTTTAAATGTATGCTATTCCAAGTACCTCAGAACATCTCTCTCTCTCTCTCAAAATAAATAATTAAAGTTTTTAAAATCTTTTTCAAACTGAAAAAGATAAATGGGCAAGAATGTGGAGAAAAGGGGACCCTTATATTCTTCAGGAATGTAAATTGGCACAGACATTATGGAAAGTAATATGGAGGGTCCTTGAAAAATTTAAAATAGAACTACTATATGCTGCTCCAACAATCTCACTTCTGACTATATACTAAAAAGCAAACAAAACTGCTACCTCAGGGGAACCAGCAGTTAGCGTAAATGGCTATGTCACTGGACTCCCACATAGTCGACCGTGGTTCACATCCCGGACCCGGTGGCTTAAAACTCACGCCAGGCGCGTGTGCATGCATGCCCAAGATCCCGAGAGGAGAATGAAGGAGAAAGGATTGCAGAATGACTATCCCCTCTGGGGGATGATTTCTCGCTTTCTGTCTCTATGTCTCTGTCTGGCGAGTGCATGCGCCCTATAGCAAAAATCTCTAAAAAAAAAAAAAGAAAGAAAAAAAGAAAAAAACCTGCTACCTCAAAGAGATATCTGAGGGACAAGCAGATGGCGTAATGGTTACATCACCGGATTCCCACATAGTCAACTGTGGTTCGAGTCTCAGATCCAGCAACTTAAAACTCACACCAGGCATATGTCCATGCATGCCCAAAATCCCAAGAGCAGAATGCAGGAGAAGGGATTGCAGTGTGGCCATCTCACTTTCTCACTTTCTGCCTCTCTCTGTCTCTCTGGTGAGTTGCACATGCCCTATAGCAAAAATCTCTCTCTCAAAAAAAAAAAATAGAGATACTGCACTCCCATTTTTATTGCAACATTGTTCACAGTAGCCAAGATGGAAACAACCCAAGCATCCATGGATGGATAAATGGATAAAGAAAAGGTGAGGTCCATTCTGAGATGGCTATGGAACGTCAGCTGTGAAATATGGCTTTCAGGAACTAAAAATGAAGACTTCTGCTGAGACTTCTCCCTCCAGATTCATTTCTTGATGGGTGAGCCACAAACCAAGGCCCACTCTGAGATGGTTACTAAACTTCAGGTATGAAATTTGTGCTGCACGGGTTTCATTTTTTGCCTTTTAAAATTAAAATATGAAATTTTTTATTGTCTTTTTTCTTTCTTTTTTATTTTTTTCCTTCTTTCCTCTTCTTCCCTTTCCTTTTCCTTTTTCTTTTAACTTCATCCCTTGGTGGCCCAGCCTCCATGCACTGACTGTCTAGACAGGTCTAAGTGAACAGTATCCAAACTTATGATTACTATTAGGGTCAGAACATTCCTCAATTCCCACTGAATCTAACACATGAAGAGTGAAAAACAGAAACGAAGAGAGATTGCAGGTCACCTCCTCCAGCACACCTCTGAACACTCGGATTGAACTTTAATAATTAGGAAGAAATGCACAACCCATCAGATGATCATAAATCACCCCAGGGGCACAAGAAATATGAGAAAACAAGAAAATATCTCTCCTCTAAGGGAAAAGAATAACTCCTCTTCATCCATGGACAGTACAATAAAACTCATGGAAATGTCAGATGAAGAATTTGGGGCTTAGCCCCAGCCTCCATCTTCATCTCTCAGGATGGCGAACAGCAGCGGCTCCAAGGCTGTATTCATTGTCGGAGGGAAATACAAACTGGTACGGAAGATTGGGTCTGGCTCCTTCGGGGACATTTATCTGGCAATCAGCATCACCAACGGCAAGGAAGTGGCCATGAAGCTAGAATCTCAGAAGGCCAGGCATGCCCAGTTACTGTAGGAGAGCAAACTCTGTAAGATTCTTCAAGGTGGGGTTGGCATCCCCCACATATGGTGGTATGGGCAAGAAAAAGACTACAATGTGCTAGTCATAGATCTTCTGGGACCCAGCCTTGAAGACCTCTTCAATTTCTGTTCAAGAAGTTTCCCAATGAAAGCTGTACTCATGTTAGCTGACCGGATGATCAGTAGAATCGAATACAAGCATATGAAGAATTTTATACACAGAGACATTGAACCAGATAATTTCCTAATGAGTATTGGGTATCACTGTAATAAGTTATTCCTTATTGACTTTGGTTTGGCCAAAAAGTACAGAGACAACAGGACAAGACGACATAGACCATATAGAGAAGATAAAAAAACCTCACTAGCACTGCCCGGTATGCTAGCATCAATGCACATCTTGGTATTGAGCAGAGTCGCCGAGATGATATGGAATCATTAGGATATGTTTTGATGTATTTTAATAGAACCAGCCTACTATGGCAAGGACTAAAGGCTGCAACAAAGAAGCAAAAAATAGGAAAAGATCAGTGAGAAGATGTCTACTGTTGAAGTTCTATGTAAGGGGTTTCCTGCAGAATTTGCTATGTACTTAAACTATTGTCGTGGGCTGTGCTTTGAGGAAGCCCGGATTACATGAATCTGAGGCAGCTATTTCGCATTCTTTTCAGGACCCTGAACCACCAGTATGACTACACATTATGACAATGTTAAAGCAGAAAGCAGCACAGCAGGCAGCCTCTTCAGTGGGCAGGGTCAGCAGGTCCAAACCCCCACGGGTTTCTAAGCATGAATTGAACAGAAGAAGCAGAGCAGATGATCGGAGCAGCATTTGTTTCTCCCCAAATCTAGATATTTTAGTTCATATGTACACTAGCTAGTGATTGTGGACAACCATTTACTTGGTGTAAAGAACTTAATTTCAGTATAAACTGGCTCTGGGCAGTATTAGTGATGCTGTATCCCGAGTTACAGCTGCTGTAATTATAAATATTAACTGATATAGTGAAATATGGTGTCCGGTTTCCTACTGCATTTTTTCAAGTGGGAAAGTTTAATGGTTGACACACAAATCAGTGGGGAAATTGTACATATGCCAAATTTTTTTTGTTAAAACCTTTTATTTTTAACTATACTGCTTTGAGATCTCATTTCAGAAGAACAGCATGAACAGTCTTCAGCCACAGTTGTGATGGCTATAAATGCTCACAATTGTGCATTCTTAGGGTTTTTCCATTCCTGGGGTTTGCAAGTTGTTCACTTAAAACATTCTTAAAAAGATTGGCTTCTTGTCTGCAAGCCAGCTGATATGGTAGCAACCAAAGATTCCAGTGTTGGAGCGTATGAAAGATTGCTTGCTTACCTGTGCTAGAAATAAGAGCATCTAAAGTGAAGACTTAAGAAAAACTTAGTGACTACTAGATTATCCTTCGGACTCTGCATTAACTCTATAATGTTCTTGGTATTAAAAGCAAAAGCATATTTGTCACAGAAATTTAGTTAATATCTTACAATTGAACATGTATGTATGTTGCTTAGATAAATGTAATCCCTGTAGACATCCATATGATCTGGGATTTTGTTTTTATTTTGAAATGGGAGCTTTTTGTTTACAAGTTCATTAAAAACTAAAAACTGTTCCTGTAAGGAAATGAGCTTTTTTAAACAAAAAAAGAATGCCTTGCTGACTCACTATGAAATAAAAATCTCAATTTTTTGATAGACTACTTCAAAAAAAAAAGAATTTGGAATATTCATAGTGACAAAGCTAACGGAGATGCAAGAGAAGAGAGACAATGAACTCCAGGAGACACAGGAGAAAAGAACCAATGATTTCTGGGAGGTGAGGAAGTTCTTGCATGATCTGAAAGAGGAAATACATATCATAAAAAAGAATCAAACAGAGTTGTTACTGATGAGGGCTGGAATACAGGAAATCAAAACCTCCCTTGAAAGTATTACAAGTATAATAGATCATACAGAGGATCGAATCTCAGTTGTAGAAAACAGAATTACCTGCCTAGAAAAGTCCACCATGAAGATTGAGAAAACTGCCTAAAAGAATGAGAATAATATATGAGCAATAGTATATACCATTAAACGTCTAAACATCTGGATAATTGGTATCCAGAAGGTGGAAAAATGAATAAGGGCATTGATAATCTATTCCATGAAATCCTGGAAGAAAACTTTCCAAACCTAGAGAGGCTTTCAAAGATCCAGACCCAAGAAATACAAAGGACTCCAAATAGGATCAACCCAAGAAGATCTTCTCCAAGACGCATTATAGCCAGACTGACCAAAACCACAAAAACAAGCTACTAAGATTGGCAAGAGAGAAATGTCAAGTTACCTACAAAGGACATCCTCATCAGGCTAATGTTGGACTTCTCATTGGAAACAATGAGATCAAGGAAAGAACGGAAAAAGATATTCAAAGTGTTAAGGGAAAAATAATTTCAACCAAGAATACTGTACTTGGCAAGATTATACTTCATATGGGAAGAAAAGACACAAGAACATTCTCAGATAAACAACACCATACCAGCTCTCCAAGAAGTTTTGAAGGGAATGTTATATCAGAAAAACTAAATACAGACACACAGAAATAAGAGTCCAATAACAACTAAGAAAATGGCCAACTTAATAGTAGGGATAAATATGGAATTGAATGTTATGTTTCAGAATTTAAACAGGAAGATCAGACCACAACAGAAGATAGATTAAGTACATGAGACTGAACTGGTGAAATAGAATCTTATGAGTTTTGACTAAAACATTAATGATTTTCTTCTATGTTTTGTTTTCCAGATTTAAGGATTTTTGTCTTCTCTTGAGGTTCCAATAGGTTCATGTACCTACTATTTGAACAGAATCCTAACCTATGTCTGGGCCTTAAGGGTTTTTTTGTTTTTTGTTTTTTGGAGAGGTTTCTTGCTATAGGGCGCATGCACTCGCCAGACAGACAGAGAGAGACAGAGAGACAGAAAGCGAGAAATCACCTCCCGGGGGGGATGGCCACGCCTCAATCCCTTCTCCTCCATTCTCCTCTCGGGATCTTGGGCACGCATGCACACGCACCCAGCATGAGTTTTAAGCCACCGGGTCCGGGACGCGAACCGCAGTCGACTACGTGGGAGTCCAGTGACATAGCCATTACGCTAACTGCTGGTTCCCTGGGCTTTAAGTTTTAAAGCTCCTTAGTATTATTTTTATTTTGATTTATTAAAGTTAAAAACTGGTTTTCTTGAAATGAAAAACTATGTTAAAAATACCTATTTAATGACCACAGTAAATTACATACATCAGCTAAGTGCTACTTTATAGTATATTCATTCTATTCAGAGCTTTATGCCTAGGGAACCAGCAGTTAGCGTAATGGCTATGTCACTGGACTCCCATGTAGTCGACCGCAGTTCATGGCTTAAAACTCACGCAGGGTGCGTGTGCGTGCGTGCCCAAGATCCCGAGAGGAGAATGGAGGAGAAGGGATTGCGGCGTGACCATCCCCCCTGGGGGGTGATTTCTCGCTTTCTGTCTCTATGTCTCTCTCTGTCTGTCTGGCGAGCGCACGCGCCCTACAGTGAAAATCTCTCCAAAAAAAAAAGAAAAGAAAAGAGCTTTATGCCTAAAGTCAGACATGTGTTCACAGATATGTCTATATCAGCTGAACTTACTATTGAAAGTAGTTAGATTAATTAATATATTTTGTGAATCAATAAAATGTAGGGGGAGAAAAAGGAATGGAAAAGCAACTATAGATACCAAAGACAGTGTAAGAGAAGGGTGGGAAATGACAGAGAGTGAGAAATAGGGGGAAAATATCTATACATACACATATGAAATAAGAAATAAAAAATTATTTGTCAATAACATGTATAATTAAGCCACTATGCATTGTAGTCTGGTCAGGAAATCACATTTTGTATGCTGTGATGATGCTCAGTGAATTAATGTAAAATAAATTATTAAGAAAAAAAGAAAAGGTGAGGTGTGTGTGTGTGTGTGTGTGTGTGTGTGTGTGTGTATGAAATATTATTTAACCTTTCAAAATAAAGCAGCTCGGCCAGCCAGTGGTATGATAGTTAAGGCAGCTTAATCCCACATGGCCAACTGCACAGTTCAAGTCACAGGCCCAGAGGCTTGAAAAACACACTGGGTGCATGTACATGCATACCCAAAATCCCAAGAGGAGAATGGAGAAGAAAGGAGTGTGGTATGGCCATGCCCCTGAGGGAGTGCTTTCTCACTATTCCTCTCTCTGTCTCTAGCAAGCGCATGCACCCTATAGCAAACTATAATTAATTAATTAACTAATTAATTAAAAAAGAAAAACAATGGAAAGAAATCCTGTCACTTGAGACAACATGGATGAGCCTGAAAGACATTTAAAATGAAGTAAGCCAGAGCCTGAAAGATAAAAACGGCATGATCTGACTTCTATGTGGCATCTAAAGAGTCAAACTCGGAAGCAGAGTGTAATCCAGTGATTATCAATGGTCAGGGATGGAAGGAATAGGGAGATGTGGGTCAAGAGGTACAAAGTTGCAGTTATAAGATGAGTAAGTTCTGGGTACCCTATGTATATCAGTGTGATAATAGATAGTACTAACAAATTATATACTCGAAATTTGCTAAGAGAGTAGATCCTAAGTATTCTCATCAACACACAACTAAAGGTAACTATGTCAGGTGGTAGATGTTAATCAACTTGATTGTAGTAATTATTTCACAATCTATATCTATATCAAACATACAATTTTTATTTATCATACCTCAATAGCGCTAGAAAGGGATAAATAAAAATATTTGTAGGGTCATCCCTATAGTGTCTTAGTTATGGGAACCAAATTCCACATGGCCAATGCAGTTCGAATTCCAGCCTCAGTAGCTTGTAAAATATACTAGGCACATGTGCGTGTGAGCCCAAGATCCCAGCAGTATAAAGAAGGGATTGCTATGTGACCACGCCCCTTTGGAGAGGTGCTTTCTCTCGCTCTCTCTCTCCATATATATATGTGTGTGTGTGTGTGTGTGTGTGTGACACACACAGCACCTGGGCTTTCTGACAATTGGGGGGAAAAAAAAGGAAATTAAAAGATAAATTTCCTAACCCAGAGGAAAAAAAAGAACAGCTTTGTGATGATCTATTGATTCTGTGCCAAAGGCCATGCATTGTTCTTGAGCTATTGTTAGTTTCATGCTCTCTGGGTGAGCTATAGTGGGTTGGACTACTCACAACCATCATTTTCTAAATATAATTTTTCAATTAGTGTTATACTACCAAGGCAAGGTATGACCCCAAAACTATAGAACATGATACTGAACTATTAGAAATAGAGAGGTATTAGAAATGGGGAGACTTTTTTGCTTATGGATATTATCATTTATATGAGCATTTAATTACATAAAACAACAGCAAGGAAAAAAATCAAGAAGACATTATTCAATAGTGATTTGTCCTAATTAATCTAAATCCCCAAAGCTCAACCAAAGTGAAAATATCTCCTTTCTGGGCATACATTCACCAAGTCTCTTATAACTAAGAAAGCAAATGACTACGGCACTATTTTGCTAGTGTTTCCTCATGAGACAGCAGTCAGTCCTCCAGACTCACCTATTCAGTCTCCAAAATGGTAATCAGGGAGTGAGCAAGGCAGCACATCTACACAGGGTGAATTGCAGCAAAGTCGTCCTGACCTCTCAACAACTACATTTATCTGACACGGGCAAGCAGGACCAGAGTAGAGCTTAGGTCCAGGCCCTTGTCCACAACGATCATAGATAAGGACAGGAACAGAGAAAAGCTAAGCAGCTAAGCTAACAAGAGGAGAGAAAGGGCAGATCCTGGATCTCGGTCACATACAGGATCCCTCCACCACCTCCATCGTCACCAAAGAACGAAGGGATGTTTGATGATTTGTTTGCCCTGCCAGTGGTCTCACAGTTGCACCCCTGAGAAGAGAAGTATAATGAGTGGCTTAAAATTAAATTGGAGAATGGAAAAGTCTAATGCACACACACAAAGAGAACTTGAGACTTTCTCCTTTGTTTCATCCCCGCCCCTTGAAGAGTAAATGAATGCTGGGGAGCCAGGGGCAGCCCCAGCTGCACCTACCCTTGTTGCATTCCTGACGGTATAATCAAAGTCACCTAATTTGTTTTTTTCCTCTGTCCATTCCATATCCTTCTGATTTTCCCCTCATTTTTCTCCCATATTATTCCTGAGCTCGAAGAAGTACTGGGGAGGCGGGGGAAGTGTCCTTAAGAGAAGGATGCTGGGGCCAGCAGGTAACATAGTAGTTAAGGCACTGGACTCCCCACATGTTCAACAGCTTTTTGAGTCCTAGACACAGAAGTTTGAAACTCACACTGGGTGCATGTGCATGCATGCCCAAAATCCCAAGAAGAGAACGAGGAGAAGGGATTGTGGCATGGACTTCTTACTTTCTGTCTCTCTCTGTCTTTCCAGTGAGCACACATGCAAAAATCTCTCTTAAAAAATAAAAAGAAAGGATGGTGGAGAGACGTAGTAGTGAGATTACAGGGTTGCAGTGAGCCTCTTTCTGTTTTCTGGTTTATTTTCTCATTGCAACAGACCTTACCTTGAGGTACATATCCCCTTATCTGCAAGAATTTGAGGCTCAGGATGGAGTGAAGAAGAGGAAGAGGGTCAGTTAGGACATCTAGACTCAGGCTTCCAAACCACTTTCCTGGCAGGCGCACACCTTTTTGTTCCAAATGAGTCCCTTTTCAGTCTTCCCAACACACTTACCACTTCAATAGGAGAAGCCAAGACGGGGCATTTCTAAGGCTGACATCAAAAGCATGCACACGCTTAGGGAGAGAAAGTGTTGAGTGCAACCCTGAAAAAACAGAGTTCCACCTGACTCAAAAACAATACAATAATCCTCATCGAAACAACTAAGTAACAGGCACATCTAGACAAAGAGGGAACGCCGAAGTTCCTCTCAACCTTAGTTTCAATTATTAGAATCTTGGAAACACAGACAGCATCATCTAGAGGACCACTGTCCAAGTCATCCTCATCCCCTGGTACTCATTTTACAGATGAGGACAACAAGGCTTCCCACCTAGGCCTCCAGACTTCTGGAACACTCATCTCCTAAGAAAGATGTAAACCTAGTTGTGTCCATCAATCAAGGGGTCAGTGAGCCTTTATAGATATCAATAAACTTTCCAAAGCTGGTTCATTGGAACCCTCAGTAAAGTGAATAAAACTGTAAGGCATCACATAACTCTTGACTGCTTTTTTTTTTTACATCTCACACTGGCACCTATTCAGCCCAGGGTTATTTAAGGCCTCATGTTTATGGCACTGGAGTGTACAGTGAAATAAATGGGGTTTCAGCTAATTAAATGCTGGCGCAAAGCAGAGGTGTTTGAAAAATCTCAAAATCCATCTACTGGCCTGTCCCAGAGCCAAGAGCTGCTGCTATTATATGACACAATAAAAGAGACGCTGTGTAAATTTTAAATATTTTATTAAACATAAATAATTAGAATATCTCACCATTTTCTAAGGCAGAAATATCTAGCAGCTAATGTGCAAAAAAGCATTGCAGATGTTCACAAACTATAGAAATGTCAATTTGCTTTTAAGTTCCTTTTAAACAATTTTTTACTCTAAAGAAGTAAACATTTATAACTGTGAATAAATCATTTGTGGTTTGGGCAAATGTTTAGGAATATTCAATAAAGCATCCGTATAAATATTCAGTTATGGAGATAATTTGATTTAAATAGATGGTACTTTCAATAAATAAACATTGTTCAACATGAATAAACATTTTAAACAACCAGCAAGCATCAAAACCCAGCTGATGTTTCATGCAAATCTTTGGGAAACATTTTATTTAACAGTTTTTATATACACCCCACATTGTCCAGGATTCTTTCATACTCTCAATTATGAGAAACATTTGCATGAAAGCAGCACGTTTTCTAAGAGAATTCATCTTTTTTACAGCAATATCACTTTTTCTTTAAGGTTTTTGCCCTAGGGCCCAAGAGCTAGCTAGGAAGAGACAATAACAGGGAACTCAAGAAATCATCCCCCAGGGGGAATGGTCACACAGCAATTCCTGCTCCATTCTCCTCCTAGGGTTTGGGGCATGCATGCATATGCAACCTGTGAGATTTTTCAAGCCACCAGGTCTGGAACTCAAAACCATAGTTGACGGTGTGAGACTACAACACCTTAACCACTACACCACCTGCTGCCTCCCAGCAACATCTTATTACAATCTTTCCTGCTTTGTAGAGTTACCATGTACTGTAGCAGTGTCCAAGGTTATGAGTACAATGGGACTGCCTGGATTCAAACTGTCTGCTGTTTATAACTCTGTGGCATTGGGCGGTTTAATCTCACTTAGCCTCAATATCATTATTTGTGAAATGGAAAAATATAATACCTCTTCATGGGATGAGAATTAAATAAGATCATATGAGCAAAATGCCCAGAAAAAAACCTCTTATCGTACCCGTTATCACTTTATATAATTTTGTGTAAATTTTTTTTTTTTTTTTTTTTGGAGAGGTTTTCGCTA
>NW_006160211.1:619571-633278 GCF_000334495.1 Tupaia belangeri chinensis
ACCCCCCAGGGGGGATGGTCACGCCGCAATCCCTTCTCCTCCATTCTCCTCTCGGGATCTGGGGCACGCACGCACACATGCCCGGCGTGAGATTTAAGCCACCGGGTCCGAGACGCGAACCGCGGTCGACTACGTGGGAGTCCAGCAACATAGCCATTACGCTAACTGCTGGTTCCCTAATTTTGTGTAAATTGAAGTTCCATCTGAATCTTTTAAAATGGGCCATTGTTCTCGCCTGTAACTACTTTCATACACTGTTAATGGGAATGCAAGTTGGTACAACTCTCTTGGATGACAATTTGGCAACAGCTATCCTTGTTCGAAATATACATTTCCTTTGATCCAGCAGCCATGCTCCTGGGAATTTACCTATCGCTAGCTAATGATAAATGTGTTACTGTATCCATGTTTCAGGATGGTGACTACTGCATTTTTGTAACAGCAAACAAGGGAATAACTTAAATGTCCATCCATAAATGATTAATTATCACGAGCCCCCACTTATGGGCCTTGTCACAATGAAAATTTGACCTTTGCATGTTTGATTTTTGAATTATTGTCTTTCTTCCCTGGGAGGAGGAGATTCATTCTCCCTTCTACAGTTTTCATCTGGGGGTGGGAGCCCAGGTAGCAATACACTGCTGACCTCTCTCTCGCCGCTGTGTGCACTAAGACCAGGGTGGGAGAGGGATTCATGGGAGTGGTGAATTTGGGAAGAATAACTGGGCATTCCCTGCTCAGCAACCCCCTTTCACTCCGAGAGGGCAGCCACAGGGAAGAGGAGCTCTTCTCCCCAGTGTCTTCACCTGGAAGTGCCCCATGGGGAAGTCCACTGCCTAAGATTGGATGGGCACAGCTGCCCAATTCGGAACGCCTGCTCACCAGTTACACCTACAGCAGAAGCTAGGCCTAAAACGTGAATGAATCAGTCATATAGACACTGTTAGTAAAGAGCAAAGGATGTGCCTCTGCGTGCTGACCTAAGTGTGGCTTCCTTTAGAGAGGGACTAAGAGAGGAGATGGCCTTTTCAATATTACCTTCTAGCAGTGTGTGGTTTTCTGTGTGTATGTGCTAGTTCTTTAAGTAAAGAGGTAGGGATAGAAAATGTCCACAGATTATCATGAACCATAATTCTAAACAAACAGTTTTGTTTTCTTTAATGTATCTTTCTGTATCAAACCACTTTTTAAAAGAATAATTTTATTTATTGTCATTATTTTTTTGAAGTTTACCAGAGAGACAGACAGAGAGAGAGAGAGAGAGAAGGAAGGAAGGAAAGTAAGAAAGGAAGCTGCCAGGTCTGGGACTCAAACTGCAGTCAGCCATGTGGGAGTCCAGCTGCCTTAACCACTACCCCACCTCCCTGTATCAAACAATTTTTAAGAAAAAAAAAAATCATTAAGAAGAAGAGAAAGACAGAAAGAAAAATAAGGAAGGAAACAAAGAAGAAAGGAAGGGAAGGAAGGAAACAGGGAGAGAGGGAGATCCCATAGCAAGTCCTTCTGTAGAATGAGTATTTACCCCTCTGTGAGTAAAGACTGAGTTGAAAGTTCAAAAGAAAAAGAAAAAGAAAAAGAAAACTAGAACAGTTGGTTACACTAACAGAAAGCAAATGTATCTGAAGGCACCAAATGGTTTTAAAGTTGATGGAAAGTCTGGGGAACCAGCTAAAAATTGGGCAGCCAGCACCATCAGAACGACATCACAGGAACTCGCAGTGACGACCACCACGCTGCCCAGATGGTCACCACCACTGATGACAGCCCTTAGACCCTTGACTGTACCACCACAATAAGTCGTCTCTGACCCTCCTGTATCACCTCTGAACCCCAAGGTTCAATGTTCAGGGGAACAGCAGCCAGTTGAACAGTGAGGTCACCTGTTCAGGGGGAGGGTCTGGCCTTAGGTAGGGTCAAGGAAACCTCACTCCCACATTCACCCTAACAGGAGGGAGGGCAGATAGTTTGGGAACAGATGCTGATAGGGAGGTGGGTTTGGAGTGGGAAGACGAGGGAATCTGCTTGCTTCTGCTTTTCAGTGGATTACAACAAAGAACTATCACCTGAGAGAGAAAACAGCGGCATTAGAGATTTGAGAAAACTAAAGTATGAAAAAGCACTTTCGGGGACCAGCAGTTAGCGTAATGGCTATGTCACTGGACTCCCATATACTCGAGCGTGGTTCGAGTCTCGGACCTGGCGGCTTAAACTCACGCCAGGTGCATGTGCGTGCGTGCCTGAGATCCTGAGAGAATGGAGGAGAAGAGATTGCGGCATGGCCATCCCCCCTGGGGGGTGATTTCTCACTTTCTGTCTCTCTGTCTCTCTCTGTCTTTCTGGCGAGTGAACGCGCCCTATAGCCAAAAAATAAAATAAAATAAACCACCTCTCCCCCCCCAAAAAAAAAAAAGAAAAGGCACTTTTGGGATTTCAAACATCAAAGACTCTCTGCCCAGACTTCATCTTCCTGCTCCCCAGGTCTAGCCAGGAGTCAGGTTCGAGCATCCCATTTATTCTTTCTGTCTCTTTCCATCTTTCTAGATGTACTTTTAATTTTTACACTTAGCTCTCTGCTGCTCTGCTGTCTTTCTAACCCTCGCCTCTCACCAAGCCCACATAGGATAAGCCCACCAGCAGCCATCTACATCTGAGTTCTGAGCGGCCTCATTCAGGGATTTGGACCACCAAAGAACTTCTGCCCAGACTTCACCCTCCTGCTTTCCGGGTCTAGCCAGGAACCCGGTCTAGCCACGTGCCACATGGTTTTCAAGCTTTGACCAAAAAAAATTTTTCTTCTCTTTTTCTTATTGTTTTTGTCTTGTTTTTTCCTCCTCTTTTTTTTTTTTTTTTTTCTATTCCTTTTCCTTTTCTTTTTACTTTACTCACTTTTCTGCTCAGCCTACACACACTGATTTTCTAGACAGGTCTAGGTGCTCAGTAGCCAAACATCTGAATACTTTAAGGGTCAGATTAATCCTCAATTTTCATTGAATCAGTTGTGAAAAGGGAGACAAATGGAACTGTTTACAGATTGCAGGTCACTTCCTTCTGCATTCCTCCTATTCCTCAGATTTAACTCAAAAAAAAAGGAAAAAATGTATAATTCTCCAGATGACCAGAAACCATCTCAGAGGCACAAGAAAAATGAAAAACCAAGAAAATATCTCTCCTCTGATGGGAAAGAATAACTACTCTTTCTCCAAAAAGAGTACAAGGGAACTCATGAAAATGTCAGATAAGGAATTTTAAATATTTATACTGACAAAACTAATAAGATGCAAGAGAATAGAGATAATGATTTCCAGAAGATTCAGGAGAAAAGAAACACCAAGTTCCAGGAGTTGAGGAAGTTATTGCATGATCTGAAAGACAAGATATACATCATAAAAAAAAAAAATCAAGCAGAATTGTTAGAGATGAAGGCTGTAATACAGGAAATCAAGACTTCCATTGAAAATATCAAAAGCAGATTAGATCAGGCAGAAGATCAAATCTCAGATGTAGAAGATAGGACCTCTGATCTAGAAAAATTCACCAAAAATACTGAGAAAATAACCCCAAAAAATGAGAATAACATATGAGTTGTATTAGATAACATTAATTGCCCAAACATTCAGATCATCTGTATCCCAGAAGGTGAAGAAACTAATAATAGCATAGATAATCTATTCCATGAAATCCTGGAAGAAAACTTTCCAAATCTAGAGAGGTACTCAAATATCCAGACCCAAGAAATACAAAGGACCCCACATACAATCAGCCCAAGATCTTTCCTGAGGCACATCATAGCCAGATTTACCAAAACCACAGACAGAGACAAGATATTAAATTGGCAAGAGAGAATGTCCAGTTACTTTCAAAGGAAATCCCATAAGGCTAACATTGGACTTCTCATTGGAAGCAATGCAAGCAAGGAAAGAATGGTAAAATATATTCAAAGTGTTAAATGAAAAACAATTTCAACCAAGAATACTATAGCCAACAAGATTACCTTTCATATGGGAAAAAAAGACAAAAATATTCTCAGATAAATGAAACCTGAATTTACCAACACCAGACCAGCTCTCCAAGAAGTGCTGAAGGGAGTGCTATACCAGGAAAACTAAAGTCAGACACACAGAAATAAGAGTGCAAGAAACAACCAAGAGAATGGCCAGCCTAATGGAGATAAGTCTGGAGTTGAATGTTAGCTTCCAGTGTTTAAATGGAGAGATTAGACATAGTTAATACAGCAAATGCAATAGAAGAGAGATTAATTACATGAGTCTGGATTAATGAAATATATATTTTTTTACTTTAGACTAAAACATTACTGATTTTCTTTGATGCTTTGATTTCCATATTTAAGGATTTTTGTCTTCTCTCAAACTGTTGATAGGTTCATCTACCTACTATTTGAACCGAATCCTAACTTTTTTCCTGGCTTTAAGTTTTAAGCAAATTTCTCTTAACATTTTTTTATTTTGATCTATTAAAACCAAAACTTTCTTTTTGAAATTAAAAAATACATTAAAAAATACCTATTAATACATATTTAATGACTGCAGTAAGCTACACAGTCCCAGCAAGGTGCTACTTTATAATATGTTCACTTTACTCACTGAGGTTTATGCCTAAGGTCAGACATGCATTCATAAATATGTATATATCAGCTGTGCTCATTATTGAAATTCTTTAAATTAATTAAGATCTTTAGTGAATCAATAAAATGTGGGGGGAAAAGGGATGGAAAACAATTGTACATGCCAGAGACAGTTTCGGGGGAGGGGTGGAATTGGCAAAGGGTGAGAGGTAGGGAAAAAAGGGAGGAAAAAACAAAATATATAAGAAACAGAAAATTACTTGCTGATGATAACATACATGGTTATATCCTTGATTGAGTTAATATACAATGCATACTAGATGGAAAATCTTATTTTGTATACTGTATTGATGATGTACAGTGAATGACTAAATAAATAAGTAAACAAAAAAAAATTTTTAAAGAAAGAAAAAGCACTTTTTAGGGTAATGTTCATTATCTACTGCTCCATAATAAACCACCTCCAGTGACTTACAAGAATAACAGTCATCTATTTGCTCATGAGTCTGGGGGTCAAGTGTGCCCAGATAGGCACTTCCTGCTCATAGCCCGTTCTAAGATTTCAGTCAGATGGTGGGTGAGGATGGGGGTATCTTTTTTTTTTTTTTGAGAGATTTTCATTGTAGGGCGCGTGCGCTCGCCAGACAGACAGAGAGAGACATAGAGACAGAAAGCGAGAAATCACCCCCCAGGGGGGATGGTCACGCCGCAATCCCTTCTCCTCCATTCTCCACTCGGGATCTTGGGCACGCACGCACACGCGCCCGGCGTGAGTTTTAAGCCACCGGGTCCGGGACACGAACCGCGGTCGACTATGTGGGAGGCCAGCGACATAGCCATTACGCCAACTGCTGGTTCCCAAGGATGGGGGTATCTTGAGACTTGTTTCTATACAAGTTTGGTTCCTGACCTGGGAAGGCAATAGCTGGGGCTCCTCTGAAATCTCTCTCTGTAAATACACACACATATACACCCGTATAGATATCTTTATATTTACACATGCATATGTACACACACATAAATATGCAAAAATAATTTGTTTATATAGCAACTGAGGGACCCCAGAGTCCTAAAAGAATCCAGCAGAATTTTCATGGACCTTTCTAACCTGGCCTCTGAAGTCTGCTTTATTCTGGTCATGGAAAACATCACAAATGTGCACAGATTCAAGGGAAGAGGATGTGGACTCTATCTCTTAATGGGAGAAATATCAAAGAATTTGCAGAGGTATTTCTAAACTACCGCAAGTGAGAAAACAAGTGATTAAAGAAGTATAATAAAATGACTGGGTCGCGTTGAGGACTCATTCAAGACAGGTAGTCATGAATTAAAGAAACACTATTTGGCAGAGTCGTACGTTTTTGCTCATTGACTTTCGGCTACTTGGGTACAGATCCAGGAGGGGGGATAGTGGGGTTAACAGGGATTTTGCCAGCATCTATCATCTCTGTGAGGATGTAAACACTATGAAGGAAGTATCTTAGTCTGTTTTGCGTTGTCAACAGAAACATCTGTGACTGTGTTCTTTTTTGTTTTTTGGAGAGGCTTTTGCTATAGGACATGTGCATTCTCCGAAAAGACAGAGACAGAAAGAGGAAGTGAGAAATCACCCCTCAGAGGAGATGGCCGCACCACAATCCCTTCTCCTCCATTCTCCTCTCGGGATCTTGAGCATACATACACATGCAACCGGTGTGAGTTTAAACCCCCGGGTCTGGGACTCAAACCGGGGTCGACTACATGGGAGTCCAGTGACATAGCCATTATGCCTAGTCAACTGCTAGTCCCAAGATTGTGTGAATTTAAGAGTATAAAGGATTATTTTAACTCACAGTTCTGGTGGCTGGGAAGTCCAAAGGCATCACAAAATGGCAGAAGGCAGAACTTTTGGCAGAGTAGAATGTGGTCTATATTCCTGTGGCTGTTTTGGTCTTGTTCCCTCTGCTTATAAACCCATCAAAGGGGCCAGCAGATGGTATAATGGTTACATCACTAGAATTCCACTTGGCTGACTGTGGTTCAAGTCCAGGACCCAGTGGCTTAAAAATGACACAGGGCATGTGTGTGTGTGCCCAAGATCCAGGAGGAGAATGGAGAAGCGATTGCAGTATTGCCATCCCCCCCACTTTCTTGCTCACTGTCTCTGTCTATCTCTGACAAGCACGCATGCCCTATGGCAAAAAAACTCTAAAAAACAAATCAATAAAAATAAACCCACCAGAACTCTATAATGGAGGCCTTGTCCTAATATTATTACATCCAAAGACCCCAACTGGGGGCACCATGAAGGAATTAAGTTTTCACTAAACACTTTTACAATACAATCACTATAATCAAGTCCCAGCACATGAATTTCTGGGGGACCCACTGTGAGCAAATTCCAAAGCCTGAAACTTTGAGGAACAAGCCATTAGCCAAGCCGTAACCAAAAGGAGACTTGTTTGTCTGATATCAAGCCAAATGTCAGAGACTAGAATTGGGAATGATACAAAGGAGATCCTCCATATCTGTGTTTTGGTTTCCAGTCAGCATCCCTCCCTCCCTCCCTCCCTCCCCTGTCACCCAACTTCATGCTATGACTTTGTACAACTCGGGTGACTGGACTTCCATCCTTGCACTTAGAACATGAAGATGATATGATCTCTGAGGTCTCTTTCAGGTATAAAAATCCTATCTTGCTATCTTATCCCACTCATTTGATGACTCCCAACAATGATGCCAAAATGCATCAGCTCAGATGAAGACACTGGCACGGGTGCCCTCGGGCTTTTTCCTTACAACTGATCCACTTAAGACGCAGCCTCTGGAAATACATTGAATCTAAAAACAAAGCCTCCTACACTCAATAAATCCTTGTTGAATTTCAGCATAAGGCCACAGAGAGAGAAGTATTGATGCAGGAGCTGTAAAGTACCTTAAAAAAAAAAAAAAAAAAAAGACAGATCTAGCCCATTCTTTACCCTCTTGGGTGTTCACATCCTTTCTTAGCTATCACCAAGCTCAGTCAGATAAATATATCTCTTTTTATCTTTCCACATATGTCAACCCTTTATTTCCTGAATCATTTTTGTTGCTTTACTCTGAACCCTCCCCACTTTGTCTTTGTCTTTGTAATTCTTCATGCCAGGGCCATCCACAGGGTAAGAGGTAGGGGAGGTGCAGAGGCAGTAGAGTCATGGGGATGAAAGAGACAAATAGCCCTCTGTTGCTAAGGCAGCAATGTTCTCTCTAAGAATTCACTGTGCCCCGAAAGCTGTAGTACACCCTGGAGTCAGATCTGCAGAGCTGCTAGCTGCTGATGAAGTAGGTAAGAGGTCTGAAGTAAGCCTTCCTGCTCCAAAATGGCTAGCCCGGATTCAAGTCCCACCCCATCACTAACTAAATGTATGCTTGATCTTGGATTAGTTGTTCTTTGACAATTCCATGTCTCAGTTTCTTCCCCTAAAAAAAAATGAGGATGATAGTCCACCTGACTTTGTAGAGTTGTTCTGAAGATTCAATGAAATAATACATATGAAGTACTTAGAACCTGGCATGTAGTAGGTGTTCCACAAATGTGATATATTATCCATAGTCTTCCACGGTGCTGAAATTCTATCATTAAAGTCTTATTCCTGTGACTGAGGCAGAAAGTCCACCCTGGTTTCTAGCCGTATTCTATTCATATGCCCAGATTAAGATGCCCACTCATGCCCCTGCCTTATTGTGTGGTGACTGAGGTTCCTGTCTTGAGCCCTGTAACTGCCTTGTGTTGATAATCTCTCTGATACCCAATTCCCCTGCCACCAACTCCACACCTTTAGACTCCCCCTTGTGACTAAAATCTAGGTCCTGAAATCCAAACCTATGGATGGAGATCAGCCAGGTATAAAGTAGAAGTAGCTATTCAACAAATATGATGGACAGGCTGGGCAGTTGCCTTCTCCTCTTCTTGATACTGACCTTGAATATCGCCTCATGTGCACCATCCTCTGTGCTTTCTCTTTCTGCACTCAGTGTCTGCTTCCTCGCTGCCATAGCTGAGCACCCCTTGGCATCCTCCATGAAGGGCAAGTCCAAAACATCAGTCAAGCCACTATCTCATTTCCATCTTCTTGGCTGATTAAACTAGGCCATTAAATCTCTGGAGCTCTTCTGTAAAACACACATTCTATGAATTTGCTGCTCTAAAATTCTGCCTTTCCAGGGTCGGACGACAAGGATCTATCAGGTATGCTTATCAGCGTGTCCCCAGCACTTCCCCCTCCGTCTGCACTACTCTCTCAGCTCCCCATGACTGTTCCAGTGAGCGCACTCTTATTATTCCCCAGTGCCCAGAATCCCTGCCAAGTGCAGAAGAGTCAAGACTGCAACAGAGGAAATCAGGCTGCCTAGATTCAAGTATGTGAGACAAGAGAGGAAATTTAAATTAAGGTTAGATAAGTAGGGTGGGACCAGACCATGAGGTCTTGAAAGAAAACAGGCAAGTCAGAACTGGAGACTAGCATGATAGCTGTGATGCTTCATCAGAGACCCTGGTCCATGTGTACTCAGGTTAGAATCAGAGGAATTAAGAGGTGAGACGGCCAGTGAGGAGAACAGAGCCCACTTTGAAAGCCACTAGAAAGGTAGAAAGGAAGCCCAGGGGAGAAAAGTCTCTCGAACAATTTGCATACTGTTTCAGGAAGTTGATAGACCTTGAAGATTATCCATAGATCTCTTTCATGTCTGAATGCCAACTTAAAAATCCCAAGAGCAAGGGGCCAGACAGTGACACAGCAATAAAATGCTGCATTTATGGAAGGCAAGCCCATAGGGAAGTTCCTGGTTCAAGTCTGGAGACCTCCCTGAGCATGTCAGGCACAAACATGTTTGCCCATGATCCAGGGCTGGCTGAAGGCTGGGGGTAGACTGTGATGTCAAGACCTTGTTGGGGATAGTATCTCTTTCTCTCTCTCTCTCATCAAAATAAATTTTTAAAATAAGTAAAATTAAATAAAACAATTAAGAAAAAAAGAATACTCACTCAAATAATAGTTGTATTAAACATTTGTGTCTTCACCAAAATTCATATATTGAAGACTGAAGACTGCCAAGGTTTGAATGTTCATATCCCTCAGAAATTTATGTTAAAATTTAATCCCAATACAATAGCATACAGAGCTGAGGTTTTTAGCAAATGGTTAACCCATGAGGGGAAAGTTCTCATGAATGGATTAGTGCCCTTATATTAGAATGTCAGAACAAGATCTGTCATATGAAGATGCAATTTACAACCCTGTCACCATGTAAGCAAGCACCTTGTCACCTTGGAAGCAGAGAGTGAGTCCTTCCTGTCACCTTGGAGGCAGAGAGTGAGTCCTTACCAAACACAAAATCTCCTGATGCCTTGATCTTAGAACTTCTAGCCTCCAGAACTACAAGAAATAATTACCTATTATTTATAAACTATCCATAGGAGGTATTTTGTTATAGTAACCCAAAGTAACTAAGTCAAAGTCCAAAGCCACAATGTGAGTGATGGTATTAGGAGGTGGGGCATGGGGGGGGGGGACATCACCAATTGTGTTTAAATAAGGTGATGAGTATGGGACTCCCATCATGGGGTTAGTGCCCATATGGAAAAAAAAAAAAAAGAGAGAGAGAGAGAGAGATACCAGAGCTCTCTCTGCTCCCCACCATGTTAGGATACAGCAAGAAGCTGGACATTTGCAAGACAGGAAGAAGGTCCTCACCAAAAAGTGCACCTGCTGGCAGTTTCATCCTGAACTTCCAAGCCTCTAGAAATGGGAAAAATTAACATCTATGGGTTACGTCATCTACTCTCTAGTATTTTAGCAGCTCACGCTAAGACAGTAGTGTTTAATTTTAAAAATCTTTCTCTTCTTGCAAAGAGAAAACAGGAACAAGGATAAACATGATACTAATGGAACAGACGACAGGCAGAGAATCCCAGGTCATTTACCCAGGAGGGCCAAAAATAAGACATTTTGACCTTTCGGATTTGAGAACTGAAGGAAAGGGGAATTTCAGGGTTTGTAATCTAGGTGACCAGATGAATGATGATGTGTCAAAATAAGAGGGGATAGGGCCAGCAGGTAATGTGGTAGTGAAGGTGCTTGACTCACAAATGGCCAACTGTGGTTCAAGTCCTGGACCTGGCAGCTAGCTTTCTCACTTTCTGTTTCTCTCTCTCTGTCTCTCTCTGGTAAAATTAAAAAGTAATAATAAATAGATTAAATAAATAGTAGATGATGGATAATCATGATTAGTTAACTCGGTGTAATGCCTTGGGATTTTATTTCCTATGAAAGATACTACTGGTCATTGTGGAAAGTAGACGTAATAGCTTGTAATTAAAATATACAATTGGCGGTCTTCATCTTTATAAGTAAGAATGTTGTTAGTATATAGCAGTGATGTTTGAATTGTTCTCTCAGCACTTGTGTTAAAAGCCTCCTCAATCAAATTCTAAATTAGTTAATTAATTAATTCTTTTTTTTTTTTTTTGGAGAGGTTTTCGCTATAGGGCGCGTGCACTCGCCAGAAAGACAGAGAGAGACAGAGAGACAGAAAGCAAGAAATCACCCCCCAGGGGGGATGGCCATGCTGCAATCCCTTCTCCTCCATTCTCCTCTCGTGATCTTGGGCACGCACGCACACACACATGAATTTAAGCTGCTGGGTCCAGGACTTGAACCGCAGTCGACTACATGGGAGTCCAGCGACATAGCCATTACTCTAACTGCTGGTCCCAGTTAATTAATTAATTCTAAAACCAATAGAGGTTACCAATTTTTTGCATTGCTCAGGGAGAGACATGTGGAGTTTGACATTTTCATACAACAAACTTTAATAAAGTGCCTAGCATATGCTTGATCCTAGAAACATCTAGAAGAGGAGGCAAACCCTTCCCTCACTAAGCTTGCATTGCTGTGACAAGAATGACGATGAAGTGCTGGCTGAAGGGCAAAGGCAAGAGAGGCTTGCACAAAGAGGGGAAGGGGGTGGGAGGGAAGGGGAGGGAGGGAGGGCCGGCTAGACTGCACAGCCTGCCTGGGGAAAACGAGGAGGAGAAACTTGAACTGAAAAGTGAAGAAAGCTCATTTTGCCTAATGGAGCCAGTCGGGCTAGTATTACAGAGCCCTAACGTTTAAGCAGGGAGAACTAAGCTGTATGCTTTCCCCAGACCCAACAGCCCAAATCCTCCCTTTTATGTTCTTGGCCACATGCTGCCATGGGAGATGGGAGAAAAGGAGTCTGGTTAAATATAGAAAAGATTACATTGACAGCTGAAAGGAGAGTAGGAAATGGGAAACATTTCCAGACACTATGAACAAAAAAACAAACCAACCAAAAGGCAAAACAGTAAGGAAGTTACTAAATTCCAAATTGCTTCCCCCACTGATAAAATAGAGGGAAATAAAGGGACTGGCAGGTAGTGTGGTGGTTAAGGGTGCTGGACTCCCACATGACAGACTGCGGTTCGAGTCCCAGACCTGATGGCTTACTTTCTCAGTTTCCCTCTCTCTCTCTCCCTGTCCATCTATGATCAAATTACAATAAAATAAATAAATAAATAAAGTTAAATAAAATAATTAAAAAAAAAAAAGATAGAGGGAAACAAACAAACAAGCACAACCATGAAAATCCACAGGCAGACAAGCTCTAATGGGGTCTCTGCCTCTGGGGAAACAGTCAGTAAAACCACCCTGCAGGGAACTCAAGGAGACTGTCTTTAGAGTGGGCCGTTAACAGCAATGGAATGAGATTTTTTTCCCCCTCTGGTCTGCTACTACCTTGGCCTCTGTGGTCTCTGAGTAGTCAAGCAAAGGATTTTTTTTTCCACAGTAGGAAGCCTTTCACGGCTGCTTTCATGGGAGTCTTGAATCCTGTACTTTGGTAAAAAATGTGACTGCCCAGCAAGGAATCCTGAAACTTCAACCTGGCTTGGTAGTTGAAGGAAGGGAGGTGACACAAAGGGAGGTGATGCAGCTTTAGAAATGTTCTGAAGGAGAGAGTCTAAACGGGAGAGGCAATGGGTATGGAGATGAGGTAATAAGTACCAGAGGTTTTTAGAAAACAGAATAGAAAAGACAAATTAATTGAAAGCATTGAAGCAAAATAAAAGGAGGAATTTAGAATAATACCCATATTTTCTAGCCAGAGAACTTGGGCTTTGATAATATATGCCCCAAAAATATAGAGTAGTGAGAATTCCAGGGAGGTGAGGTGGAGATGAAGTCTGTGGGAGGAGAAATAATGAGCTCATTTAGTCTCAGGAGTGTTCTCTTCATGTAGTTTTGAATATACAACCAACAATATGTTAAATACACAAGCCTACCATTCAAGAGAGTAGGCTCGACGCAGGGATTTCGAAGTCACAGCATGTAAGTGGTGACTGAAGTCGTGAGATGAGACTGCCCAAAAGCAGAAGAATAAGAACACAGAAGGCTGAGAAGAGGATGCTGGGAAAAGCCAGTATTTAAGGACTAAATAGAAAATATTGAGAAGAAATAAGGCAACTGGATTAATGAGAGAAATAGTGTTAAGGAAGTTGTATGGCATTTTTGTTTGTTTGTTTAATTTACCAGAGAGCACATGTGCTCACTTGAGACAGAGATACCGGGGAAGAGAGACAGGGAGAAAGCACTCCCTTAGTGAGATATAGTCATGCCACAATGCCTTTTCCTCCATCTTTCCATCCTGTCAGGATTTTGGTCATGCACATACATGTACCTGGAATGTTTTTCAAGAGGCCAGAGTCAGGATTCAAAATATGTGGTCAGTCTGTAGGATCCAGTTGCCTTTATCACCTTGCCCAGAAGCAAGGAAATTAAGGGGAAATTGTCAAGAATAGAGTGGTCAAAAAAAGTCAAGTGTCCCATAAAGTTCAAATAAAATGTCAACTGAAATATGTCTATTGGATTTAACAACTGAAAAGTCATTGATAATCTTTTCAAGAAAGGGATGAAAAAAAAATTAGTGAGGATTGAAGAGTAAATGAAGTGAGGCAGTATAGACAGCCCTTTCCCAAGACTTGATTGAAAGATAGGAGAAAGTGGGTGGGGCAGTGGGGCCTATCTAGAAGGGCCACTGACCCACCAGCAGGTATGTTTTTGTTGCCATTTTTTTAAACGGGAAAG
>NW_006160211.1:637532-641627 GCF_000334495.1 Tupaia belangeri chinensis
GGTGGGAGGGAAGGGGAGGGAGGGAGGGCCGGCTAGACTGCACAGCCTGCCTGGGGAAAACGAGGAGGAGAAACTTGAACTGAAAAGTGAAGAAAGCTCATTTTGCCTAATGGAGCCAGTCGGGCTAGTATTACAGAGCCCTAACGTTTAAGCAGGGAGAACTAAGCTGTATGCTTTCCCCAGACCCAACAGCCCAAATCCTCCCTTTTATGTTCTTGGCCACATGCTGCCATGGGAGATGGGAGAAAAGGAGTCTGGTTAAATATAGAAAAGATTACATTGACAGCTGAAAGGAGAGTAGGAAATGGGAAACATTTCCAGACACTATGAACAAAAAAACAAACCAACCAAAAGGCAAAACAGTAAGGAAGTTACTAAATTCCAAATTGCTTCCCCCACTGATAAAATAGAGGGAAATAAAGGGACTGGCAGGTAGTGTGGTGGTTAAGGGTGCTGGACTCCCACATGACAGACTGCGGTTCGAGTCCCAGACCTGATGGCTTACTTTCTCAGTTTCCCTCTCTCTCTCTCCCTGTCCATCTATGATCAAATTACAATAAAATAAATAAATAAATAAAGTTAAATAAAATAATTAAAAAAAAAAAAGATAGAGGGAAACAAACAAACAAGCACAACCATGAAAATCCACAGGCAGACAAGCTCTAATGGGGTCTCTGCCTCTGGGGAAACAGTCAGTAAAACCACCCTGCAGGGAACTCAAGGAGACTGTCTTTAGAGTGGGCCGTTAACAGCAATGGAATGAGATTTTTTTCCCCCTCTGGTCTGCTACTACCTTGGCCTCTGTGGTCTCTGAGTAGTCAAGCAAAGGATTTTTTTTTCCACAGTAGGAAGCCTTTCACGGCTGCTTTCATGGGAGTCTTGAATCCTGTACTTTGGTAAAAAATGTGACTGCCCAGCAAGGAATCCTGAAACTTCAACCTGGCTTGGTAGTTGAAGGAAGGGAGGTGACACAAAGGGAGGTGATGCAGCTTTAGAAATGTTCTGAAGGAGAGAGTCTAAACGGGAGAGGCAATGGGTATGGAGATGAGGTAATAAGTACCAGAGGTTTTTAGAAAACAGAATAGAAAAGACAAATTAATTGAAAGCATTGAAGCAAAATAAAAGGAGGAATTTAGAATAATACCCATATTTTCTAGCCAGAGAACTTGGGCTTTGATAATATATGCCCCAAAAATATAGAGTAGTGAGAATTCCAGGGAGGTGAGGTGGAGATGAAGTCTGTGGGAGGAGAAATAATGAGCTCATTTAGTCTCAGGAGTGTTCTCTTCATGTAGTTTTGAATATACAACCAACAATATGTTAAATACACAAGCCTACCATTCAAGAGAGTAGGCTCGACGCAGGGATTTCGAAGTCACAGCATGTAAGTGGTGACTGAAGTCGTGAGATGAGACTGCCCAAAAGCAGAAGAATAAGAACACAGAAGGCTGAGAAGAGGATGCTGGGAAAAGCCAGTATTTAAGGACTAAATAGAAAATATTGAGAAGAAATAAGGCAACTGGATTAATGAGAGAAATAGTGTTAAGGAAGTTGTATGGCATTTTTGTTTGTTTGTTTAATTTACCAGAGAGCACATGTGCTCACTTGAGACAGAGATACCGGGGAAGAGAGACAGGGAGAAAGCACTCCCTTAGTGAGATATAGTCATGCCACAATGCCTTTTCCTCCATCTTTCCATCCTGTCAGGATTTTGGTCATGCACATACATGTACCTGGAATGTTTTTCAAGAGGCCAGAGTCAGGATTCAAAATATGTGGTCAGTCTGTAGGATCCAGTTGCCTTTATCACCTTGCCCAGAAGCAAGGAAATTAAGGGGAAATTGTCAAGAATAGAGTGGTCAAAAAAAGTCAAGTGTCCCATAAAGTTCAAATAAAATGTCAACTGAAATATGTCTATTGGATTTAACAACTGAAAAGTCATTGATAATCTTTTCAAGAAAGGGATGAAAAAAAAATTAGTGAGGATTGAAGAGTAAATGAAGTGAGGCAGTATAGACAGCCCTTTCCCAAGACTTGATTGAAAGATAGGAGAAAGTGGGTGGGGCAGTGGGGCCTATCTAGAAGGGCCACTGACCCACCAGCAGGTATGTTTTTGTTGCCATTTTTTTAAACGGGAAAGAGTTAAACGTGTTTCTATTTTGTAAGGAAGAAGCCATTGGAGAGGGAGAGGATACAAATACAGGAAATAGAAGGGCTATTTTGTAGCATAAGGTCACGGAGATTGGAGTGGTCGCACATTACCTCACAGGTAAGCCTTGGCTAGAAGAGACTCATCATCAGACTTGGCAACAGGAGGTAAAGGCGGTACTGAGGCCGGCCAATGCGTGCATGGAGCAACTGCAGTCTGTCTCTCCCTGGAAAATATTAAGAGTGTTCATAGAAAGTGAGGTACGTGTGGTGGAGCTGGGGGCCTGGGAGAGTGGTAAGCAGTGGAAGGAAATGTTAAAGACTTGCCTAACAGAGTCGTACATTTCACTGACAGCTGAGGCTGTAAACCACGTCTACACTGGTGCTGGTGAACATGGTATGACGGCCTCCACATCTCTCCGAAGCAAAGGTTTTGGTGACAAGCATCTTAATTGTGAAAAAGATACGAGTTGAGGGGTATAGAGCAGGTGTAGCTGATGAATAAGAGAACGAAAGAATTATGGATGCCAGCGAGAGAGAAACTGGAGGATGAATGTACCATAAAATCTGATCTGGAATGATAGAGGAATGAAATCGAGGAGGGACTGACAGCCTTGAGAGAAAAAAGAGGGATCAAGAGACTGGAGATTACCACCAAGGAAAAGCTTGTAGGATTTCAAAGCTTGAGTAAAGGAAATGTTAAGGGGCAAATCTTACATTTCATAATATGAGATATTATCAAAATGTCCTGATTGTGATTATCCTACCTTGGGAAATGAGGGAACGATCTGTTTACATGTTTGTGGTCATGTGTTTATGAACTGCAAATACTAATTTCTTTTTAGGGTTTTGTCACAGGGTACGTGCGCAGGCCAAAGAGGAGAGAGACAGAGAGCTACAGAGAAAGAGAAAGTGAGAAATCATGCCCCAAAGGGAATGGCCATGCTTCAATACCTTCTCTCTTCTCCTCTCAGGATTTTGGGCACACAAACACACACACGTGACTGGTGTGATTTTTTTAAGCCGCCAGGTCCAGAATTCAAACTTGGGTCAGACATGTGGGAGTTCAGTGCCTTAACCACCACATCGCTTGTTGGCCCCCAAAACACTACTTTCAAAAAGTAAAAGGGTGGGGCTGGTATGTGACGTGGTGGTTAAGGTGCTGACTCCCACCTGGCTGACTATGGTTCAAGTTTGAGACCTGGTGGCTTGCTTTCTCACTCTCCCTCTCTCTCTGTCTCTCTCTTTGATCAAATTAAGAATAAACAAAAATGAGATCAGCAGAGGCATAATGGCTACATTGCTGGACTCCCATGTAGTCGACTACAATTGAGTCCCGGACCTGGTGACTTAAAGCTCATGCCAGGGGCGTGTGTGTGTGTGCCCAAAATCTCAAGAGGAAACTGGAGGAGAAGTAATTGTAGTGTGACCATGTTCCTTGGAGGGGAGATTTATCACTTTCTGTCTCTCTGTCTCTATCTCTCCAGAGAGCACACACACCCTATAGCAAAAATCTCTCAAAAAAAAAAAAAAGAGGAAAAAAAAAAAAGAACAAACATAATTAGATAAATAATTCTTTTTTAAAAGAAAAAAAGTGAAATGGGCCAGGGACCAGCAGGTAGCATGGTGGTTAAGGTGCTGGACACTCCCACATGACCAACTACGGTTTGAGTCCCTTGACCTGATAGCTTGCTTTCTCACTTTCCCTCTCTCTGGTGAATTAAGATAATAATAAATAATAATGACTATTATTAAATAAACAATTCTTAAGAAAAAAGTAAAAGAGGTCAATCAGTGGCATGATGGTTAAGACAGCTGGATCCCACATGACCAACTGTGTTGTTTGAGTCCTGGACCTGACAGCTTGAAAAACATGCCAAGAGAGCCAGCAGGTAGTGTGGTGGTTAAATGGACTGGACTCCCACATGGCCAACTGAAGTTAACGTC
>NW_006160211.1:641687-677006 GCF_000334495.1 Tupaia belangeri chinensis
CCCCCCCCCGGTTAAGTTAAAATAAATAAATTTAAAAAAAAAAAAAACATGCCAAGTGTGTGTGCGTGCATGCCCAGAATCCCAAAAGGAAGGAGATCTGAAGGAGAAGGGATTATAGCATGACTATCCCAAATGGGAAGTAATTTCTTTCTTTCTTCCTCTCTCTCTTTCTCTCTGTGAGTGTGTGTGTGTGTGTGTGTGTGTGTCTCTGTCGCTAACAAGTACATATCCTCTGGCAAATTTTTTAAAGAAAAGTAGAAGTAAGTTTTTTCTTATCTAAAACTGCTAACTGCAAAAGACACACCAATTACTAGTGCTGTGAGATAAAAAAGCTAGAGGCAGTGAAGGTAATGAGAAATAAGTTCCCACTTCTGATTTGACAATCTTGAGGAAGACAGATCAATGAGACACAAACTCCTCCTTCTGACAATAGTTGTAACCAGAAGATTATACCAAGACTGGTCAAGGAAGTGGCCACTGAGGTATAGAGTTATCGGGTTGTTGAAAAAGTCATGAGTTTGTTTTTTTGTTTGTTTGTTTGTTTGTTTTGCTATAGGGCACTTGCACTCACCAGAAAGACAGAGACACAAAGAGACAGAAAGTGAGAAATCATCCCCAGGGGGTAGGGGGAAAGGGCCACGCCACAATCCTGTCTCCTCCATTCTCTTCTCGGGATCTTGGGCATGCACACACACGTGCCTGGCATGAGTTTAAGCCACTGGGTCCAGGACTCGAACCACAGTCAACTACATGGGAGTCCAGCAACATAGCCATTATGCCATCTGCTGGTCTCATCATAACATATTTTTCTATGTTTTCTATGCAAAAATGCATCATGACTTTTCCTATGATCCAATAGCTTTGTTACCCCTTTTCTCAATCATCAGAGAACACGTGTGTTTGCTAGAGAACATATGTATTTACCAGAGAGAAAGAGAAAGAAGGTATCCCCCAGTGGGGCATGATCACATAGCAATTCCCTCTCCTCCATTTCTCCAGCCCGTTCAGACTTTGGAGTCCACGTGCTCTCTGGTAATTAAAAAAAAAAGAAGTTGGAAAATCTGGCAACACCATTTCCATGTCCTGTCAGACAACACAGCTGGAGCTGAGTGACTTTATCCCTTCAGGCAGAACTC
This sequence comes from Tupaia belangeri chinensis, assembly GCF_000334495.1. Lineage (NCBI taxonomy): Eukaryota > Metazoa > Chordata > Mammalia > Scandentia > Tupaiidae > Tupaia > Tupaia belangeri. Next base: position 642,824 of record NW_006160211.1, read on the forward strand.
GGCCACCCTAGGTTTCCTTAGGCTCTACCACCTCCTCTCACAGGCCTGACACTGAGGCCAACGGGGTCAATAAGCATTAGGGTCCCAGGGGTGTTTCTTATGAGAGAAAAGTACTTCGCTGTATTTATGAATCTACAGAATGAGAAAACAGACCAAGAGGGCAGAATTTTTCTTGAAAAATAGAAGAGACTATTTTTCTTACAAAAGGGAAGAGCATTTCTGCATGTATTAATATGCACACAAAGCATTTCTATATAAAAAGAATGTAAATTAAGAGACTATTTTTCTTTTACCCATCCGACTTCCCTCAATTATGTTACCTGCCTGAAACTGTAGGTATTTCAGCTTGAGATCTTGGACCACAGCCATGCACACAGAAAGCAGAAAAATCATCTAAATTTTATGTCACTTGCCCACAGTACTTTTTATGCTTATTGCTCTATATATCTCCGAACTAAGAAGCTCCTCACATCACTTTTGTCCTCTAAGTAACTTGGCACATCTAAATCTCAAAGGTTTTGCAGCATTGCCAAGGAAGACATCCTCTAGGCAGGTATAAAAATGTTACTAAAGACAAGACATGTGAGACAGAGAAGATGGTTCAAGGCATAGGAGTAGATGGAATCTCTTAGTTAAAGGAGTGTCTTAGTCTGCTTCTGCTGCTGTCAAAGACTATCATTGTCATGTACTGCATGCATATGTTGAAAAGCCATATTGTGCACTTTAGAGACATACAACAATGGAATCCAAATTATTAAAAATCCCTTAAAAGTGAGATCTATCATAATTTGTATGCCTCTTGCAAGGTTTATTGTAAAAATGCAACTAAATGCTTGAAAATTATATTTAAGAAAAAAAGAATATCTGAGATGAAAGGACTTATAAGGAAAAGAGGTTTATTTGGTTCAGGATTCCAGGGGCTGGAAAGTCCAAGGTCATGAGGTCAACATCCAGTTAGCCCCTACTACTATGTCACAACACGGTGGAGAGAAGGGGAAAGGAAAGTGGGTGGCTGCAAAGAAAGAGACCTATAGGCATCCAGCTTGCTTTTTATTTTTTAAGAGATATTTTTGCTATAGGGCACATGCATTTGCCAGAGGGACAGAAAGTGAGAAATCACCCCCTAGGGGGGATGACCATGCCACAATCCCTTCTTCTCCATTCTCCCCTTGGGATTTTAGGTATACATGCACATGCACCTAGCATGAGTTTAAGCCGTCAGGTCCAGGACTCGAACCACAGTCAACTACGTGGAAGTCCAGCAACACAACCATTATGCCATCTGCTATTCTCACAACTTGCTTTTATAACATCTTGCTCTTTTCACCTTCTCCCTGGAGATTACATTAATTATTCATGAAGGATCTGCCCCCATGTCCTAAGTACCTCCCATGAGTTCCTACCTCCCAACACTGCCTCACTGGATGTCAAGTGACAGTATAAGTTTGGGGGAGCACTCAAACCATATCCAGGAGCATGGAAAGAAAACAGCAGGGGGCAGTAACAATAACAGGGGCAAAATCATTTTAAAACTGAGGGAAGGGGGACCTGCAGGTGGCAGGGTGGTTAAGGTGCTAGACTCCCACATGGCCAACCACAGTTCAAGTCCCAGACCTGGCAGCATTCTTTCAATGGGGCCAGCAAGTGGTGTAGTGGTGTAGTGGTTAAGGCACTGGACTCCCACATGACCAGTCGCAGTTCAAGTCTTGGACCTGGCGGCCTCAAACTTTCTGTGTACATGTGTTGTGTGCCTACAATCCCAGGAAGTGAATAGAAGAAAAGGGATTGCAGCATGATCATCCCTCCCCCAGGGGGTGGTTTCTCACTTTCCTTCTTACTGTCTGTCTCTGGTAAGTGCCCATGCCCTATGGCAAATAAAATTTTTTTGAAAATAAACTGAGGGAAGGTGATGCCAATAGAGGGACTATAACACAGGGAAATGGTTATCCAAGTGATGGAAGCTCAGTAGACAATGAGGTAACAGCAATTAGCAAATGGTAAGTTTTTGCCACTACGAGAAATGATGAGAAGTGTATACCAAAGCCAGAAGCCAGGCTGCCAGTGCCAATGAAAATGAGGGAAGAGGCTGCCTCCCACAAGTGGGCACTTCAGAGAAAGAACCTGGTCTTGGAACCCAGAATCAAGGGAAAAACTGGGCTCCTTCCTACCCAGGAAACCACCTGACGTCTTCCGCCAGCTCCTCCCTTTGACCAGACCTGTTCAGAAATACAGGTTTGATGAAGACAGAACACAAAAAGAGTAAAGGGGTGAATTAGGGAGCAACCAGGAAATTCCTCGGTGAAAATCAGGTCTTGGAAGATTTTAAGTGAACTTGGGAATAATAAACAGAAGCAGCACATGTAGGGTACACGTTTTAGTAGCGTGTGCTATTTCAGAGTTTCAGCGCAAACTTCATTCTCATTCTTTCTATATTCCGAAGATTTTGAGACATGAATTCCAAAAACCTATTGTTAGAAAGCTCTATTTCAAGTTATTTTTCCACAGATAGGACAGGTTTTTTCCCCCAAAGATTCTCTTTCCTTCTTTTTTGCTGAAATTTATAACCTCTTCATTAACTTATAATTCCTTTTCTTTCAGAATATTAATGAAGATAAGTAATTGTCTGATTCTCCCCAGTACTCCATGGGGACACGCTCATAGGGGAGCCTCCTCATATTTTTGTGAATTTTACTTCCAAAAGCTCTACCAGATTCTCACAGGCACGATTAGGGGAAAATCCATTCCAGTTTCCAGCCAGGGGAGAGGAAATGAACCATTTTGAAATATGCTGGTGCATTCTGTTTTTCTTAACAAGATCAAACCACTGCAGTTTTTCAGAGCCAAAGCAACCCAAGGAGAAGGAAATACCCAGCTTCAGCAGACTCTAGCCTTCCCATCCCACCTGAAGGAGTATGGGGGGACTGAGCAGCATTTATGAAACTCGCCGGCTAAGAGCACAGACCCTCTAAAAGACTAAGCTCTAATCATAGAACACTTCCCCTCTCCCATACCTTACCACCACATCACAAAAGGCCAATTATTGGATTTTTTTTTGACCCAGGACATCTACCTTTCAACAAAAAAATGACAAGGCAAACTAAAAGGCAAAAATAATAATAATAATAATAATAATGATAATAATAATAATAATAATAACAAATGGAGGGACCAGCCAGTGGCATGGAAGTTAAACCAGCTGGATGCCACACAGCTGACTGCATAGTTCAAGTCCTAGGCCCCAAGGCTTGAGAAACATGCCAGGCACATTCAAGTATGTGCTCGAAGTCCCAAAAAGAGAAATGAAGGGACCAGCAGATGGCATAATGGTTACGTTGCTAGACTCCCACGTGGCCTCCTGCAGTTCAAGTCCTGGACCCGGAGGCTTGAAACTCACACCAGGCACATGTGAATGCATGCTCAAAATCTCAGGAGGAGAATGGAGGAGAAAGGATTGCAGCATGGCCTGCCTCTCTGTCTCTCCGGTGAGCTCATGCTCCCCCATAGCAAAAATATATCCAAAACAAAAAAAAAAAAAAAAAACAAAAAAAAAAAAAAAAAAAAAAAAAAAAAACAAGAGCGATCAATCAAGACTTTGAAAAAAAGGAGGAAGACTGGAAATTGGGTTACCTATACATTTAAAGGCATCAAGAAAGACACCAATGTCCATATGCCAATATGAAAAAAATAGAAAGAAAAATCATGAACTGCAATGGGACCAGTAGATGGGGTAATGGTTACATTGCTGAACTCCCATGTAGTCAACTAGGGTGGGAGTCCCAGACCAGGTGGCTTGAACCTCATGCAGGGCATGTGTGTGTGTGCCAAAATCCCAAGAGGAGACTGGAGAAGGGATTGCATCATAGCCATCTCCCCCACATGGGGGAAGGAGGGGTCTTTCTGTCTCTCTGGTGAGCACACATGCCCTATAGCAAAAATCTCTTTTAAAAAAGAAAGGAAAAAAGGAGGGAAGAAAGGAAGGAAATTATGAACTACGACAAACTCAGTGGCAAAACTGGATTCCTCAGCCCTCTGAGGTAGCTCGGATACCATGGAGAGAACCACCAGTGATGTTAACCAAATGCAAAGAACTGTATTTGAGGACAGAATGGATCAGTCTTCTCCTTGGGGGAAAAAGGGCAAAGACAAATAATCAGGACTTTTTAAAAATTTTTAATCAAGACTTAATCTTTATTCTTCTGTGGCTAGAACAAAGGGTACTAGATAACTCAAACTCTTTGTATTTAGAGTTGCTTTTTCGAGTCACCTAAATAGAAATGAGTAAACTTCTCTGTGAATGCAGTCTTAACTGGCAGGATTTCAAGAAACTTTCCAAAGTCATTATACATTAATAGACTCCCCAGGAACTTTCCACAAAGCCCAACGTTTCTGAGGTAGCTCTTTAGCTTTTTTTTCGAAAGTTGTAATTACTTCGTGATGACCTTGCATATCCTCCTGTTATTGGGACGGGGACAAAGCCAAGCAGGGCTATGACTTGAGTTCTCATCCCAGCCCTATCTAACCAGTCACAGGACCTCAAAGAAGACATTCCCTTCTGAAGTTGATTTCCTAGTTGTCGAACGGTGTTGATAATGCCATCCTTCGCAACACTGAGGTCAGAATGGACAACAGATGAAAAGGCACTGAGCAAACTGTAAAGTGAGTGGCCACAGAAAAGAGGAATTCCCTTCAGCAGCCATGTTTTTCAAAGAAGGCTTCCTCTTAGCTACTGCCAGCTCCTGGGGCCTTTCAGGTCTATGTCTCTCCAGCGTCTGCTCTCCCTTTGATTACGACAATGACAATATCCCTGTGCTCTCACTCCCCTGCCCGCCTCCTTTCCTTCCTCTCATTCCTACTGCTATTTCTTCCTTCTCTGAGGCTGCTCTCCAAGTTTCTTTGACTCCCTCACATCTCTCCTTTAACTGGGAGACATTTTCCCCCAGTAAACGCTTTAGCCCTGTCCTTGAAGAAACATAACAGTGGAGTCATTCTGTTTTCATTTTCCGGAGAAAGAGCTACCTGCCAAGAGAGGACTCATTCTCCGTGCTCCTGCAGCTCTAAATGTCAGCTCTGAATTATCCAAGGACTGCCTGTAACCAATACCTCCTCACTTTCCCAAGGTATCAAATCCCCCACTTTTCTAAGGTCCAGGAGATCGTAAATCTCCTGCCACCCTGACCTGTGCCTCTCTTCCACAGGCAGGCAGTGGTTAAGAATGTGAGTTCAGGGGACCAGCAGATGGCGTAGCAGTTACACTGCTGGACTCCCACGTGGCAGATCTCAGTTTGAGTCCTGGACTGGTGGCTTAAAACTCACACTGGGCATGTGGGTACGTGCCCAAGATCCCAGGAGGAGAATGAAGGAGAAGGGATTGCAGTGTGGCCATTCCCCCGGGGTGGTGATTTCTCACTTTCTCTCTCACTGTCTCTGTCTCTCTCTCTCTGGTGAGCACATGTGCCCTAAAAGCAAAACCTCTGGGAAGGGTGGAAAGAGGGTGAACTTAGAACCAGTCAGGTCACCCTTGGCAAGTGAGCTCACCTCTCTGAGCTTTCCCTTTCCCGTGAGGATGCTAACTGCCTGCAATGTCACACGTGAGCATTGGTAGGATAGTGTACAGAGAGTGCTTAGAAATGTGCCAAGGGGGAGCAGAAAAGTTGCAGGGCAGTAAAACACAATGCTCTGCAAGGCAAAGTCACATGGGAAGGCTCTGAGTTCATGCCTAGAGAACCCCCTGAGTAGGCCAGATGCACACATGCCTATGATCTGGACCTGCCTAAAGCTGAAGGTGGCCGAAGCTGAAGGTGAAGGCCCTTTTCAGAGTAGTACCTCTCTGTCTCTCTGTCTCTCTCATGGAAGAAATAAAATGATTTTTTTTAAACATGCCAGATGACAACTATAACAGAGCATGCCAGTGACCGATATGCTAGGAGGAGGATTTCCACACTGCTGCAGGCTTTCTCGATGCCCTGACATGTGCAGGACAGACCTCTTTTATAGCTGACATTGGATCACAAAAGCTCACTGGTGGAACAGTCCTCCAGACCATGGAACTCAGGTACCTTCTGGTAGATAATAAGGCGGAGAAATAGGAAAATAGATTGGGGTCTCCTCCATTCATCAAATGTAGCTACTACTGTTCTCTCCAAATGACTTAGATGGCAAATACATTTATTATCCTTGAGAAACATGCCAGGCATGTTCAAGTGTGTGCTCAAAGTCCCAAAAAGAGAAATGAAGGGACCAGCAGATGGCGTAAGGGTTAGACTCCCACATCTAGGGTCCTCGTATATAAAATATAATTTTTTAACCTCTAAGGAAGGTTGATAAGACTAAGAGAGGATAATTTGGGGCATGCAGTAATTAGAGGAGCACAGAGACTTACGTGAAGATATGTAGATGACTGATACTGAATATCTAAAAGCAGATATTTCTAAGTCAAAATCTTGTTTAACACCATAACAGGGAATATTGGTTTAAATATTTTTTAAAGTGTGCCAGGCACAGAGAAGGTCTCCATCAATGTTAACTAGTAAGCTCTCATTACTGTTCAAAAGGTTTTAATTCTTCTCTCAACCTGTCCTAGCCTCCCTCCACACCCCCTCTCCTCCCTTCTCCTCTCCTCTCCTCATTCCCTTCCTTTCAGGACAGGTCCTGATAGGCCCATTAGGGCCTGTCTCTTCTGCAAAGTCAGTCTTGCTATACCAGCCTGCAATAGGATCTTCCTCTTTAGAACTTCCATAACCCCTGTCTCTCCCATTCATTTAGAATATATCCTGTTCTTGGGACCAGCAGGTGGTGTGGTGGTTAAGGCGCTGGACATTCCCGCATGGCCAACCACAGTTTAAGTCCTGAACCTGGTGATCTGCTTTCTCACTTTCTCTCTCTCTCTCTCTGTCTCTCTCTGTCCCTCTCTGGTCAAATTTAAAAATAATGAATGAACAAAAATAATAAATAAACATTTTCACATGCTGTCCCTCTCTGGTCAAATTAAAATAAATAAAGTTAAATAAAAATTATTATTATTTGGTAGAGGTGTTTTCCTATAGGGCACATTCACTCACCAGAAAGACAGAGAGAGACAGAGAGACAGAAAGTGAGAAATCACCCCCCGGGGGGGATGGCCACGCCACAATCCCTTCTTCTCCATTCTCCTCCCAGGATCTTGGGCATGCACGCACAGACACCCGGAATGATTTTCAAGCCTCTGGGTCCAGGACTAGAACTGTATTCAATCATGTGAGATTCCAGCAATGAAACAGCTATGCCACCTGCTGGTCGTGGATGCTGAATTTTAAAGCAATGTAAGTATCTATCAATGAATAACAATGAAAACTATTAGCCACTTTTAGGATCTAACATCAGGTCTGGCTTTCCTCACAGCTCCCTTTATATTTTTCTATGATGTTCTTATTAAACATATAGTTCCAATACAGCTTGGTCAGTAAAATAAGCAGAAATGGAAATAATATAAGAAATACAAGCTCGTGTTTTGGAATGGTGGTGAGAGCTAAAATGGTCTTAGAACTAAAAGGTAATTAGATTAAAGTCATTAGATTCTAATTAAGGTTAATTCAACTGACTGGCAATCGCCAAATGTACACCTGGGAGTCTTGATCTTTAAAACAGAGAAAGGGTAGTAAGGTTAGAATCATTGAAAAAGAAGGCTAGCAACAGACAGCAAAGAGCCAGCCAGGAGAAAAACAGCCCCCACCACATAATCTGCCCAGGGCAGGGTTCCCAGGACTCAGTAATGGATTTTTCAGCAGCTTGCACAAACTGGGGTGCCCCCTAGATGGGAGGCACATCCCTCTGCCTCTTTCCTGGTCCTGTCCAAAGAGACAATTTGGTCTATTTTCAAGGCCAATATTAAAATGAAGTCCAGGATGATTTTGAGAGTCCCTCCCCAAAGAAATATCTCCTCACAAGTTAGCTGGTTGCTGAAAAGCCTTTTCTTCTGCAATTAAATTTTGAAGCTTAAAACGTGAATGCAGGGCCAGCTCTGTGGCACAATGGTAACACACTGCTCATGAGAAGCCAGATCCCACCGGGGAATGCAGTTTAAATTACTGGCTTGGTCTGCCTGTAACATGCTGGGCACATGCACCAGTGCCCAGGATCCAATGGGCACGAGGACAGGAGGAAGGGGATCAGACATCACCAGACACCGTGCAGGGTGCTCATCTCCCTCCTCTCTCACTCTCACGTATGTACCCACATACTCCATTGTGAATAAAGAAAAAATTAAGAAAGCATGAATGCTATTTACACATGACTGATGAACAGATGCAGAGTGCTAAGTCATCCTTTTTGGATTTTATTTGGATAGAAAGGCACTAAAAAGACCCATGAATAATGAGACTCTGGAAGTAAGTCAACACATTTTGAAATTCAAAGGCAAAGAGAATTTGCGTTCCCTGATAGCTTTCTCCAGCTGTAGTGGTGTGTGTATAGGTAGACTTGCTAGTTAGTCACCACTAGCTTTGCTACTTGTGCTAGTTGTGACTCTAATTAAAGTTATGGACCCACATGGGTCATCCCTGAAACTGTGCCATAGTTGAAACAGTGCAGTATTCAGTAATAAAAATAATTTTAAAGAAATTTCCTCCACACTTCACAACTAATATTGAAGGGGGCTGTTATGGGGACTGAACTTCTCCCTCATTCATGTATTAAAGCCCTAGTTCCCAATGGGACTGTATTAGGGCCAGCCAGATGGCATAGTGCTTAAGGCAGCTGGATCCCACACAACTTATTGAGCAGTTCAATTCCTGGACCTGATGACTTGAAAACACACAGGGGGCATGTGCATTCATGTGTGTACATGCTCAAAATCCCAAGAGGAGGACAGAGGAGATGGGTTTGCAGCATGGCCATCCCCCGCACCAGGGCGTTATTTTTCACTTTCCCTCTCTCTGTCTGTGTCTCTCTGGCAAGTACATGCACCATATAGCAAACTAAAAAACAAACAAGCAAACCAATGGGACTGTATTTGAACTTAAAGAGTTGGTACCAGCAGTTAGTGTAATGGCTATGTCGCTGGACTCCCATGTAGTCAACCGCGGTTCGCGTCCCGGACCTGGTGGTTTAAAAAACTCACGCCGGGTGCATGTGCATGTGTGCCCAAGATCTCAAAAGGAGAATGGAGGAGAAGGGATTGTGGTGTGGCCATACCCCCTGGGGGTGATTTCTCGCTTTCTGTCTCTCTGTCTCTCTCTGTCTGTCTGGTGAGCTCAAGCGCCCTATCGCTAAAACCTCTCAAAAAAAAAAAAAAAAGATACTGGTCTGTGGTATTCTATTACGGCAGCCCTAGCAAAATAATACAAAGGTCTAATTTGTAACTGTCCAGCACACACACGCACAGCTCTCAGTAAATGTGGGTATTGGGAACCCAGCCTGGACCTTGCAGAACACTTGATGGGCTTCAAGACGGGAGATAGTGCATCCATGAATATTCTCACATCCGTCATTTTTATCTCATCTCAACACAGTCATGATAATACAAAGAAGATTTCTTCCAAGGATATTAGTACATACAGGTCAAAAATACTAGAACCAGCAGATGGCATAATGGTTATGTCACTGGACTCCCACATAGTCAGCCACAGTTCAAGTCCCAGACCTGGCAGCTTAAATTCACACTGGGCGTGTATGCATGCATACCTAAAATCCTGAGAGGAGAATGGAGGAGGAGAAGGGATTGTGGCACAGCCCTCCGGCCATCCCTTTTGGGTGGAATTTCTCACTTTCTGTCTCCTGTCTGTCTCTCTGTCTCTCTCTGTCTTTCCAGTGAGCACACACACCCTAGAACAAAAACCTCTCAAAAAAAAAAACAAAACAAAACTTATTAGGCATCTATTGTGCCAGGCATGGGGTACAAAGACATTTGCTTTCAAGAACCCCTCAGCAGGCTCACCAAGCCGTGGGAATTGGCTGCTGCTTTCCTAGCCACCCTCTGCCCACCCCATCAGGGCAATGCAAACTGTGCACCTGAACTCCATGTGGGCCCTGACCTATGGCCCCCAGCTCTCTGCATGGTTTGGGAGTGGGCAACTTTTTCTATCTTGTCTGTTTGGTTTTTTTAGACCTTTGCCATAGGGCACTTGTCCTCACTGGAGAGACAGAGAGATAGAAAGAGAGAAAGGAAGGGAGAGTGAGAAATCATCCCTGGTGGGGGGTGGCCATGCTGTAATCCCTTCTCCATTCTCCTCTCAGGATTCTGGGCATGCACGCACACACACAAGCATGAGTTTCAAGTCTCAGTGACTCGAACCACAGTCGGCCATATGGGAGCCCAGTGCCATAACCACCATGCCACCTGTTGGCCCATATCTTGTCTAGTCTTAAGATATTTTACTTCTAAAAGTATTTAGAAATCTTTGCATTTCAAAAGATCCCAAGGCTCCTCCTTTGCTGATGGTTTTATTTTGAAAAGCAAAGTGGTGATTAGGGAAAAACCTGATCATGAGTTGGGCTGGGATCTGTCTAGGCTTCCCACTTCAAATCAATAACCCTGTCTGTCTCAGGCTCCACCATTGATAAATGGAAGCAATAATGTCTACCTGGCAGAATGTTGTGATGATTTACAGAAATATATACACACAAATGCAAAGCTTATAAACAAAGGCAGTAGAAATAATACCGTATATAGACTATATACTATGCATCAGGGATTGTGATTCTTAAGAGATATAGGAAAACACAAAGTGGTTTCTTCTACCTCACACACTCAGCACAATGCTTATCAGATACAGAGACTTCTCCCCACACACCAAGCAATCAATTCTCCTATGAACATCCACTAGACAGCCTATAATTTAACTCAAAAAGTTCAGAAACTATCTACCCGGAAATTGTGTCAGATCTTACAAGGTAAGGACTCAGTCCCACAAAACTGCCCCCCCACACACACTTCAGACATCAGTTGTGAGCCCCAGGTTGTGACCTGTGCTTCTGACCATCAATCAGGGTTCCCATGACCCTGCCTTAGGTTCAATTAATTTGCTAGAGCAGGTCATACAACTCACAGAAACACTTCATATGTTTATCCTTTTATTACCATGGATCTTACCAAGGACACAGATGAAAAGCTAGATGGGAGAGATGTCTGAGGCCAGTTATGGGGAGGAACTTCTGTGCCCTCTCTGGGTATACCACCCACAAGGCACCTACACACCTTCAGCTATCCAGAAGCTACCAGAACCCAATCACTACGAGTTTTCACAGAACCTTCACTTAGTCAGCACAACTGATTAAATCACTGGCCAATGATACCCAACTCAGCCTCTCTCCTCTCCCTAGAGTTACAGGTTGGAGATAAAAGTCCCAACAATTTTTTTGTTTTGCCAGAGGACATACGCACTCACCAGAGAGAGACAGAGAAAGAGAAAACAAGAAAGCACCTCCCCTCAAGAGGGATGGCTATGCCACAATCCCTTCTCTACTCTCCTCTCAGAATTTTGGACACATACGCACATATGTCCAGCATGATTTTCTTTTAGTTATTTATTGTGTTTTTATTATTATTATTATCTTCTTTTTTAATTTGCTATAGGTCATGTGCAGTCATCAGAGAGAGAGAAAGCAGGGGAGAAAGTGAGAGAGCAAGTTGCCGGGTCTGAGACCCAAATCTCAGTTGTCCATGCAGGAGTCCAGCAGCTCCACCACACCACCTGCTGGCCTAGGCATGATTTTTAAGCCGCTATGTCCAGGGCTAGAACTGCAGTCAGTCATGAAGGAGTTCAGTGCCTTAACCACCACACCATCTGTTGGCCCAAAAAGTCCTAACCTTCTTATCACATTTTTAGCTCCCTTGCAAACAGTGCCCCTCATCCAGAGGCTATGTAAGTACCCCAGACACCTCTCCTCTCAATAGCATACAAAAATAACACTCATCACTTAAGATCTCAAATATTTTAGGAGCTGTGTGCTGGGAACCAGGAGCAGAGACCAAACATATATCTTACATGACAACGTCACAGTGATCGATCCTCACAATAACCATAGCAACTCTGTGGCATAGGAACTATTATGATCCTTATTTATTTAGGAGAGTTTTTTTTTTCTATAGGCTGTGTGCGCTCACCAGAAAGACAGAGAGACAGAAAGCAAGAAATCACCCCCCCGGTGGGGTGGCTGCACCGCAATCCCTTCTCCATCATTCTCCTCTCTGGGTCTTCTTGGTCACATAAGCACACGTGCCCAGCGTGAGTTTAAGCCACCAGGTCCAGGACTCAAACCATGGTCGACTACATGGGAGTCCAGTGACATAGTCATTACACCAACTGCTGGTCCCATGATCCTTATTTTTACTAATAGGAAAATCGAGGCTTACAGAAGTTATACAACTTGGGCAAAGTCACAGGACCGAGAATTTGAAGCTTGGTAGTCTGACTGCAAAGTTCTGGGTACCTATTATTCTATTACATTCCCTCATGATTTCATATCCTTTTAGTCAATTATCTTAGATAGTTTCAAGTCATTTGCATGTGTTACCTATCATCATACTCTAAAGGGAAGGACGTACACTTTACAGGTGTGAGCCATGAGGAAGACAAAGAAATACAGCTGATATTAAGAAACAGACTAATCATAGAAGGACTTGGATGAGGCTGCTATCAAGTTTTCACCTCAAAATATATCCCATCACTTTTTAAAAGAACCCTTTTTTAAAGAACCCTAATACATGCAGTTGGTTATGATGATCAGATCTCTGGTATTTTTCTGGAATGTTTTTCTGATTTTTCTAACCTTAATTATTCCTTCTATACCATCACATTAAACTACCTCTTTTCTACCATTCAGACAGGTGAGGAGGAATTTCTTTTTTAAAACTGAAAGGCTTAGTTTCTCCTCCCAACTTCCTATAAAGCTCTTAACTGTGTGATCACTCTGCCATCTAGCTTTCTAAGCCTATATAGCTGTTCGTAAGATCCTCCTGGGGCGTATTAGTGCTAAGCACTACTTTAATTTAAAATGCATTGTTTCAGAACATTTTAACAAATGTTCCGTGATGCTACACACACACACACACACACACACACACACACACACACACACACACTCACACTCACCGCAATAACAGGAAGCTTCATGTTTCCTCCTCAATACGATACAGACCTTGTTTGAAAGGTCAATCTATGATGCTGTAAAAGACCCTTGAGCCAGTTGAGATTTCTTGCTAAATTAAGGTCAGGTGAACACTGTCCTGCCTTCTCATGAATCGGAATTCAGATTTTAGACATAAACTGAGGCTAATTTGAAAGGCCAACAGTAAAACATGAAGCATCCATCCATCTGTTGTTTGACTAACTCTTATAAACTTATTTGAACAGAGGAAGCTTTTTCTAGTAGTCTATGTATAATCCAGCCACCCTTAAGTTACCAAGAACAGCACTTATTATAAAAATATTACCATTCGTAGACAATGGCAGCATATCCCCCAGGAACCAAGGAGAAATCTATATTCTGGCCTCAGCCTGAGTTTGAGATCATATTAGATCGCTATCCTTGAGTAAAGTCACCAACATCGAGAAGTAAATGTCCTCATCTCCCTAAGTCTAGAGGACTGTGCTGGCAGAAGAATGTGAAGAGCATGAGTAGTAAATAGAGACAAAGCTATTCTATACGGAAAGGGACCTGAACCTATTTCTAAGAAACTGCTCCTCAGGTCCCCAAAGTTAGCGTAATGGCTACGCCACTGGACTCCCATGTAGTCAACTGTGGTTCGAGTCCTGGACCTGGTGGCTTAAACTCATGCCGGGTGGGTGTGCCTGTTGGCCCAAGATCCAAAGAGGAGAATGGAGGAGAAGGGATTGCAGTGTGGCCATCCCCCCTGGGGGGTGATTTCTCACTTTCTGTCTTTCTGTCTCTCTCTGTCTTTCTAGAGAGCGCAAGTGCCCTATAGCAAAAACCTCTCCAAAATAAAAAAGAAAGAAAAATAAATTTGCTCCTTTGTTATTAAAGGACCCATACCGTTACTCTAGAGGTCTTGGTGTCCTACTGAGTTTTTCCAGGATGACTTTACCAGACACACACACACACACACACACACACACACACACATACATTCTTTTTGTTGAGGCATCTACTCTTAAAATGTGTTCAATTTAAAATGAGTAGGAAAAACCTATGCTTCCTATCCCATCATCAACTTTCAATGACAAATTATAAAGAAAAAAATGTATAAAGTGATCATTTACACATGTGACCAGGCAAGAAAAATTGTGGAAGATTTAAAAATGGTCCAAAAAGATGGCTGAGTATTTTCGATGGAAAACATGTACTCCTCACAGCATTCCCATCTGGTTACATGACTCTATGGAGTTTACTGTCTTCGGGTTTTTCACAACTGATAAATAACTGATAGCAAGGTTAAAAAAAAAAAAACAGATCTTGTCTACAGACATGCAAGCAGATTCTGCTGGCTGGAGAGACCACTGATATCCTTTCATCCATTATATTAAAGAAAACATTATTGCATGACACTTGTTAGAGCATAGTGAAGCAAGCTTTATTCAGGACCATCGAGATAAATACAGTCACGTGCTGCATACCATGTTGCGGTGAACAGCAGACTGCATGTACGACAGTGGTCCTACAAGATTATAATGAAGCTAAGAAATCCCTGCCATCTATTGATGGCATAGCAATGCCCAATGCTTGTTTGTGGTGATGCTGGTGTTCATGAACAAACCCTCTGTACTGCCAGCTGTGTACAAGTGCAGCACATACAATAGATACAGTAAAAAAGTTTTCGTGCAGGGTCTGCAGATGGCATGGAAGTTAAGGTGGCTTGATCCCACATGACTGACTGCACAGTTCAAGTTGCTCCTTTATTATTGAAAATCACGCTAGGCACATGTGTGTGGGTACCCAAAATCTCAAGAGGAGAACTGAGAAGGGAATGCAGCATAGCTATCCTCCCTAGGGGCTGATTTCTCACCTTCCCTCTTTCTTTCTGTCTCTGTCTCTGGTGAGCACACGTATCCTATAGCAAAAATTTTATAAAAAATAGTTTGAGTGTAACTTAAATAGTTTTAGTAAGGTAAGATTAGCTTATAATTGAAGAAAAAATACTTCTTAGATATTTCATATAGCCTAAGTGTACAGTGATGTCCTAGGCCTTCACCACTCACTCCCTGACTCACCCGAAGGAACTTTCAATCCTGTGAGTTCCATTCATGGTAAGTGCCCTATATAAGTGCACCATTTCTTATCTTTTATGTTGTATTTTTACTGCACCTTTTCTACATTTAGACATGTTTAGATACACGAAAACTTCCCATCATGTTACAGTTGCCTACAGTATTTAGTACGGTAACCTGCTGTGCAGGTGTATTGCCAGGGAGCAAAAGGCTATCCCGTGTAGTCTAGGTGGGCTGGAACATAGGTAGGCTCTGTTACCTGGGTTTGTGTAGATACACTCTATGATGTTCACACAATGAAGAGAACACCTAATGATGCACGCATGTCTCAGAACGGATCCATTGTTAAACCACTCTAGATTGTGTAGGGACCACCGCAGTGAGATGTGGCAGTGAAGGAGCTAGACTGAGCTCAATATGGCAGTCTAGCCAGGTTTCAGCTGCTGACCTGAACTGTGCAGCCCGAGTCTTACTGGTGGAGTCACATCCAGGCCCAAGGACCCCTTGATCTCTCAGTTCCCTGATTAAGCCATTTGGATGAATTGTGTCTTTTCCCAACAGTGTGGGGAACTCAGATACCACATTACAGACTAGTCGCTAAGCACAACAGTTGCTTCCCTTTTCCTTAAATAAGGATCTCCCCAAAACGTACTCCGTCACCTAGCATAGACGTGGAAATTCATAAAACAGTAGCCTGAGTTTCCCTAAAACTGAGACAACGGGGCAGCATAATAAAGACCATGAACTTTGAAATCAGGCAGTCTGAACTCAAATCCCAACTCAAGCCAATTGGCCTTACTTTTCTGGACCTATTACTTCTTTAAGTGTTAAGTGGGACAAATAATTACTTCCTTTTATAGATTCTGTGAGGATTTTACAGGGACATAGGTACAGTAAATCTTCAACAAATAGGGACCAGCAGGTGGCATGGTGCTTAAGGGTGCTGGTCTCCCACATGGTCAACCATGGTTTGAGTCCCAAACCTGGTGGTTTGCGCTCTCTCTCTCTCATCAAAATTTAAAAATAAGCAAATAAAGTTAAATAAAATAATTATTTTAAAAATCCTAAACAAGGGAACCAGCAGTTAGAGTAATGGCTATGTCGCTGGACTCCCACGTAGTCGACCGCAGTTCGTGTCCCGGACCTGGTGGCTTAAAACTCACACCGGGCGCGTGTGCGTGCGTGCCCAAGATCCCGAGAGGAGAATGGAGAAGAAGGGATTGCGGCGTGACCATCCCCTCTGGGGGTGATTTCTTGCTTTCTGTCTCTATGTCTCTCTCTGTCTGTCTGGCGAGCACACGCGCCCTACAGTGAAAATCTCTCCAAAAAAAAAAAATCCTAAACAAATAGTAGTTATTATATGCTGTGGTTCTTTTATGTAAAACACATAACATCTCACATTCTTAAATAGGGTAAGAGTTGAGCCTGAAGGCTTTGTAATCAAAAAGAAAAAAAAAAAAAAAAAACCTTCTATTACAATTTGAGACCCATTCCTCCCTTGCCTCATTCCTAAAGTCTCCTCCAAGGTCTAAGATTTACTTCTTGTTATTGATATGCCCACAGGGCATTGCAACCTTACCAGCACATAAGAAAACAAATCGAGAAGGCTTTCAGCACCATTTCCCACAAACACGCCAGCTTCCTGATCAACTCAGGAGGAACAATGAAGAGAAATCATAAAAACAGATTATAGAGGCCAGTAGGTAGTGTGGTAGTTAAGGTGCTGGGTTCCCACATGGCCGACCATGGTTCAAGTCCCAGACCTGGTGACTTGCTTTCTCTCTCTTAGTGTGTGTCTCTTGTGAGTGTATGTGCCTTACAGCAAAGTATAAAATATATATAATAGTTAATAAATTTTAATAAAAGAATATAGATTACATTTTGAGAAACCTTTGGGGAAATGGAAGGATGCTTTGAACTAGGGGTAGTGAGGTGGGTAGAACAAGCTTTTCCTGAGGCGAGGACACAGCCCAGCTATGGGATAATAAATGGGAAGCGAGCCAGCAGAGTTCTATTCTTGCTTCTCCCTCTCTGTGCCTTAGGACATTCCATACCTGTTTCTGATCCTGATCAACTCAGACCATGATGCAAAAATCCCCAGAAGTAGAATCAGGCAGCACACAAGTCCTACATAGGTAAGAGCAGAGAAAAAAAAAAGTGAAGACTCACTAGCCTCAAGAAAGTATATTGAGAGTCAGTCAGGTGTGTGGTGGTTAAGGCAGCTAGATCCCACATGGCCATTGCACCATTCAAATCCCGGACCCAGCAGCTTAAAAAACGTTAGGGGTGTGTGTGTGTGTGTGTGTGTGTGTGTGTGTGTATGTGTGTGTGTGTGTGTATGCCCAAAATCCCAACAGGAGAAGGGAGGAGAGGGATTGCAGCATGGCCTTATTTTCCCTCTCTCCATCTCTCTTTCACTCTCTTGCAAATACACGTACCCTGCCACAAAAGAAATAAGAACACTGAAACTCATAAAACAACTCTGGAGGAAATTAGAGATCTATAATGACAGAGAGACTTGTCACTGCGTGGTAAAAAAAATTTAACCTTGACCAAAGAGGTCTGCTTTTGTCCCTAGGCTTCTGGGACATGATCTCTAAGACCTTGGAATATCATACCTGCTAGGAGTGTCTTCATTACCTATGGATCTTGGGCTAGCCGGATAGTAATGCTGTGAGTTAGAGTGGAGGCTTTGAGCCACACCAATGATGTACAGATAAGTGGATGTAAATGGGTGGAGGTTGGTTGTCATGTGGTATCAACTCAGCTTCCTAAAGGGATTGAGGCTGAGATCAGTCATGTGGCCAATGAACCATGCATACATGAAGGAGCCCTTAGAGCTCAGTGAAAACTCTGAACACTAAGGGTTGAATGAACTTCCTTGGCCAGTAATATTCATATAGATTGTCACATATTAATTCTAGGAAAATAATGCAGTCTATGATTCCATGGGGAGAAACAACAGAAGTCTATGTTTGATACTTTTCTGGACTATGTGCTTCTTTGCTCGGACAATTTTTTTTTTTAAAGAATTATTTTAGCTTTTGCTCCTTGACCCTGCTGAGGTCACACGCATGAGGAGGGCTGTCAGCTGCTACCGGAATGTGTTATATCACCTCCTACCAGCTGGGCACCCTTGGCAGCAATACCTCCCCCAGCGCCAAGGACATCAAGAAGATCCTGGACAGCATGGGCATCAAGGCAGATGACAACTGATTGAACAAGGCCATTAGTGAGCTGGACGGAAAAAACATTGAAGACGTCCTTGCCCAGGGTATTGGCAAGCTGGCCAGTGTGCCTGCTGGTGGGGCTGTGGATGTCTCTGCACTGCGGGCTCTGTAGTCCCTGCTGCTGGTTCTGTGCCTGCTGCAGCTGAAGAGAAGAAAGCTGAGAAGGAGTCCGAAGAATCAGACGACGGACGACATGGGATTTGGCCTATTTGATTAAACTCCAGCTCCCCTGCAAATAAAGCATTTTTACATAAAATATTAAACTTTTTTCTAATTTTATTTAACTTTACTTATTTATGTATTTATTTATTTATTTCAATTTGACCCAAGAGGGACAAAATGAGAGAGAGAAAGGGAAAGTGAGAAAGCAAGCTACGGGTTTGGGACTCAAACTGCAGTTGGCCATATGCGAGTCCAGCAACCTTAACCACCACCCCGCTTGCTGGCCCCGCATTTTTACATAAAATTTTAAAAATTAAAAAATAATTAGGGCCAGTGGACTCTCACATGGCTGATCACTATTGAAGTCCCAAACCTAGCAGCTTGAAAACCACACCAGGCACATGTGTGTGTGTGCATGCCCAAAATCCTGAGAGGAGAATGGAGGAGAAGGGTTTGCACTGTGGCAAACCTGGTGGGGATGATTTCTCACTTTTCCTCTCACTGTCTCCATCTCTCTCTGGCAAGCACATGAACCCTGTGACAAGAACCTTAAAAAATAAATGACCAAAAAATAAATAAAAAGAAATGCACTCCGAAAAAGTAAGTGGCATCAACGTGGCATGATGAGGAAAGCCTTAGCCTTGGATCCGGACATTAAATTATAGCTCAACAGCTTCTTGTGGGTCTTGGAGTAAGTAACATAACCTCCACCAGCATCAGTTTTACACTCTATAAACATGGGTCACAAGCCTTGATCTGCTTCTCTGGCAAGATTCTTGTGAAGATCAATGAGACAATGTATATAAAACCACCATTAAATATAAAATCCTACTAATACAAAATGTCAGATCTGAAGACTCTTTCTAATGCAAGATTTAAAAGACAACAATTCAGGGCTAGATGGTGGTTAAAGCAGCTGGATTCCACGTGGCTACTGTGTGGTTCAAGTCCCAGACTGGAGGGCTTAAGAAAACACACTGGGGGCAAGTGTGTGGTGTAACCAAAATTCCAAAAGGAGGGAGAAATGACCATTCCCTATAAAGGTGCTTTCTCACTTCCCCTGTCCCAGCCCTCTCCACCCCAATCATCTCTCTTTCTCTGGAGCACATGTACCCTTTGGCAAATTTGAAGAAAGAAGAAGAAAAAGAAGAAGGAGAAGAAGAAGGAAGAGGAGGGGAAGGAGAAGGACAATTCAGATATATACATTATTATTTTCCCCCAAGAACTGTAAATGCGGCCTAACAGCAGAAGATTTAGACAAGAATATAGAGAAACGCCAAGGTTGAAAAACAACACTCCCCCAAGAAGAGCCAAAAGAGGAAGGTGGTTTCTGTTTAGTCAGTGATACGAAAGATGCTTCTCCCCCAAGTTATAACTAAACATCAAACACTAAACCACCCTAGACACAGGACTTTGGAATTTCAGATGCTATAACATTTTATAAAACTGGGCCAAGACAAAAACGTACAATGATAAGGTTTACCTTCTGTATCGTTTATACAGCTGGTCAACACCCCTTGGATCACTCAAACATGTCACTGCTAATGGAGTAGACCATCCTTTTTGTTCTGCTATAGTTCCAGATATGAATTGGTTTTCAAAAACTCTATCCTTTTTTTTTTTTTTTTAAAGAGAGATTTTTGCTATTGGGCATGTGTGCTCACCGGAGAGACAAAGATAGAGAGACAAAAAGTGAAAAATCATCCCCAAGGGGAATGGCCATGCTGAAATCCATTCTCCTCCATTCTCCTATTGAGATATTAGGCATTCATGCATACGTGCCCAGCATGAGTTTTTAGCCGCTCGGTCCAGGACTTGATCCATGGTTGACTATGCAGGAGTCCAGCAACATAACCTTTACACCATCTGCTGGCCCCAACTCTATCCTTTTGTTGTTGATTGAAAATATCATCTGTGGGACCAGCAGTTAGCATAATGGCTATGTTGCTGGATTCCCATGTGGTTGACTATGGTTCGAGTCCTGGACCCAGTGGCTTAAACTCACGCCAGGCACGTGTGCGTGTGTGTTCAAGCTACCAAGAGGAGAACAGAGGAGAAGGAACTATGGCATGGCCATCCCCCCGGGGGTGATTTCTCACTTTCTGTCTTTCTGTCTCTGTCTGTCTTTCTGGTGAGCAAATGCACCCTATAGCAAAAAACTCTCAAAAAACAAAAGGAGGGAAAAATATCATCTGTGCTAGATGACCACACTTGATCTTCATGAATGTTAATAAAAATTAATTGGGACCAGCAGATGGCATAATGGCTATGTTGCTGGATTCCCATGTGGTTGACTATGGTTCGAGTCACGGACCCAGTGGTTTAAACTCATGCAGGGCATGTGTGTGTGCGTGCCCAAGATCCCAAGAGGAGAATGGAGGAGAAGGGATTGTGGTGCGGCTATCCCCACTGGGAGGGTGATTTCTCACTTTCTGTCTCTCTGTTTCTCTCTGTCTTTCTGGCGAGCACATGCACCCTATAGCAAAAACCGCTCCAAAATTAATAATTAATTTTTAAAAATTAATTATCAACAGGGAAGAACAGATGCCTAAGTGTCATAATAAAATGGGATTTGTGGGTGTGTGAAAAGAAAACTCAAAATGAACCAGACTCAGTTTATGAAATTCAACTAAGTAGATTGCTAAGAAACAGGTTCCCTTTCTTTTTATTTTATCCTTTTAATTTGTCTGTATGCCATGAATATTTATCACTCTATCAAGTAGTCCCTTAATATGCAATCTTGGTATTATTTAGGAAATAAAACAAAAGCCTTCTATAGCATTAATATAATGAGAAATTACTTTTTATGGGCAACTGTTAAGGGTTTTAGTAAGTCACATATCTTTAGTTCTTTGGGTAAAGGCTTATTGATTTTTGTAGCAATTGCTGTTAATGCTTGATGTCTGGCAATGGAGGCGTAGTAGTCTACACAGGGGAGCTGTTTACATGGTCAGCATAATTATTATAGGGTTGTACAATGTACATGAGGCTATTGGCACTTGCACTCATACAATACTATTTAACTAAGCCTTTCTTTTCGTTCATTGCTGCAACAGGGACCCCATTCTAAACCCAGAATACAAATACTAAGAAGTTACAAAGTCAGCTCCTGGGTACAAACCTGTCCTAAAAGATCTTCAAGAAGATCAATAGGACCCTATACTGAGGGTGACAGATCTATTGTAATATACAAGCAGAAAGAAAGCACAGTTTTTCTCTTAACACCAGTGTCTCTTTCTCTCCCACTTGCCCAGTTCATTTATTTTTTCTTTTTTTGTTTGTTTAAGGGTTTTGCCATAGAGACATGCCACCACCAGAGACGTGAGAAGGAAAGAGAGAAATCATCCTCCCAGAGGGATGGCCTCACTTCATCCCACTGCAATCTCTTCTCCATTCTCCTCTTGGGATTTTGGGCACACATGCACACACACCCAGTGTGATTTTCAAGCTGCTGGATTCAGGACTCAAACCATGGTTAGCCAGTGGGAATCCAGCACCTTAACCACCATGCTACCTGCTGCCCAATCTCCCCCCCATTACTTCTTTACTCTGTTTACTTTCCTTTACTCCCCCCTCAGCCCACTTTCCTAAATACTGCCTTTCTTCCAAATCTCAACAACTCTAGCCACAGTCTCTGTCAGTGGAAGTGCACTCTTCCCTATTTGTTAATGATGGTATAGAAGAATTTCAAGGTTATTTGCCGTGATACAGGTATTACTATAGACCTTCAGCAGCCTGTTGAGTCTGATGAGCTGACTGAGGACATGAAAAGCCCCAGTCAAGAGTCATCACCCACACGGAAGTGAACAGGAATCCAGGAAGGTGACCAGACTGTCTGTGTCAAAGGGGAAGGCAATGCTGGTCACTTGGGCTCAGAGTACACCTTCCTGAAATGTGTCCTCTGGACTCTGGAGATAAGGTCCAGTTGAGTGCACACCAGTCACTTCCAGAGCAGGAGACTTTAATCTCTGTCCCCAGCTCAGTGATTCTTAAACTATATAGGCAGACAGGATCTCTTTCTCTTTTTTTAAATAATTATGTAATTTTATTTATTACTATTATTTTAATCTGCTAGGGCATGTGTGCTCACCAGAGAGAGAGAGAGAGAGGGAAAGTGAGAAAGCAAGCTGCCAGGTCCAAGACTCAAACTACGGGCCAGCCATGTGGGAGTACAGCTCCCCAGCCACCATGCCACCTGGTTCCAGCAGGGATCTCTTTCTAAGCAGATTCCTAGACACCCAGGAGACTATCAGGAACAATGAAGTGAATGAGTGACAAAGAGAAGAGAAGGAGGCTATAGTACCACAGGCCTTCAGCATGTCCATCAGGAAACCTAGCAATTGTTTGTATAAAATTGTTTGTAGCACTCAGAAGGTCCAGTCTGGAACCAGTTAAAGGAGTGGCCACCATTGACATACATTATAGACGGAGTTTAACAAAAGGATTTCCAGTAAACAAGAGAGCCATTTCTAGCTTCTTTATATTCCTTCCTAATCAATGAAGTGACTTACGTTCCAGACATGAAATGATAATTAGCTCGTGTAGATTAAGCTTGTCATTTCCTATCTCAATTCTTTTAAAACTCTAGGACTGAGGACACCTAAAACTAACACAGATAATAGTCTCCTCTAACGGTTGGTCTCTATATGAAGAATCTTTGAAAACTTTGTGGAAAATGCATATTAAGAAAAACTACACATGGATTTCAAAACTGTTTTGCACCAAAATATATCCATACCTTAATCCCATTTTTCTACAGAATTTTTGAAGTCCCCTCACAGAGCTTTATTTACACACACACACACACACACACACACACACACATCAACCATCTAAAATGTTTATGTTCTAGACTAACCCTTGAAAAACAACTAGCAGTGCAGTCTTCTTTTCCTTTTACCTTTCTTCAGTTTTTGTGGATATTGAGGAAATTCAAACACCTTCTGGTTATCTAGAAATAGGATTCTAGAAAACATGAAAGGTCTTAATGCCTAAACATTTAGCGCTTCTTTTTTTTTGTTAAGAATTATTTTATTTAACTTTATTTATTTATTTATTTTAATTTGACCAGAGAGGGACAGAGTAAGGAGGGAAAGGGGTTAGTGAGAAAGCAAGCACCAGGTCCTGGACTCAAACCATGGTCAACCATGTGGGAGTCCAGAGTCCTTAACCACCACTCCACCTGCCAGCTCTATTAGCGCTTCTTAATCATATCTCTAGAAAAGTTTTGCTCTCCCCACCCAAAAGCCCAAATTCCTTGGCACCAATAACCATTAAAGATAATTTTCGGGGATCAGCAGGTGACATGGTGGTTAAGGTGCCGGACACTCTCACATGGCTGACCAGGGTTCAAGTCCTGAATCTGGTGGCTTGCTTTCTTGCTTCCTCTCTCTCTCACTCTCACCCTCTGTATCTCTCTATTCAAATTTTTAAAAGTAAATGAATGAATGAATAAAATAAATTATTTTTAAAAAAGATAATTTTCATCAAGAACTAGTTTCCAGGCAGAAGTTATTTGAAGAAGTTATTTGAAAATTATTAGAGATATTAGTCATGAAGAAAGATGTCCAAAGGCCAGGATCTCTGGTTTTTCTTGTTTTGTGACGTTTAATTTGCCAGAGGGTATGTGTACTCTCCAGAGACAGAGACAGTGGGAGAGGGAGAAAATACCTCTCAGTGGGGCATAGCCACACCAGAATCCCTTTTCCTCCATTTCTCTATCCTGTCAGGATTTGGGGTACACGAGTACACATGCACAGTGTATTTTTCAAGCTGCCAGTGCTTGGATTTCAACTGCATAGTTGGCCACATGGGATCCAGCTCCCTTAACCACCAGAACACTGGACTGGTCCTGGTTTTCCTATAATGACAAAAGGAGACCCAGTTAAAGGAAAGAAGCAATAATATACAATTATTTAAAGTCATTACTAAAACTGTTCATTCATGCATTAATTCATTAAATTTTTACTAGATATCTGCCCTGTGAAACAGTGTCAGGAACTGTCAGGATACAGATGGGGTGGAATTATTTCAAAGAATACCGAAGCTTGCCCTAAATCATATCCTGAAGAACAGTTTAAATAATCCAAAGGTGATGGCCAGCAGTTGGTGTAATGGCTAGGTTGCTGGACTCCCATGTAGTCGACTGCAGTTTGAGTCCTGGACCCGGTGGCTTAAACTCATGCCTGGCACGTGTGCATATGTGCCCACGATCCTGAAAGGAGAATGGAGGAGAAGGGACTGCAACATGGCCATCCCCCCTGGGGGGTGATTTCTCACTTTCTGTCTCTCTGTCTCTTTCTGGTGAGCGCACACACTCTATAGCAAAAACCTCTCACATTAATGGCACAAAGAAAAGTGAG
The DNA here is from genome assembly GCF_000334495.1 of Tupaia belangeri chinensis. Lineage (NCBI taxonomy): Eukaryota > Metazoa > Chordata > Mammalia > Scandentia > Tupaiidae > Tupaia > Tupaia belangeri. Next base: position 667,718 of record NW_006160211.1, read on the forward strand.
CTTATTTGTTGAAGATATTTTGTAGTTTTATCAACTGTACTAGGGAGAAATGTTCACCTGTTGAAATATCCATTTTGTAAGACAAATAATAATGTGATTAAATGTATAAAATTTTAAAAAATAATAAAAAATTAAACAGAAAAAAAACTCTCAAAAATAAAAAATAATAATCCAAAGGTGGTAGTGGTCAAAGCATTGGATTCTCACATAGCCAAACACAGTCTGAGTCCCAGATCTGGCAGCTTAAAAATCACATTGGGCACACATGTCCAAAATCCTAGGAGGAAAACGGAAGAAAAGGGATTTTGGTGTGGCCATCACCTCTGGGGGGACGAGGGGGAGTGATTTCTCACTTTCCCTCTTACTGTCTCTCTCTCTCACACATGCTCTATGGCAAAACCCTTTAAAAGAAAGAGAAAAGTTACCTAGAAATAAGACTCTAGGAAAACATGAGAGGCCTTCATGCCTAAATATTTAGCCCTTTTTCCTTGCAGAGATCAAACTTGTGTTGTAGAGGACAACACAGAGGTGGCAGCTGAAATCAGTATAAGGAGGGCCAGCAGATGGCACAGTGGTTAAGGCAGTTGGATCCCCCATGGCCAACTGCACAGATTCCCAGACCCTGCAGCTTGAAAAACATGTTGTGTGTGTGTGTGCATGTGTGCCCCAATTCCTGAAAGGAGTAAGAAATGGAGAAAGGACTGTAATGTAGCCATTGCCCATGGGGGAGTGCTTTCTAGCTTTTCCACTATCTCACTCTCTGTCTCTGGCAAGCACATATAACCGCTAGTAAATTTTGTAAAAAGAAAAATGAAATCAGTACAAGGAAATCATAATGACGCTAAGAAAGTACTTACTATTTAGAGCAATCTAAAAACAGAATGAAGGAGGTGGGGCTTTGGGAAGGTGATAAGGTCATGAGGTCTCTGCTCTCATGGGTTTAGTGCCTTTATATGCCCCATCCACCATGTGAGGCCTGTGAGAAGCCAGGTGCAGTGGTGAAGGTGGTGGTCTCCCATATGACCAGTTGTGTTGTTTCGGCTTCGGATCTGGTGGCTTGAAAAACACACCAGGCACACGTGTATATGTGTCCAAAATCCAGAGAGGAGAGTGGAGGAGAAGGAATTGCAGGGTGTTCCATCCTCTTGAGAGTGCTCTCTCACTTTCTCTTTCTTCCTCCCTCTCTGTCTTACTCTCTGGCAAACTAAAATGTATTTCACTTTCCCACTTATTCTTCAAATAAAAAATAAAAATACTAAAAAATATAATGAGCTGTTTAGTTCATGTCAGGCATGAGTACATGTGTGCCCCAAAATTCCAAGAGGACAGAAGAGAAGGGATTGTGGCATGGCCATCCCCCCTGGAGGGGGGTGATTTCTGGCTTTTTATCTCTCTGTCTCTCTGGTGAGTACATGTAACCTATGGCAAATATCTCTTGGGGCTGGCAGATGGCATGGTGGTTAAGGGTGCTGGACTCCCACATGGCTGACCGTGGTTGGAGTCCCACACATGGTAGCTTTCTTTCTCTTTCTCTCTCTCTCTCTCGCTCTCTGTGTGTGTGTGTGTGTGTGTGTGTGTGTGTGTGTGTGTCCCTCTCTAGTCAAAATAAAATAAATAGATAAATAAATACAATTAAATAAAGTAATTATTAAAAAAAAGAATGAGCTGTCTGGGGAGAAGTCAAAGCTCAGCTAGCAATATTGATACCAGGGAAACTATACATTGCATTATATACTACAGTCACTGGCTACATTATCCCTAAGTAAATTTTTTTTTAAATGTTTTTGTCATAGGGCATGTACACTTGCTGGAGACAGAGTGAGGGAAGTGAGAAGTCACACCTCACCCCCTAGCCCCCCACAGGGATGGCCTTGGTGCAATCTTTCTCCTCTTGGGATTCTGAGCACTAACACACATGTACCCAGCATGATTTTCAAGCCACTGGGTCTGGGACTAGAACTGTAGTCAGCCATGTGGGAAATCTAGTGACTTAACCACCCCGTCACCTGCTGACCACTCCCAAGTGAATTGTAATCTGATACTGCTACCAAGCAAATCACTTATAAACTTATAATTCTGTCACCCAAAGGCAAGTTCTGCAATCACACGGGCGAACTTCCATTTTTCTGGTTTGTTTGCTGGTTTGTTTCTTTTTAACATAGTGAAACTTAATCATACTGGCAATTTTCCACCTTATTACTGAAAATTATTTCTCTAGGTACTTAATGTTTGTGCTCAGTTCCCCCATTCGTAAAATGAGGATATCTCAGAGTTGTTGTATTACAGGAGCTGCTCTGGCCTAAATATTTGTATTCCACCAAAATTCATGTCAAAACTTAACCTTGAAGACAATAGTTTTAGGAGGTGGGGTTTTGGGGAGGTGATAAGGTCATGAGGTCTATGCTCTCATGGGTTTAGTGCCCTTATAAAATAGGCCCCATCCACCATGTGAGGGCAGTGAAAAGGCACCATCTGTGAATCAGGAAACAGCCCTCAGCAGACAGAATCTGCTGACATCCTAATGTATTTTCAGCCTCAAGCCACCCAGTCTTTGGTATTCTGTTACAACAGCCCAAACAGACCAAGACAGGACTAAAAACCAAGAATGTATTTTCTCACACCAATGCTTGTTTGAACATTTCACATCTTCATGGACTTAAATCACCACCAAATGTGTAAGCCTCTCTCATCTTTGTCTCCCAAATTTCCTTTGTGTTTCACTGGCTGACACTTTTCAACCATCTTCATCTATACCAGCTCATCCCATTACTAGAAGTCTTTCCTACACCTTCATCTCCTAATATCCTTTCTTCCTCCTTACCTTGACAGACATTTGGCTCTTTCCTGGAGACTTCCCCAGCAGCAAATGCAGTTTATCACATAAAAGATCTTCAAAATATTCATTGAAAATGTGTATTATGAAAAAACTATGCATAGATTTCAGGAAATTTCTTTGCACCAAAATAAAGGCGTGTTTTAATTCCACTTTCCACAAACTTTTTGCAGTCCCTTCACATTCCTAAACTCAGTATTGCAAACAGAGGCAGATTTGTTATGAAGCTCACAGAACTTAAGCTCAGTGCCCTTAATTTTCATGAGCTCCTTTTAGGTCCTAGGGGGCATACTAACAATGTGTTCAACCATTTGTTTTCAAATATTGACCAGGTAATTCAGCTGCAACCAGTAAGATCCTCTTTCTACTCCAACTCTTTGGTCACACTTTCTCCCTGGCAGATAAAACTATATGTGATCAATCCTCTACAGCTGATCATTCCCTGCTTCAAACAGGTTCCTCCACTGGCTTCCAGTATACCACCTCCTTGCTTTTCCAAGGAGGTGGTATTAATAAGATAAACTCATTCATCTTCACAAAACTAGTTTTCCCAACCCATCTCAATAATAATTCTGTCCTTCCAGATGCTTAGGCCCAGACTGTTGGAGCTGTTCCTTACTCCTGTCTCCAATGTCCAACCCTTTAACAAATCCTGTCATCTCTTGTGTCAGAAGCCACTATTACTGACTACCTCAACCATTCCCATTTATCCTCATCCATGCAAAGGCCGCTTACCTATTGCAGCAGTCTCATTTCCTAGTCATACCTTTGCCCCAGTAAAATCTACTTTGCAGGACCAGCAGACAATATAATGATTACATTGCTGGATTCCCACACACTCAACTGTGGTTTGAGTCCTGGAACCAGTGGGTTAAAACACACGAGGCAAGTGTACATGCATGCCAAAAATCCCGAGAGAATGGAGAAGGGACTGCAGTGTGGCTAGTCTCCCCGCCCCAGGTGATTTCTTGATTTCTGTCTCTATGCCTCTCTGGCAAGCACATGCATCCTAAAGCAAAAATCTCATCAAGTAAAAAATGTCTATTTTGCTCCTAAAAATGAGTGGTATTTCTCAGTTCACATTGCTCCTACTCTCCAAATGGAAGCTTGGCTCGCTTACATGAAACCACAGCCTACAGGACTAGTATAGATCCTGATTCCTACTCTACTCTAGTCAACTCTGCTATCCCTAGAAGGCTGCACCTGGGAATTCTCTGCCCTACAGAACCTATGCTGTAACTTCTGCCTAGTAAGCTTTTAACCCAAATCTGCACATGATTTTCTCCTCCAACCAGGTAGCACACATACACCCCATAGTTTTTCTTCAAAGGCCTACTCTCACAGACTGCTGCTCCACTGATTTATCGATTCAAGTGAGAGCAACTTTGTTTACTACAGAATCTCCAGTGCATAATACCACAGGAATTCAAACATGGCAAAGGGGGCGTATTCCGTGCTATGCACCATTACACAATTTCCTTATGTGGAAACATATTAGTGTACCTACAAACCTAGATAGTACAACCCACATACTCCTTATGAGACCATGGTGTGTTCCTCCCTTGACCAAATTGTTACGTGGTACATGAATGCTAGAGCAGTGCTCTCACACATGAATACATGCAATCACGTAGGGGCTCTTGCTAAAATACAGATGGACTCAGGTGTGGGGTAGAGCCCAATACTCAGCATTTTTAACAGGTCCCCAGATGATGACAACATGGCAAGTACAAGACTCGACTTTCAGGGAGAGCCTACTTTATCGCTTCTCGGCCTTTTGGCTAAGATCAAGTGTAGGGAGAGCCTACTTTAATTCATTCCCAGTATCGTGTTAAGTCACCTATTCTACAGTAACTATTACAGAACCTTAAAGCCACATATTTTCTTGGGGGAGAAATTTTTGTTATAGGTAGAGCACATGCACCCACCAGATAGCCAACAGATGGAAAGTGAGAAATCATCCCCAGGTGGAATAGCTATGCTATAATCCCTTCTCCACTATCCTCAGGATTTTGGGCACACCTGTACATGCACCTGGCTTGAGTTTCATGCTGCTGGGTCCAGGACTCAAGCAGTAGTCAACCCACATGGGAGTCCAGCGCCTTAACCACATCACCCACTGGACCCCCCACAGCCTGTATTTCTAATGAGCCAACAAATGGCTTTTTTTCCCTTAAAGATTAGTCTACTTATTTGTGATTTTCAAGTGGCCAGGTCTGACTTTAACAGTGGTCAGTCACATGGGAATCCAGCACCTTAACAATATCACCTGCTAAAACAAATGGCTTTCAAGACCATGTGATCCTACAAAATGGTACCCCCTCTTGCCCTTCAAAACACTTCAAAATTACTGCTTTACTCACCAAATACACATTTGCCGACGTACATATTATCCAATTATTTCCTTCCACACACTAAAATTTTACAAGCTTTCATCTGTGAAATGTCCCAAACAGAAGATAGCCCAGAACAGATTTTAGTGATAGCTTCTGTCCTGAAACTTTTTTTTTTTGAGGATTTTGCTATAGGGCGCGTGCGCTTGCCAGACAGACGAGACAGACAGTGAGAAATCACCCCCGAGGGGAGATGGCCACGCCGCAATCCCTTCTCCATTCTCTTCTCGGGATCTTGGGCACTCACGCACACGCAACTCAAACCACGGTCGACTATGTGGGAGCCCAGCGACATAGCCATTACACTAACTGCTGGTCCCTGTCCTGAAACTCTTTTCACTTTTATTGTCCCAGCTCAAGTGTAAAAAGTCAACTACTCACAAGACTATTTGAAAAAGCTTATATTCTGGATGCTCCTGTATGTAACAGGCTTTTAAATTATTTGCTATAGAGCACATGCACTCACAAGAGACAGAGAAAAGTGAGAAAGCAAGCCACCAGGTCTGGGATTTGAACCAGTTAACCATGTGGGAGTTCAGTGCCCTAACCACTATGCCACCTGCTGACCCCTGCAAATAGGCATTTTAAAGCTTTTTTCCACAAGTGAGAGGGACAAAGAACAAGGGATTGGACAAGATGTTGATGCCGTGATCCATCCCCAGCCTCAGCCACCGTGGATTACATGTCTGCCTTGTAGAGATTCAAGTCTTGCACTTTGTCACCATTTGGCCCCCTTTAGCAGGCATTTCATGAAATTAAACACACGCTTCCCAAGTATAAAAACAAAACTGACATTAATCAGAGTCCTGCATGAATATTGCTATATAATTGAGGAAAGGTATGCCACATATTTAATAACAAATCCCTTGAGAAGACAATAAAAATAAGTCCTAAAAAGAGAGATCTATAACCAAATAATCTAGTCACATTAAGACGCTTATAAAATCGAAGGGTTTTATTTTATTTTATTTTATATACAAATAGCCAGCATGATTTCTTTCACTGGGTTTATATCTTGGACAATCCATTCAAGGAAGATCATTTAGTCCAACTGAAAAAAGAAAAAGCAGATAGGAAATTATTTCAAAATGCTTTAAATTCAACTTTAATTCATTCCCAGTATCGTGTTAAGTCACCTATTCTACAGTAACTATTACAGAACCTTAAAGCCACATATTTTCTTGGGGGAGAAATTTTTGTTATAGGTAGAGCACATGCACCCACCAGATAGCCAACAGATGGAAAGTGAGAAATCATCCCCAGGTGGAATAGCTATGCTATAATCCCTTCTCCACTATCCTCAGGATTTTGGGCACACCTGTACATGCACCTGGCTTGAGTTTCATGCTGCTGGGTCCAGGACTCAAGCAGTAGTCAACCCACATGGGAGTCCAGCGCCTTAACCACATCACCCACTGGACCCCCCACAGCCTGTATTTCTAATGAGCCAACAAATGGCTTTTTTTCCCTTAAAGATTAGTCTACTTATTTGTGATTTTCAAGTGGCCAGGTCTGACTTTAACAGTGGTCAGTCACATGGGAATCCAGCACCTTAACAATATCACCTGCTAAAACAAATGGCTTTCAAGACCATGTGATCCTACAAAATGGTACCCCCTCTTGCCCTTCAAAACACTTCAAAATTACTGCTTTACTCACCAAATACACATTTGCCGACGTACATATTATCCAATTATTTCCTTCCACACACTAAAATTTTACAAGCTTTCATCTGTGAAATGTCCCAAACAGAAGATAGCCCAGAACAGATTTTAGTGATAGCTTCTGTCCTGAAACTTTTTTTTTTTGAGGATTTTGCTATAGGGCGCGTGCGCTTGCCAGACAGACGAGACAGACAGTGAGAAATCACCCCCGAGGGGAGATGGCCACGCCGCAATCCCTTCTCCATTCTCTTCTCGGGATCTTGGGCACTCACGCACACGCAACTCAAACCACGGTCGACTATGTGGGAGCCCAGCGACATAGCCATTACACTAACTGCTGGTCCCTGTCCTGAAACTCTTTTCACTTTTATTGTCCCAGCTCAAGTGTAAAAAGTCAACTACTCACAAGACTATTTGAAAAAGCTTATATTCTGGATGCTCCTGTATGTAACAGGCTTTTAAATTATTTGCTATAGAGCACATGCACTCACAAGAGACAGAGAAAAGTGAGAAAGCAAGCCACCAGGTCTGGGATTTGAACCAGTTAACCATGTGGGAGTTCAGTGCCCTAACCACTATGCCACCTGCTGACCCCTGCAAATAGGCATTTTAAAGCTTTTTTCCACAAGTGAGAGGGACAAAGAACAAGGGATTGGACAAGATGTTGATGCCGTGATCCATCCCCAGCCTCAGCCACCGTGGATTACATGTCTGCCTTGTAGAGATTCAAGTCTTGCACTTTGTCACCATTTGGCCCCCTTTAGCAGGCATTTCATGAAATTAAACACACGCTTCCCAAGTATAAAAACAAAACTGACATTAATCAGAGTCCTGCATGAATATTGCTATATAATTGAGGAAAGGTATGCCACATATTTAATAACAAATCCCTTGAGAAGACAATAAAAATAAGTCCTAAAAAGAGAGATCTATAACCAAATAATCTAGTCACATTAAGACGCTTATAAAATCGAAGGGTTTTATTTTATTTTATTTTATATACAAATAGCCAGCATGATTTCTTTCACTGGGTTTATATCTTGGACAATCCATTCAAGGAAGATCATTTAGTCCAACTGAAAAAAGAAAAAGCAGATAGGAAATTATTTCAAAATGCTTTAAATTCAACCAGACTCATCACAGAATGCTGAAGTTAGAAATTTCACCCATCCAAACCACCAAGATCTATATAGTTTAAGCATTTGCTAGCTGCCTACTACAAGCTACTCCAGAAATCTCAACTGTATTTTTGACTATTAGTACTCTTTTCTTTCCTCAAAGAAATATGTATCAATACAAAACACTATTATATAAAATGATCTTTACCAAATGCTCAATATGGTTAGCAAGACAGTAACTACAGTTAATCTTAACCTATGAAAAATGAGGAATCATCCCCTCTTTTGACACACTAGCTCTGAGTTATAAGTTATAATTTCCATAATAAAATATCAAGCATAGGGACCAACAGTGTAATGTATATGTTGCTGGACTCCCATGTAGCCAACTGTGGTTCGAGTCCTGGACCCGGTGGCTTAAACTCACGCCGGGCGCCTGTGCGTACATGCCCAAGATCCTGAGGAAAGGGATTGCAGCATGGCCAACCTCCCTGGGGGGTGATTTCTCACTTTGTCTCTCTCTCTCTCTGTCTTTCCGGGAAGCACACAAGTCCTACAGCAAAAACCTCCCAAAAAAAAAAAAAAAAAAAAAAAAAAAAAAAAAAAACTTTCTACCTCACCATACAGATTTATAGTAACAATTTCTAGCTACTATAATACACCCATACAGAACATCTATTCCTAGCAAGTAGGTTCTACTCAAAATCCTGTTATGAAATAATTAAGCATCCGAAATATGGTGATTTTTATCTCAACAGCCGATAAACTTTTCACAGGGAAAAGAACTATTTTTTTTTAAATAGAGCACCGATTAGTTTATTTTAACATTCATCATGCCATGAATTCAAGTTCCAGTAGCTCAGGCTCCTTTCCATTGGTTCTCAGAAAGTGTGTGTCTCTGGGTGGAGCAGGCTGGCGCTTTAGTTGAACCCAGGTACCTTTTTCTTTGGCTTCTTTCTTTTTCTGGTCATTTTCCTTCACACATTTTAGGAAGCTATCTCTACTCTTAGAATGCTTAATATGCTCAATATGCACATTAATTTTCTTGGCAAGAATCTTGCCCTTAACTTGTCTGTTCACAACAATGCCAACAGCATGCTGGGTAACATTGTAGACTCTTCCAGTTTTGCCATGGTAACATTTGTGGAACATTTCTTTTTGAACAGTATCCTTTCCCTTAACGCCTACAATATCACACCTTTCTTGTAGATTCGCATATATGTTGCCAAAGGAACCACTCCATGTTTTCTAAAAGTCAGAGAGAACATCTATCCGGTGACT